>NC_057861.1:289017543-289380043 GCF_019393635.1 Dromiciops gliroides | reverse complement strand
AGATGCTGGCTTGGGGAGATTACTGCTGGGGTCTCTGTTTGGGCTGAGGTGGAACTCAGTTTTCTTGCCTGTGCTGTAAACCAGGAAGCAGTCTTGAGTGGAAGTGGTTCAAGTAGGGGAGCGGCACAGGCAGGCTGAAGCTAGCAACCATAGTGAGACAGAATTCTGTTTCTGGATTAAGTAGCAAGCAAACCTAGGGCTAATTACAGACAAAAGCACAGGTCAGAGGAGTGAAGAACCTGCCTTTCCTTAAATCAATCTACCTGGGACCCTCTGAAGCTTGGGACAGTGCTTTCTAAAGTCAGGGCTCCATTTTAAGAAGGAGTTAAAAGTCAAGATATAAGCTAGCAAAATGATTAGACAGAAAAAGATGCAAACCACAGAAAGTTTCTTTGGTGACAAGGAAGATCAAAATATACCCTCACAAGAAGATAAAGTCAAAGCTTTTATATCCAAAGTTTCCAAGAAAAATACGAATTGGTCTCAGGCCACGGAAGTGCTCAAAAAGAAATTTGAAGATAAAGTAAGAGAGGCAGAGGAAAAAATGGAAAGAGAAACAAGAGTTAGGCAGGAAAGTCATGAAAAAAGTCAACAGCTTGACAAACCAAACGAAAAAACTCTCTGAAGAAAATAATTGCTTAAGAATAATTATTGAACAAGTGGAAGCTAATGACTTTATGAGGAAAAAAACACAATAAAGCAAATCCAAATGAATGAAAAAAATAGAAGGCAATGTGAAATATCTCCTTGAAAAAATAGCTGACTTAGAAAATAGATCTAGGAGAGATAATTTGAAAATAATAAACCATGATCAAAAATAGAGCTTAGAAATCATCTTCCAAGAGATTGGTAGGGAAAATTGCCCTGATATTCTAAAAGCAGAAGATAAAATAGAAATTTAAATAATCCACCAATCACCTCCTGAAAGAGGTCACAAAAGGAAAACATCCAGGAATATTATAGGCAAATTCCAGAGCTCCCAGGTCAAGGAGAAAATACTGGAAGCGTCCAGAAAGAAACAATTCAAGGACTGTGGAGTCACAGTCAGGATAACACAAGATCTGAAAGCTTCTACATTAAAGGATCGGAGGGCAAGAAATATGATATTCTGGAGGGCAAAGGAATTGGGATTACAACCATGAATCACCTACCCAGCAAAACTGAATGTAATCTTTCAGGGGGAAAAATGGGACTTCATCGAAAAAGACTTTCAGGCATTTGTAATGAAAAGACCCGAACTGAATAGAAAATTTGACTTTCAAATACAAGACTCTAGAGAAGCATAAAAAGGTAAACAGGCAAAAGAAATTATGAAGGTTATTAAAATGTTAAATTATTTGCATTCCTACATGGGAAGATGATACTTCTAACTCATAAGAACTTTCTCAGTATTAGGGTAGCTGAAAGGAATAAATTTGGACAGAGGGCACAGGTAGGAATTGATTATGAAGCAAAGATGTCTTTAAAGCATTTATTGTTTGTTTATCATTTTTTGGGGGGGATAGTTGGGGTTGGGGGGGCAGGCCCAGGGTCGCATAGTTGGGGAGTGTCTTATGTCTGAGGCCAGATTTAGGCTTGGGTCCTCTTGGGGGCAGTTGCTTTGTCCACTGTGTCACCCACCTGCCCCATGATGACGTCTTTAAAATAAAATTAAGGTGGGAGAGGATTGCACCAGGAGAGAGGTAACGGGAGAGGTGGAATCAGGCAAAGTATCTCACATAAAAGAACAGGAAAAAGCTTATGGAGTGGAGGGATAGATGGGTAGGAGCAAGGGAGTAAATGAGTCTCATTCTCATCAGAATTGACTCAAGGAAGGCATAACATATGCACTCAAGTGGCTATAGTAATATATCTTTCCCTGCGGGGAAGTGGGAGGGGAAGGGGAGGGAGGGCATATTGGGGGAGGGATACTCAGAAGCAAAACACTTTTGAGGAGGGATAGTGTAAAAGAAGATAGAAAATAGAGTAAATATTATGGGGAGTGAATAGAATGGAAACACAGTTAGCAATAGTAACTGGAGAAAAATTGGAAGCAGAAGAAAGAGTAATATAAGACAAGGGTGATGATGATGAGGAGGATGGTGGTGTTGGCGTTGGCGTTGGCATTGGCGTTGGCGTTGGCGTTGGTGTTGGTGATACTTTGCTGGGCTATTATGAAGAAAATTCTTTGTCAGGTATAAGGTTCTATATAAATGTTAGCTATTATTATTCTTGTAATAATCAACTTCATGGGTGTTTTGTAAGGAAATCTCCCTTTAAAGTACTATATAAATGTAGTTTACTATAAAAAAAAAGCACAGGATGAGCAGGATGCTATCAGAAAAACCTGGAAAGACTTACATGAGCTGACGCAAAGTGAAATGTACCGTATACAAAATAACAGCAATATTGTAAGATGATCTGCTGCAAATGACAGTTATTTTCAGCAACACAATGATCCAAGACAATTCTGAAGGACTTATGAAAAATTCAGTCCATCTACAGAGAAAGAACTGATGGTACCTGAATACAGATAGATGTATATTTTGTTGTTGTTGGTTCCTTTTTCTAAAGTTTTTTGTCTGCTATGTTTTGCACAACTACACATGTATAACTTATATTGAATTGCTTGAGTTCTTAAGCGGGGAATAGGGAGAAAGGATGATAGCTTGGAACACAAAGTTTTAAAAATCAAAGTTACAATTTGTTTTTGCATGTAAAGTGGGTTAATATCATAAATAAATACATAGGTAGCTAGCTAGATAAACAAAAAAAGAGATTATGGGGAACCCTTCTGCTAGCAGTGGATGTAGGAACAGATGCTATTTGGCAAATTCATTGCCTATTCCCACTTCTGGGTCATAGTTCAAGAGTGGAGAGGAGAACTTTGTCAAGAGGGATTAGGAGCACTAAAGACCAATATCTCTTTCAATTCTAAGGGAATAGCAACCCTGAGGAACAGTATGATTTCTGTTCCCAAAGGAACAGGGGCCCTGAGGAGTAGAACTGATTGCAATTACAAGTGATCAGAAACTCTTCCTGGGTAAAGACCAGGGTACAGACCAAGAGAGAAATGACCATACTTCTCTTTAGATCATACCACCTTAGAAGCTCTGAAAAATTCCAACCCCTTAGAACTAGCTCTGAAAATGTCAGCTCACAAAAAAAACTTGAAGTTTGAAACAGTATTTCACCTCCCCTATGTTGGGAACAGAACCCAAATTTAACACAAAGTTAAAAATCAGGAAGTAGGGTGGAAAACTGAGTAAGCAAAAACAAAAAAAAAGAATTTGACCAAAATAGTCTACTTTGGTAACAGGGAACATCAAGACAAACTCAGAAAACAATAAAGTTAAAAAAAATGCCCTGCACACATATAAACCTAACAAGATATAAACCTAACAAGATTTCATGAAAGAGCTAAAAATGATTTTCAAAACCAAATATGAGTAGTAGAGGAAAATTAAATAAAGAAATAAGAGCAAAACAAGAAAATTATCAAAAGACAACAAGCTGGTAAAAGAGGCATGAAAATACTGAAGAAAATAAGAGTTTAAAAATACTTTAAATAACTCTTTAAAAAGCAGAATTGGTCAAATGGTAAAGGAGATTATGAAATTTCACTGAAGAAAAAATTCCTTAAAAATTAGAATTGGGCAAATGGAAGCTGAGTAGAAAAGGGTAAACATGAAAGAGAAAACATAAGGGATGCAATAAGGTTAAATTGTTTACTTTTCTATATGGAGCAATGATGCATATAAGTTCTAAGAACTTTATCATCATTAGGACACTTAGAAGGATTCTATATAGAAAAACTATTGGAGTAAGTAAATTATGTTGTGATGATATAAAAAAATGAATAGGTGAGAAAGAGGAATGCCCTGAGGAAAGGGGGAAAGAGAGGAAGAATGAGGAAATTTTTCTCACATAAAAGAGGTGTGTAAGGAGGAGCTTTTACAGTGGAGGGAGACATGGTGGGGGAGTGAGCAATGTATGAACCTCACTCACATCTAAATTTATTCAAAGAAAATACATCAGCTATTCAGGGCACATTCACAAAACTAACCATAAGGGGCAGCTAGATGGCACAGTGGATAGAGCACCGGCCCTGGAGTCAGGAGTACCTGAGTTCAAATCCGGCCTCAGACACTTGACACTTACTAGCTGTGTGACCCTAGGCAAGTCACTTAACCCCAATTGCCTCACTAAAAAAAAACCAAAAAAACAAAAAACTAACCATAAAAACCTCACAACCAAATGCAGAAAAAGAGAAATATTAAATTCACTTCTTTCAAACCATAGTGCAATAAAATTACATTCAATAAAGGGCTATGGAAGCATAGATTGAAAATTAATTCTAAACTAAATAATCCAATCCTAAAAAATTAGAGGGTTAAAGAACAAATCATAGAAACCATCAATAATTTCAAGAAAATGACAACAATGAAACAACATTCCAAAATTTGTGGGATGCAGTCAAAGTAATTAGGGGAAAATTTACATCTCTAAACATAATAATAAAAAAAGAGAAAGAACAGATCATGTAATTTGGTATGCGGCTAAAAACCTAGAAAAAGAACAGATTAAAAAATCCCAATTAAACACCCAATTTGATATCTTAAAAATCAAAGGACAGATTAATAAAATTGAAAGTAAAAAAATTGAACTAAGAAACAAAATTAGAAGCTGGTTTTATGAAAAAACAAATAAAAGAAGATTTTTGATAATTACAAAAATAAAATAGGACATGGGAAAATTTTTATGAAGAAAAAAGAACAGAGAAAAAAACCAAATTGCCAGTATCAAAAATGAAAAGATGAGATGAAAATGAAGATGAAATTATATGTGTGTGTGTGTGTGTGTGTTAGTACTTATTTTGTTCAATTATATGCCAGTAAAACTGACAATCTCAGTGAAATGGACAAATACTTATAAAAATATAAACTGTCCAGATCAACAGAAGAGGAAATAGAACACTTATATAACCCTGTCTTAGAAAAAGAAATTCAACAAGCTCCTTAAGGTATAGTTAGAGAACCCTGGAGAATCTACTAAAAACTAGTTGAAACAATTAACAACTTTAACTAAGTTGCAGGATGTTAAATATACTTACATAAATCATTAGCATTTTATATATTACCAACAAAGCCTAGTAGCAAGAAATAGAAAGAGAAATTCCATTTAAAATAACTATAGAAAATATAAAATACTAGGGAATCTAGCTGCCAAGACAAACAAGGGCATTATGTACACATAATTACAAGATTCATTTTGCAAAATAAAGTCAGATCTAGACAATTAGAGAAATATTAATTGCTCATGGGGAGATCAAGCCAGCATAATATAAATGACAATTTTACCAAATCAATTTATTCATTGCCATGCTAATCAAACTCAGAAAGAATTATTACATAGAGCTAGAAAAAATAATTTTAAAACTAATCTGGAAGAACAAAAGGTTAAGAATACCAAGGGAATCAATGAAAAAATGTGAAGGAAGATGACCTATCTATACCAGATCTCAAACTATATTTTAAAGTGGTAATCATGAAAACTGTCTGGTACTGGCTAATATAAACAAAGTAGTGGGTCAGTAGAATAGATTAGGCACACAATAAAAAATGACCACAGTAATCTATTGTTTGATAAATCCAAAGACCCAAGTTTTGGGTTAATCATTCATTTGAAGAAAATTGCTGGTAGAACTGGAAAGCAGTTAAGTGGAAACTAGGCATAGACCAATATCATACCATATAACAAGAAAAGGTCACATTGGATAAATAATTTAGATAAAAAGGGTGTTATCATAAGTAAATTAGGGAAGCATGGATAAGATCTATGGATAAGGGAAGAGTTTATGATGAAACAATAGAGAGGGGACATTGGAAGTAAAATGGGTAATTTTGATTAAATGTAATTAAAAAGCTTTTGTACAGGGGCAGCTAGATGGTTCTCTGGATAGAACACCAACCCTAGATTCAGGAGGACCTGAGTTAAAATCTGGCCTTAGACACTTGACACTTACTAGTTGTGTGATCATGGGCAAGTCACTTAAAGCTCATTGTTCCAAGGGGGGAAAAGGTTTTTGTACAAACAAAACTAACAAAGCCCAAATTAGAAAAAAAAAAAAGAAAACTAGAAAAATTTACAATAAGTTTCTCTGATAAAAGTCTCCTTTCTCAAATAAATAGGAAATTGAGCCAAGTATGTAAAAATAAGAGTCATTGCCCAGCTGACAAATGGTCAAAGGATAAGAATAGGCAGTTTTCAGAAGAATAAATGGAAGCTATCAATAGTCACATGAAAAAAATGCTCTAAAACACTACTGATTAGAGAAATGCAAATTAAAACATCTGTGAGATACCATTTCACATCTAACAGATTAATGAACATGACAGAAGAGGAAACGGCAAATGGTGGAGGAGATGTGGAAAATATTGGGACACTAATGCATTATTGTTGGAATTGTAAACTAGACCAAACATTCTGGAGAAAAATTTTGAAGTATGGCCAGCGGGCTCTAAAACTGTGCATACTCTTTGATCCAGCAAAACTGTGGTATCACTATTATGTCTATATCATAAAGAGATTTTAAAAAGGGAAAAGGAGCTATTTTACAAAAATATTTATAGCATCTCTTTTTGTGGTAGCAAAGAATTGGAAATTGAGGAGATGCCCATAAATGGACTAAGGGCTGAACAAGTTGTGGTCTGTGATTACTATTGTTCTATAAGAAATGACAAGGGGAATGGTTTCAGAAAAACCTGGGAAGACATATAAACTGATGCAAAGTGAAGTGAGCAGAACCCAGAGAATGTTATATACAGGAATAGCAATATCATAAAGATGAACAATTGTGAAAGACTTAAGCTATTTTGATCAAGACAGTGATACAATATGATTAAAAAAGACCTATGATGAAAAATGCTATCCACCCCCAGAGAGAGATCTGATGAACTCAATGGAGATTTCATAATACTCTTTTTTTTTTTCTTGTTTTTTTCATCTGTGTTTCTTTTATGACATGGCTAGTATGGACATATATTTTGCAAGATTTCATATGTATAATTGATGTCAAATCACTTGTCTTCTAAAAGAGGAGAGAAGGGCAGGAGGGAGAGAATTTGTAACTCATTTTTTAAGAAAATGAATGATAAATTTTCTATGTGTGATTGGGAAATAGCTAATGAAATAATTAAAAAAGTTAAAAAGGAAATTAGGATTGTTTTAATGAACAAAATATATTGTCATGCACTATAGAACTTATGTAAGTTAAGCCACCCCCCTCCAATTGAACAGCAAGAGTGAAATTAAGAAGAGAGAAAAATTATGGCATAGATCATTTTTTTTCTTCCTTTCATATAAGAAATGGGTGAGTAGCACAGGCTATTTATTGACTAAGAGTAGACATTTGAAGGAATAAATCTAGAGGATTGTAAAAACACACAAATCAAGTCATTCATATGTTCATATGTCCTTTTCTGTCTGCTCTGGCATTAGAGTTGAGAAATAAGTAGGCAAATCTATGAATCACCTTTCTCAAGGTCATAACCATTAACTGTTCTTATTCAATTCACACCTGTGCCCTCTAAGTATATTACTTTCAGCTGCCTTAATACTGAGAAAGATCTTATAAGTTAGGAGTATTATCTTCCCATATAGGAATGTAAACAGTTTAATCTTTTAATATTCCTCATAAATTCTTTTTCTGTTTACCTTTTTAAGGCTTCTCTAGGGTCTTGTATTTGAAAGTCAAATTTTCTATTCAGTTCAGGTCTTTTCATCACAAATGCCTGAAAGTTCTCTTTTTCATTGAAGTCCCATTTTTCCCCTGGAAGTTTAGAAACAGTTTTGTTGGTACATGATTTTTGGCTGTAGTCCCAGTTCCTCTGCCCTCTGGAATATCATATTCCATGCCCTCTGGTCTTTTAATGTAAATGCTGCTAGATCTTGTTTTATCCTTACTGTAGCTCCACAGTATTTGAATTCCTTTTTCCTACCTGCTTGCAATATTTTCTCCTTGACCTGGGAGCTCTGGAATTTGGCTACAATATTCCTGGAGGTTTTCTTTTGGGGATCTCTTTCTAGAGGTGATCAGTGGATTCTTTCAATTTCTATTTATCTTCTTCTTCTAGAATATCAGGGAAATTTTCCCTACCAATCTCTTGGAAGATGATGTCTAAACTCCTATTTTGGTCATGGTTTTCAGGTAGCGCAATGATTTTCAAATTATCTCTCCTGGATCTGTATTCCAGGTCAGCTGTTTCTCCAGGAAGATATTTCATATTGCCTTCTATTTTTTTATTTAATTGGATTTGCTTCACTGTGTCTTGGTTTCTCATAAATTTACTAACTTCCATTTGTTCAGTCCTAATTCTTAGGCAGTTATTTTCTGGAGAGAGCTTTTCTATTTCCTTTCTCATTTGGCTTTTCAAACTGTTGACTTTTTTCTCATGACTCTCCTGTATTGCTCTCATCTCTCTTTCCATTCTTTCCTCCATCTCTCTAAATCTTCCTTCTCTCTCTCTTTCTCTTCAAAGTCCCTTTTGGGTGTTTCCTTGGTCTGAGACCAATTCATATTTCTCTTGGAAGCTTTGAATGTTAGAGCTTTGACTTTGGTATTATCTTCTTCTTCTGAGCATGTATTCTGGTCTACCTTTCCCCCAAAGAAGTTTTTGATGGCCTGCTGCTTTCTCTGCCTGCTCATCTTGGCCGCCTATTTCTTGGCTTTTAATTCCTTCTTAAAATGTATTGCTGTTTCCAGGACACACTGTTCTGAGCTACAGCATGGCCCAGAGGGTGATTGAGCTTCTTCTCAGCCTGCCTGGTTTATGAGTAACCACAGCCACTTTCTCTTTGACTCAGAAACAGAAGTCTGATTGAACTCTGATTTTCTGTGGTTGGAAGCTTGGTGTGCCTGTGCCCCTCCCCCACTGGGCCACCACCACTCAATTCAGCCCACTGGTTCAGACCCAGGGTGCTTCACCCCAACTCCCACAGAGACTGCCTCCACTTCACCCTGGCCTACCACAAAACCCCCTCACCAGTCTGCAATCCAAGCCTCAGAAGAAGCTGCTGCTGTTGAAAACTCTGAGGTGTTCTGGAAGCATTGTCTGTTCCTGGCTGGGTCTGGACCATGTGCTGAGCTGTTCAGACCAATAAGCAGGTGATCCCAATTTAGCTCTTTTGCTGAAAAATAGTCTTACTCTGTTCTTATGTGCATTAGGCTGCTCTGGGTTTTTTTTTATGGCATTATTTGGGAGTAAGTGGATGGGTTTATCTGGAGCTCGTGGGAGTCATAGCCTCTCCTCCATCATCTTGGTTCTGCCCCCATTAACTGTTCTTGATCCTAAGTCATCAGGTGAGCAACTGGGAACTCCCTCGTAATAGTTCATATGCATTTTTCTAGTTGAAGGAATTGTGGGAGAATCCTACAATTTTCACCCCACCTTTTTAGAACAAAAACATAAAGAGGTTTCAGGAAGATATTGTGTGGAATGAGGGGTTCCCTGGGTTTTTAAAACCACCTAAGTAAAGTGCATCTAGGTGGAGCAGTGGATAGAGCACTGGCTCTAGAGTGAAGAGGACCTGATTTCAAATCCCACTTCAGACTTAACTAGCTGTGTGACAGTGGGCAAGTCACTTAACCCTAATTGTCTTAAAAATTCTGTGGCAATCTTCAGTCATTCTGATATAAATCTTGCCACTGGACCCAGATAGCTCTGGAGAAGAGTGAGGTTGGTAATCCTGCACAGCCTTCTCTTAGTTAAAAATCCAATTTACTGCAAGTCATGACATCACCCCAATGTCATGGTCCTTTTTGAGAACAAAGGACAAACAACAGCAACAATTAAAGTAATGGTAGATATCTATTATAATGCTAGGCTTGCTGGATAGGAGTTTTCTTGATTGGGTGGACAATATATTTTTCTTGATGTAACCTTATATGTTGTTAGCAACAAAAATATTTTTTCAAAGATTAAACATGGCTTGAGGATACAAAAATGAATCACAGAAATGCAGAATCTATCAGCTAAAACGGACCTCAGCAATTATCTAGCACAATCCATGCCTGAATAATAATATTTTCTGTAACATTACCAAAAAATGTTCATTCAGCTTTTACTTAAAGACATCCAGTGAGGGAGAAAGGCCATTACCTTTTAAGGCAGCTCATTGGGCTTTTGGATATCTAATTCTTAGTTAATTTTTCCTTTAAATTAAGTAAAAAACTGCCTTTAAAACAACAACAAACTTCCACCAATTGCTTTTTCAGTTAGAAGAAGTCTAAACTCCTTTTCATGCACATGATAGCTTTTCAAATGATTGAAGACGTTTATTATATCCCCCTAGGTTTTCTTTTCTCTAAGTTAAAACTCTTCAATCAATTCTCATATGACATATTTATATTCTTCTCACCATCTTGGTTGCTCTCGTCTGAATGACCTTTAGTTGTCTTTTGTCTTTCTTGTAAGATTTTATGCCATGACAAAACCAGAGTTCCTCTGACATAACTTCCTTCAGACCCAGATTTTACTGATGACTTCAATTCCCCCCTCCTCAACATAGAACTTGATTGGTCTCAGCTTCCCTGATGCAGTTTCCTGGTTGAGAGGCATAAAAAGTACCAACTATGTGTAGTATGGGCTTATCAAAATTGGTGGGTGCCCAAGACCATGGGAATCACTATATCCTTATAACTTAGTGAGAAGACATTGTTTCCAGATGGAGACAAGAAAGAAGGCTTACAGACAGGCAAAGTGCCGCTGTATCCTTATTGCATATTCTTATTGTGTTAGGGCAAAGTAAACCTTTTCTGTTAAATGTTAAATGCCTTGCAAGTGACTCATTTCTTTCCAACACTGAACCTGAACTATGAAGGGGCTTCTACTAGAGGTACACCTACAACAGGTACCAAAACTGAAAGAATAATAATAGCTATGACCTGCCCAGGTATGACTGTCTCTTAATTTTCTATTCCTGGACACTAAGTCTGTCAGTGAAGCCTTTCATGGTATTAACTTTTTTGTCACATAACTGACTTATATTGAGCTTATACATTCTTACATTTTTTTAGTAGAAACTTTTAGCACTTTGGCAACCTAGGTTTGAGGCTCTCTGGAGGTCAGTGTCCCCTCAAGGCCATAGATCACAAAGACCCAGTGATTTGTTTGCTTTTATCACCTACTCAGAGGAAACATTAGTTCAAAACAAAAGTCTTTCAAACCAATGACATAGCAAATAAAGTCATAATTAAAGGTCTCCCCATGCAGACATAGTATATACTTTCATGGTGGTATGTACACACCAAGGGCTAGGGAATGTGCACACAAAGAGATTATAGACTCTCTCTGCACTAGTTCTGGCCCAGGACAAAATATCCCAATGAGTTTTTTTAGGGGGAAAAAGACAAATTTCCTGAACAGAAGATTCAGTTGTTTCACATATGGTCTGCTTTTGCTTTTAAGTTAGCATCAAAATATTAGAAAGTATAATATTTCTTATATTTTTTACCCCTCAAGAGGGATGCAGCAATGTTTATAAAAAGTAATGTTTGAAATATTCCTGGCATTAGAAATGAAATAATACCACTCAACACATGCTTTAAAAAGGATCAGGTCACCAATTAGCGATGTTCATTTTCTGTATTTTAAAGCTGCATTGTAACTACTCCTGTATACCATTCAGATGACTATGTTTCCATAGCAAGCAATTGTGAAGTTGAGGATCCATTTGAAGTCTTGAAAAGATCCTTTGAGAGCAACACTACTCCCCGTCAGGTGCATCTTGAGAATACTCAGCATGTTCTATATTAAAGAATGTTGGTTACTGTATTAATTAAAACTCATGTATAAAGGATAAGCTTATCTAATTAGGTTAACTGTATTCTAAAATCAACTTCCAAGGAAGGAAAAAGGAGATTTCACCTGGGATGCTCTCAAAGCTCTTTAATTCCCAAGCACCTTCTTTTGTTTGTTCAGGTGCACAGGAAGAACAAGATGTGTGATGATCACATTTGCATCACTATTCAGAAAGACATCCGAGTTTTCTTAACATTGACTTTAATCTAGCTTTATTCTTGGACAAGAGGCATATGTTCTGCTTACTATAAATATCATTCTTTATGAAAGCCAACCAACTTCTATTTTCTTTAAAGTGGCTATGATATTGTTAGTTCCTCGAGGGACTGCTTTATTCCAACTACCAGAGTTTAGTACAGTGCACTATGTATAGTAGGTAAACACACACACACACACACACACATGTGTGTATATACACACATACACATTTGTATACATATTGAAAGATGGCTAGTTATTCATTGATCTCAAGTAATCAGCTGATCAACTGGAGTGCCACACTGGCAGTCCAAGTTGATTTTTCCTGGGAAGGAGGTTATGAGAGAATTTGAGGTTCTCAGACTCTCCAGAGAAATTGTAAAAGGAGAAGAACATTAAAAAAGTACACAAAACAAATTATGTCCAGTGAAGGTTGGGGATTCTCCTTTTGGAGAAAAGGATAAATGGAAGCAAATCTACCAGAGTTTTGTAAATGAGTTAAGAATTAAATCAATAATTGGAAGATAAATCTTAAGAGAAACTAAAGGAGCTGAACTTACTTATTTTCCTAAAATTCTCCCCCTCATCACATACCTGTGCCATAGTTACTTGTGTTGGTGATTTTTCACTCCTGTTAGAGAGTAAGCTTTTTGAAATCAGAGACTATGAATTTTTATCTTTATATAATCAACATCAAAACTAATGAATAAACTGCATTTATTCCATCAAAGTGACGTGAAATGATAATTTTTATTCTAGATTGTTTATGAAGGAAAGAAATCTATTTTATTAAATTAAGAAATGGGTTTAAATTTCAGATGAGATTTTGTTCAGTGTAAAGGACTAGCTTTGACTGCAAGATACTAAGATTTTATCTCTGCTATTATGTTGAGTTAAACCAGTCCTACAAACCTTTCTCAGATATAGGTTTGAGGGACATCACAAATTAAGGGTTGATATAGTTAATGATTACCACCACTTCATAAACAAGAATAAAGAATATGATTTACTTTGCATATGATTTATAAAGGTCTTGAAATTAGTGAAATTCTGTATGTAGTAGAAAGATTTCTTTCTCAATTAAATTTAATAAACATTTATTAAGTCTCTAGTATATACATAACTTGATTGTGTGATATATCCCAGAAAGGAGAAGGGATTTTAATTTTTTTTCAGATTATACATAGTCTTTACTCTTATATACCTTACAGTTTGTATTCCTTTGCTTTCGAGATATACTTTTTTTAGAGAAAAATCCTCTTTTTATATAAAGCCATTTTATTCAATCTAGTAATGTCAGTTTTTTTTGTTTTGTTCCTGTCACTGTTCTCTATGGATTTCACTGCAAAGAGAGCTAGAAAGAGGGGACATGTAGTCATATTTCCAACTGTTTACATAGTAACTACTTATATTCTACAGGTTTGTAGCTCAATATGTTCAAGCTGATGCTCATGAAACACTAATATTATTGAATTTCTTCCACATAAAGACTAAGCAATTCTATAATCAGTTATATGACATTATAAAGCAACAGTGAAAATGGATACATTTTTTAGACTAGAAAAAGTTAAAACTAGGAAAATACCTTAACAGCAAATAATGTCACACCTTCTTCTGCCACCAAAAAATACATGTAACTATCTGGTGCCAGGTCCATGGTCCAGTTATTAGTCCAGTGCGTGGATTGTACAGGAAACCAGAGATATTTAGATAACAATTTACCTGTTACTACAAGAAGGCTGTAAACTCTGTATGAAGGCCAATTCTCACTCTGGGAGTGTTTCTTCTTAGGGAAGCTACATCTTCAGAATCTGATACCACTGCTACATTTTGAAGGCAATATTGTGGGTGTATTGAGGTCTTGAAGAACTGGAAGAGCATTGGACCATATAGAGTCCCAAACCAGCCATCAGCAGTTATGCTGAAATCATTGGGAGTGGCATCTGTGCTACTACTTTAAGTATGTCTTCACTCTATTGATTATTTCCTTTTTATCCTATATTCATATCTGTATTCTCTCTCTCTCTCTCTCTTTCCCATCTGTACATACTGTTTTGTACATTGTCTCTAGCTCTTTGAGTGAAGGGATTGCTTTTTGACATTCTTTGTATTTCCAACACTTAGCATAGTGCTTGGCACATACTAGCCACTTAAGAAATGCTTGTTGACTAAGTCCCCATTGTTTAACCTTGGCAGGAGGGGAGAATATGACTCTGAGAGCACATCTGTAAACCCTGAGAGCAAAACTCAGTAAAAACTCAGCATTGCGGGGCAGCTAGATGGCCCAGTGGATAGAGCACTGGCCCTGGAGTCAGGAGTACCTGAGTTCAAATCCGGCCTCAGACACTTAACACTTACTAGCTGTGTGACCCTGGCCAAGTCACTTAACCCCAATTGCCTCACTTAAAAAAAAAAGAATATTGATAAATAATAAAAATCCCTAGCTTTAAAAAAACAACAACTCAGCATTGCTATAATTTCTTCTGTGTGTGATTGAGCCTGGTGGTTCTCTTTACCTCAGGAATTCTGAGAGGTCATAATCTATATTGATTGGATGTCCATACTAAGTTTGACGTCAATATGCTAAGTCTCCAAGAGCAGTGAGCCACCAGGTTTCCTAAAGGGAAGCAAATGACTCAGATTGGAAGTGAGGTCAAAACTCCCAGGTTGATCAGAGAAGGATCAAGCATATAGATAGAATCTGAGTGAGATAGTGAGACCAATCCTTTAGTCTGTCATTTTGTCAGCCAATCAACATTTATGAAGCACTTACTATGGGCCTGACAAATGTACTAAGGACTGGGGAATAAAAAGAAAATGAAAAGAAAGTTCTTATTCTCAAGGAGCCCACAATCTAATAAGGGGAGACAACATGAAAACAACTATGTACAGACAGGAAACATACAGGATAAATTGTGCAAAATCTCAGAGGGAAAGAACTAAGATTAAGGAGGACTGGGAGATAACTTGTTTCAGGAGGTGATATTTTAGCTGAGACTCAAAAGAAGCCAGGGAAGCCAAGAGGCAGAAATGAAGAAGGGGACAATTTTAGGCATGGGGGAAAGGCAGCAAATATTCCCAGGGTTGGAAAAAAGAAGTTTCTTTTGTAGGGAACAGTAAAGAAGCCAGTGTCACTGGATTGCAGGGTATGGTGAAGAAAGGGGGTATGGTGTAAGGAAAATGAAAAGACAAGGGGACAAGTTATAAAAGGCTTCGAATGCCAAATAGAGAATGGCCAGTTTGATTCTGGAGATGATAAGAAACTCATGAGATTTATTGAGTGGCAGGTAACCTTGTCAGACTTGTGCTCTAGGAAGATAACTTTGACAGCCAAGCAGAGGATGGTCTGTAGTTAGAAGAGATTTATGTAAAGGAGATCAACCAAGTTATAGTCTAGGCATGAGGTGATGAGGTCCTAAACCAAAGTGGTGACAATGTCAAAGAAAAGAAGAGGACCTACTAGAGATGTTATGAATAGAGAGTCACAAGGCCTTGGCAACAGAGTGGAAGTAGGGGATGACAGAGAATGAAGATTTAACAATGACACCTAAGTTGTGAAACTGGGTGACTGGGTGGATGGTAGGGAAGAAGTGAAAGAAAGAGGGAGAGAGGAAGCAAGGTAGAGAGAAAAGAACTAGAAACGAGAAAGAAAGAGAAAATAGAGGGAATAAATTTAAAAAGTGTTTTAATGTAGAAAACAAAGAGGAAAAATTAATCTGAAGAGGCAGAGAGGAATGTCAGCTTTTGTCAAGATATGGAATGGTGGAAAAGTGTTAAGACAGAAAAGAACAGGAAGAAGGAAAACTAAACTTTGGAACTGTGTAATAGATTTGAGAGGCAGCTAGATGGCTCAGTGGGTAGAATGCTGGCTGGGCCTGGAATCATGAAGATCTGTTTTCAAATCTGGATTCAGACAATTACTAGCTATGTGATCCTGAGCAAATCAGTTAACCTCTGTTTGCCTCTGGAGAAGCAAATGGTAAACCTCTCCAAGTATTCTTGCCAAGAAAACCCCCATGGGCAGTATTAGTGTGCTCTCATCTATGGGGTCAAGAAGAATAGTACAAAAAGATGGGTGAATCAGTAGTGATGAGGGGCAGCCAGGTGGCACAGTGGATAGAGCACTGGCTCTGGATTCAGGAGTACCTGAGTTTACTTCCCAAGGTTGTGTGAATCAAATGAGAAAATATATAAAGTGCAAATATGCAAATCTTAAGTCATAGTAAATGCTAGCCAATATTATTACATCAATGCTAGCAATTGTTATTATTTTCAGGTATGGGTTGTACTGAATGGTCACTGAGATTCTTTTCAAATCTAAAACTCTAATTTTTGACTATCTGGTGGCTAAGCTCCTAATGATGATTTTCTTAACTACATACCTTGATTTTTAGAAAACAGATTTAATTCATCACCAAAGTACTCCAAGCTTTTCTTGCTTGAGAGAGACTTTCAGAGCTTTTGTTCCATTGATATAATCTCTAAGAACTCAGGGTAATAATGTCCTTGCCACAATAAGGACTGAGGTGAAGTTATTTGTAGATTTTGGAGTTTAAGAAGGGATATAAATTGTCAAGCTTCTAGGGTGTTCCAATATGCCTCAGAAGGCTGGGTTGCCGATTCCCCCTTGGGTGCTTTGGGACAACACAACAGGAGCGGGGGTTGTAGCGTGGTGGTGGCTCCCTGGGAGGTCCAAATGGGGCAGATGCTGGAATCACAGGAGGCACAGGAGGGTTACTGAAGGACACTGATGGGGGCACCTCCTGCAGGGTTGGGGGCTCCAGCTAGGGTGACCCAATAAGCTCAGCACAAGCCGAGACAAGCCACAGATACAGAGGAGGGGGATGATGACCAGGAAGCTGATGACAAATGTCCTCATGTGGCAAGAGAAATGTTCTATCTTCATGCAGCGGCCATTGGCACAGTACTCAAATCTTTCATGGCAAAAGTAGTACAGTTATTATCCACCAGCTATCTAATTCTGTCTCCTTGTCTTGAAGAGATGAATGACAGGAGGGGAAATCCAGACTGGAGTTTCTGGATACGTGTAGAGGTGAGCATCCCTAGTGAGGCTGGGTGGACTGGTGGGACATTTTTTTAAACATACCAAACCATAAAGTTTTTAGAATTAAAGTATTTTCTTTCTATCCTAAGCTTTTTTGATCTCCAGGACTGATCCATGCTATCTTTAGAACATCAACAAAGTTGAAGTTGAGGTACAAACTTGTCTCTCCAATGTCATTGCATGAGAATTTGTAATCTGAGATGGGCTACCATAAGAGCAGCTGATTCTGACTGTGATACAATATTTTAACACATCTGATTTCAGGGATTTACTGTGAAATTTGGAAGAAGCCTTACAAATAGCAGCACTACAGCACTCACTGACACCATGCTTTCAATTGTTATTCCTCTAAGCATATTTGTAAAAGGTAAATAGAAACCTTGCAAAGATTGCCAAAGAAGAAGTGAAAGATCAACTGCTATATTCTTAGCATTCCACTATCCTGTTTTTTGTTAGTAGGACTGTGGTTATCTTCTAGATTCCCAGCTCTTTTTAGGTTTTCAACCTTTACAGTTTTTGCTGCTTAACTTCCACTTTTAGACACAACTTGACACCAGACTCTGTGACTCATCCTGCTCCTTATCATTTAGAATTTGGGTCCTGGGCCGGAGTATTCTGGAGCCAGGTTCAAACTGACTATGATAGCCAATTGTTAAATTTTAGGCATGAATATTTTACATCTTGGAAATTGGCAAATGCTTCAAATTAGGTCTTGATTTATTGCTTTGTTCATTGTTTAGACGTAAGGAACTAATGGAGTAAATGTTAATAGTGCAAATTAAACTTAAACGTTTTTTTTGGCCTTCTCTTTTTTTTATTGAATCTAGTTGTTAAACATCTACCAGCACAGCACTGGCTGTAGACCAGCACCAATTTTTTCTACCTTATCATCCCATTCTGTCCTTTTATATTTTAGGAATAACTGGTCTCTTGGCCTTCTTCATTGGGGTCAAATCCTTATGTCAAACACAGTTCCAGTCACTGAGTCTCAATCTTGTTCTCTTGCTTTCTAAGTTTTTTTTTCTGTTTAACATTTCAGTTATTCCAAGTTTGTGGCTCAACTTTTCTTTTTTCCACAGACTTTCCAAGGGACTGGAGTTTTGGACTTAAGCATCAATCCCTGTGACTATTGACACTATTGGATCTGTTGCTGAGACTTCCCTTGATCATATACACATTTCTGTGTGTCTTTATGATGTCTACATTTCCCCCCTCCCCTTGATTGGTTCATCCTTCTGCTTCATTAACCCTATTACCATTCTTCAAGTCTCCTAACTAGTAAACATGGGAGTTATCTTTGAGTCTTTCTTCTCCTTCATCCCCTATATCAATTCTATCTTTTAGTGTTATAGTTTTTAATGTTGACCTATCTTTTGAATTATTTTATAGGATCATAGGTTCAGAGGTATAGAATTAGAAGGGATGTCAGAGAATATATAATATAAGATCTCTTCATTTTATAAGGGAGGAGACCTAATAAAGCCTCAGTTAATGCACTTGGAAGACTGGAGAGGAGCTTTGTGTACTTAGTATATAGACAATCAGAAACAGATGATATGGCTATCCTCACTTGTTACTTGTTTATGGCCAGCAGTGATCTATATGTACAACTGTATTCTCCTGTTATTATTGATTTCCCTTTTTCCATGAACATAGAGTTGTAACCTGGAAAAGTTTTGAGTGATTGTTCTTCTTCTCTATAAAGGAGACTGATAAGTTAATAGCAATTATGTAAATGTTTAAAAAAACATTTAAACCTAAAGACAGATTTCATAGAATCCTCTTATTTAAATGACTTAATTAGTCATTAAAATACACATTTATTAAGTGCTTCAGCCATGGTACTGGGTACTGGCATTCAGCACAAAAGTAAAATGGTTTCTGTTCTCAATGTGTTTGCATTCCATGAGGGAGAGAAAAGAAATGTACTGTGAGAAAATGATGGGATCTGGCAGATACTCAAAGGCTCATCTGGAGATTAATCTAAACAGATTGAATTGAGAGTGATTGACTTTGCTGATTAGCCTACTTCAAATTAATTACATTGTAACCATACCTGGCTGGCCCTTAAGAAGGAATTGTTCTCAGAAGCTAAGGACCTTGAACTCAACTAGAGACCACCTTCAAGTCCAGTGAACCAATGGATTTGGATGATGCCTATCAATCAGCTTGAATTGGTGTGTAAGGACTGCCTTTGCTCCAGACCTATAAAAAGCATCCACACTCAGTTTGAGGAGAGTTTGTGGTAGAAGCAGGCTAGTGGCGGAGCTCATGAGGAATAACCAGACCCGGCTGGAATTCTAGGCTAGATAGACCTTTTCTTAATGCCACGTGTTCTCTTTTTTCTAATACTTAGTATGCTTTAATAAATGCTTAATGCCCAAAGACATACTAAAGCTTCTAATTTAAGGTGTCCACACATTAGATTTTTTAGACAACACATTTAGATTTTAAACATCACAGAATAGGCATATACAAAAACACATACAAGGTATTGAGGACAGTACTAGCCATTGAGGGGACTGTCAAAGGCTTCAGAAAATATCAAATAAATATCTTGTTTTTTCTTATTGCAGGCTGCCTGAACCCCTAGCCAACTCTCCTAGAGTTTGAAGTTAGAACTAAAATTCAGCATTTAAAATTCATTCTGTTCCTCAATAAATAGTCAAAGGATATGAACAAATGTTTCTTCCAACAATTGCAATAATTGCAAGCTACCAGCAAATGTGAGAGAATGTTCCAAATCTCTAATAATTAGAGCCCTGTGGTTTCACCTCCCAGCTAGCAAATTGTGAAAGGTGACAAAAGATAAGGATAATTGATGTTGGAGGAGTTGTAGAAAAGTAGTTATACTAATGCATTGTTGTATGCTATGAATTTGTCAAACCATCCTGGAAAGCAACCTGGAGTGATGCTAACAAATGTCCATTCTCGTTTGACACAGAGACTCCAGTGCTAGGAAGGTACTCTAAGGAGGTCAGTGACAAAAAGAAAGCACTCATATAATACCAAAATATTTGTAGTAGCACTTTTTGTGGTGACAGAGAACTAGAAATACACATTGATAGGAGAATGGCTTAACAAATTGTGATACTTGGATTTAATGGAACATTATTGTGTTATAAGAAACAATAATCATGATAAATATACAAAAAACATGAAAAGTTACATGACATGATGTAGTGAAGTAAGCAGAACCAAGATTCTAATATACATATTTATATAATAACTAGAAAAATGGAAATAGAACAAGTACAATACAATAAAAATGAAAATCATGAATAAAAAGCATGCTCTTAGAGAAGAAACATGAGAAGACATTTTGCTCTGATCCTTTTCAGAAGCAGGGGATCGTGGGTGCCGGCTACTGGATATGATATAAGAGTTGGTTGGGAAGGATTGGATGTGTTGGTTAGTTTTGTAGAACATTTCTTTTCTTCTTTTTAAAATACCTTATTATATGGGATTGCTCTCTGGGAAGGGCAGATGATATGAAAACAAATAGATATGAATAAAATTTATTTTTACAAAAGTCATTCTAGAAGGAGGATTCTTTCCAAAGGCCTCTCCCCTCCTTTTTACAATCCAACCTCGATTTCTGAATGTGTTAAGTAAGGAAACACTCAGAATCACTTGAGAGTGTGGTTTGAGCATTAAGCTGTGGTTTCACGGCTCCTTATGGCTTGGGTCCATGCTTTGGGAGCCAATCCCCTCACAATAGCTGTTGCTGAGTACAGAGTCCAATTTAAGGCTAAGAACTTTCCTTCTTTGAGGAGCTTAATGGGAAGGGATCTTTATTTCTTTGCTGCTGACCATCCACTTCACTTGGGTGGTAAGGTCCAGGCATTGCCTGGAAATAATTGGAGAAAGGAAGGCATTTAAAACGTCATTACCTAAGATAGTCTTTATATGTAGTAGAGAAGGAAAAGAGAGAGAATGAGTCTTGTCTATAAAGAAAATTGAAATATTGTAAAATAATACTAAGCCTCTGATATTAATTATAACTCAATAATAATTTATACAACACATAAAAAGATCTGATTGATTTATAGCATAAAATATGTGAATCATTTATCTGATTCTTTGATAAGTAGGACAGATATTTATTTGGTAGAGAAATGCATATAATACATTTACTTTAGTCGAAAAAATTAAGATGAGATATTCTACCCCCTTCTTATATGACCTTTGCCTTTTCTTCCTAAGTCATTTCCTCATGACAACTCCATTCTCAAGACTCTAGGTCCTGAAAAGAGCCATACATATCGTAGGCCATTATTTTTTGGTGGACTGTTGGCCAACAGGAATGAACTGTCTCCTTTTCTATAGTTCAGAAATGTGGAGAAATGTTTGCAACAATGTCAGTAATGGGATATAGGGAAATTGTTTTGCTTTTATAGACTAATGTATCTGGACTTTAGTGGAAAATACTAGGAAATATACTAAGTTACTAATACTAAATACTAATACTAATACTAAAATTACTAAGATATAAGCAGGACGTTATCCTGTGCCCAGAGTCTGTATTCACCCACCACATATTCTGTAGGACATTAGAGAAACCTGGGATATATCTTGGGCAGGGGTATGCACACATTGGAATGTGTGTCTGAGCAGGGGTCTTATAGGTGTGATTATTGTTATCTAATGGAATAAGATCATAAAAGATTTAAAAGGAGATGATATATATATATAAAGAGGGGTTATAGGAGGAGAACATAATAGGCACTCAATAAGTATTTATTGAGTGAATGAAATAAAAGAAAAAAGTAGAAAGCGAAGAGGAGAGACATCCAAAAAAAACAGACAAGGAAGTTTTCGTGTCACTAAATATGTTTGTCTTCCTACTTGGGCTTTGAGTACATTCTTTCTACTTCCTCTTTGAATGGCATTTTAATTAAAAAATTACTAAGATATAACTAATTTTTCCTAACTTAGGTTAAGACAAAGTATCTTTTGAATATAGTCACTCATTCTTTTGAATTCCACATTTTTTAACCTTTACATTTTGGAATAGCCATGAATAGAGTACAAGTGCTATGGAGAATTGAGAGCATGAGATCCAAAAACAAAAGTGAGAAATGGCCTTGGGAAGGTAGAGGCTAAAACCTGCAAAATGAGGTATGAAGGATAAAATTTGTGACATATCTTCTTCACTGAAAAAGTATTCCTATGTCGAAAAAACACACAAGCATGATAAAACAAGAATGAGATAAATTCAGGGTTGAAAAGAACATCAGAGACCATTTAAGCCAACTGAACAAAAATTACTTCTATGTTGTCCCAACAGGAAATTATACGACTTTTGCTTAAAGACTGCCAGTGAGGGGGAAGTCACTGCAGTCCATTCAACTTTGCAATATTTGTAATCCTTAGAAAAATTATCCCCATATATCACTCCTAAATTTGCCTTTCTGTAATATCCACACACTGCTCTTACTTTTGCCTTCTGTAGCCATGGAGGACTAATCTAATCTTTCTTTAATGTTCAGGACAGTCATCCAGATTCTGAGAATAACAGAAATTATTGTTTCATTTGATCCTCACAACAATCCTTGGAAGCAAGTGCTATTATTATCACCAATTTACAGATGAGAAAACTGGAACAAAGAGGAATTCTGTGACTTGCCCAGGGTCACACACCTAGTAAGTGTTTAAGGCTAGATTTGAACTCAGGTCTTCCTGACTCTAGACCCAGGAATCCTATCTACTGTACCACCTAGCTGCTTGAAGTCCACTAAAACCTCTCATATCTTGTTCATAGAAAATTCTCTTAGTACATTTCTCACACCCTACATTTAGAGAATTGATTTTCTATAATACAAAAATAGGACTTTATATGGATATCTATTACATTTTATAAGATTCAGTTCAGTTCATTGTTCCATCCTGTTGACATTTTCCAGAGCTGGACTCAGTCATCCAGTGTATTAACTCTCCACTTCAAGCTTCAAGTAATTTGGAAATTTTGCCAGCAGGACACCACTGATTTCTTCTAAGTCATTGAAAAATGGATAACACAGGGCCAAAGTGAGATCCTGAAGGCACTCAACCAGACACTTCTTTCCAAGTGGGTATCAACATATTCATGACTAGTAGGTCCAGTTATTCAACCAGTTCCAAATTCATCAAACTGCACCATGATCCATCCCTTGTTGTCTCTTCTTGTTCACAAGGGTAGCCTGAAAGACTTTGCTAAATACTTCCCTGAAATCTAGATAATTGTGTTGATATCTGTAGTCTTCCCCTTATTTACCATGTTTAGTAGTCTACATCTACAGGGTCAAAAATGGAAAGGACCTTAGCCTGGCATGAGCTGGATTGTAGAGTAAGCTACTTCATTCCTTCCTAAACCCTTACAAACCATGGCTTTAATAGGTAATATGTTCTAGAATTTTGCCAGGAATAGAAGTTATAGTTTACAAATTCTTGTCTCCTTTTTTTGAATGTCATGCCTCCATTCTTCTCCACAACTTCTGTGTTGTTGTTGTATTCCTGTCCTCCACCATCTTTCAAAGATGACAGCTAGCTCAATAATGACCATTGTCCATTCTTTTTGTTCCCTGGGGTGTATCTTGTCCAGCACTACTGACTTGAACTCATCAAGGGATATCTCTTACCATCTTTTCATTTAACTTGTGTTTCAATTCCCTAATTTTTTTTGATATAGATATTTTCTAGTGTGCTGATTATTTTCCTTCATAAAGAAAGAACACCAAATGGGTAGTTTTGCCTTCTCTCCTTTGATTATTATCATATTCTGGGGTCCTTTCCCAAACAATGGACCTTTTACTTCTTGGATGATCCCTTTTTTGACTCATATATGTTATTTTTATCTTTATTGGAAACTTCTGGTATTGAAAAATCTCTTCTGTCTTTCTTGCTTTAACAAAGCTAGAAAAAATCATTTTCCTTGCCCTTCACCACAATCACATTTTCCTTTCTCATACTATGAAGTTATAGAAGAATTAATATACCTAGGTACTGAAAAACTATATATATATATATATATATATATATATACACACACACATACATATACATATATATACACATACATACATATACATATATATACACATACATACATATACATATATACACACATATCTACATATACATAAACACATAAGCACACACACACACATACACATATATATATATCTTCTAAAAATAACCTATATCAGGAGATGATACAAAGATGGGAGAAACAGCTAATACATTGGATGACAGAATCATGTATTAAAGACAATCTTGACAAACTCAAACAATAGACTGAATCAAATAGGATAAAATTCAGTAAGGATACATGGAAAATCTTAACTTCATAAATCCAACATAGAGGAGACATGGATAAGTAGCAATGAGCATGAAGAAGATTTTGGGGTTTTAAGGGGCTATAAACTCAATATGTGTCAGCAATGTGATGTAGTCACAAAAGCTAATGTGATCTTGGGTTACATTAAGAAATAAATAGCTTACAGGTAAGAAATAAATAGCTTACAGGAATAATAAGACAATAGGTCTATTTTACTTTGTCTGAAACTGACACTATCTATACTATCATCTTAAGTTTGAAAGCCACAATTTAGGAAAGTCATTAATAAGCTGGGGAGAATCTAGAGACGAACATCAAACCAGAATGTTAAAGAGCTTTGAGTCCATCCCATATGAGAATTATTTGTGAGAATGGTAGATGAAAGGTTAAACAGTAGAATAAGAAAAAAGACTTCTGCTTGGTTCCAAAGGGTAGAACCAAGAGCTGGAGGCAAAATTATGCCTGATATAAGAAAAAAACCACAAAAACTACTAAATTCTAGCGAGTCAAAAATGTAATGGAATGCCTTGAGTGATAGAAGGTCCCCTTTCACTAGTAGTCTCTAAACAGAGGCTAAATGAACACTTGTTGAGTATACTACAGGGGAGACTCCTTTTGAGATTTGAGGATCGATTTTGACTATATGGCCCTTCAGATTCCTTCCAATGCTGATATTATGTGATTATAAAATACAGCAATGTGAATGTGAATTGGCTGCAGTGAAAATGGGGTGGGTTTTGGATTAAAAAAATGCGCATCATTGGCACTTATTTTTAAATTATTAAATGTTCTTCTATTCTGAACTTTTCAAGGCATCCATATCCCTACCATGAAATGCATAATTAATAGTTTCCTTCTCTAGGAGCTGTGTGGCGTAAGTTATAAAGCTTTAAACAGAAGTATCTATGGAAAAGGTGCAGAAGCTCTTAATGATGTCTTTAAAAAGTTGGAGAAAAGGGTAGGTGCATGTTAACTTCTTAAAAAGTTCATTACTAGGATGTGATATTTGCAGAGAAATGGCCCTAATCATTTTTATGAATGGAGCTTTTTTATTAGATAGTAATAAAAAACCCAATTAGAAAGAAAATCTTTGTTTCTTCATAAGCTAGATAGGGCGGCACAGAAAGGTAGTATTTAACTCTCCTGTGAACAAGCAGCCAGGTACTCTCATTCACAAAGTCCTTGTGAATCTTGGAAAGGGCCTGTTTTTCACAAGTAATAGATTTATGAAACCTTGAATAGATTCCAGAAAAGATGCTGCTATCAAGAAAACAAAGCCACTTACCAATAGGCCTTAAAACTGTAAGTAGCTGTCCCTTTTGCAGAGCAGAATTTTCCTTCTGACGAGATTATGCAGCAAGGTCTTCAAGAAGGGGGTTGGGAGGAAGTGCCTATTACTTAGTTTGGGACTCTAGTTTTGCAGCCTTTCATATTATTTAACAACAATGCAGCCCAGTTAAGACATACTTCTCTTATTTGCAAAAGATAAAGGGCCTCAAATCATCTAGAACACTGACACTTTTAATGAGCCACTGTGATCTTACCCCTTAGCTTACATGTAAAAATCAATAGATAAGCTCCTCTTTAGCTTTCAGTCAAGTCCGGACATGTTGGGAGCAGGAAAACAAAGTTTATTTGTGTTCCTATCACATATAATAAAAATCCTGCAAGGGTTATTCTTCCACCACCTTTGCTTGACCCCTCCAAGTTTTAATAGGATCTGAAAAATGTCATGCTTGACCTTCTATTTTCAAATAGCAGTTGAGAGCCTATATTTAAACCTGACTTTTAAGGAGAATAATAACACATTGGCTAAGTCTTTCAGTGTTCAATTAAATGTAGATTTCTGACTAGTTGATAGTGGAATATCTGTACGCTGTGCAAATACACTCTTGATCTATGGTGAGCAAACAGTCTAGGGGAAGAACTATTGAGCTTATTTTTACTCCTCAAGAAAAGAAACATTGCATTTTGTACCTGATATTTAGTTACCTTTGAACACAGATTTCTTGTAGGAATGTTATGTACTTTGTCACCTTGTGTACATGAGTTTCCTTTACATGAAGTTCTGAAATTCTTTAAAATATGCAGCATTTTTGCCTGCCGAGGGACAGTATCAAGTGAGTGCATAGGCAGAGAAATAAACCATTCAGTCAGCAGCAAACTTGTTTATCTCATTTAAGAAATTCAAAATATTAATACTGCATTGTGCTTTGTGGTATAGAGGGAAGCCAGAAAATATAACACTTAAACCTTTATGTTCATTTACCCAAATGTTATCTTAAGCATAGGTATTATTCAGATCTGGGATGTCTATCGACATTTTCCTTTAATTTTCCCTCACAAGTAAATTAATTTGTTGATATTTTGATAGCATATATTATAGTACATATACATATGTACACATGTATATGCATATACATATGCATAAACTTGTGTGTTTGTGTGTGTTAGGGGTTCCAGGCCTCCCCAGTTATCTGCAGGTTAATAGGAATGTCAGAGCCCAATTGCAAGAGTTAAGTTTTGAACCTTCTCATAAAGACATGTAAAAGTGAACCCTGCTAGGAACTCTACTATTCATGCTGAGGTTTAAACACTGAAATTGGGTTCCCAGTGGATTTTCACTTTCACAACTTCTTAATACAGCTTTAGGTGTCCCCAGGGCAATCTGAACTGGCCACTGAATATCCTTTTTAAGGGAAGTGAACAATGGCTTAGTTCCACCTCTCTTGAAATACAGGATTCATGTTTTTCTCTCTTAAAATTTAGTGTTCCTAGAGGCAGTCAGTAGCATTAGAGAATGAGACTGTATTTATCCATCCCAAGGCTAGGTACAATGTAGGTGAGGGCAATCCAAGGTCCCCTGCTGCGCTTTGTCCATGCTTTTTAACCCTAAGATGAAAGGATAACCACTTCAGAGTGTGATTACAATGGAAACTCCAAGCCTATTAAAAATGTGGTACCTTAAATTGGGCCAAGTTTTGGATTACAGAAAATTCAATGCAGTTTCTGATGATGAGCACCTCTCAACCCAGGGTGAAAGGGGCACATAGGATTCCTTTCACCTGTGATCTATTCTAGGATTGGAATTCAGACCTCAGAAGGTTTTTTTGGGGGGGAGGGGCAATTGTTTGTTGTTTGTTTTGTTTTGTGTTCCTCTTTCTTGAGGTTTTACTCTTGTGGTTTTATTTAGGCTTAGAAATTGCTGTTGGACATTCCTAGCCAAATTAAGCTCATGTGTGTATGAACACACCCACTCACTCAGTCGATGCCCAAAAGGGCATGGAGAAGAGACTGTAGAAGAAACTACAGGAAGAATAGTGATAGATTTTTTTTGGGTGGGGGTAAATTTCTACATTTTGGGAATGGCAGCTCTAGTTTCAGGATGCCAGGAATGTAACGAAGAGGCACTAATTCTTTAAATTAATTGAATGCCAGTTGCCCAACTACCAAATTTAGCTCTATGGTCCAGGAAACAAAGAGATATCTTCTGTGACACTTCTCAGTGGCCTCCTCTGTGAAAATCAATGGCATTATTTTTGGAAAAAACACACCAATCTGCATATTTATAAAGTTCTGTAGTTCATTAAATATTCAAATAGTATTTCAATATTTAAACAAAATCCATAGCCTAATTTCATTATTGTTACAGGCAGAAGATTCCATTACCTGAAAAGTGCTCAATAAGATTGATTTGTGTTGCTCTGTAAAATATAGTCTCCACTGACCACTTGCCAGGTTGGGTTATAAGAACCTTTGAAACCACAGACTGTGCTGTGGGCTTCACAATGCATGGCCTGGAATGATCAGCCTGTGCTTTGAAACACTACAAAATATCAATGACCACAGCTCGCATCTGATAACTACCCTGGGTAGAGACACTTTGCTGAAGATCTTTTGAAGTAGCTATTAGTGCGAATCAAAGGTTCAGTGCGTTCTTATCTTTTTCTTTGCCCTTCTAGAATATTCATAAATGATTTGGACACCTCTGCAAGTCTAGTGGGAGGAAAAAAATGCTGCCACCTGATAAACCTTTAACTGCTACAATTTAATCTCCTATTTTTTTTTAATAAACTCCATCAATACCATTCATAATTAATGAAATGCAGGATGATTCCTGGATAAAGTTTTAGTCCAGGCAGCTGATCAATACTTCTGACCACGTCTGTTTCATTATTGACAACATCTACCCACATTTACTCTTATAATTAAGTTATAGTTCAACTCCTAACTTTTCTCCAGTGTTTGAAATGGCTATATGGTGTTCTTAATTTCAGCTGCTGTTTCATCTCTCTCAGTAGGTGCCTATTTTATTGTTAAAGGTCATACTCATTTGTCTGCTCCAACAAAGGCAGCCCTTAAAGTTGGCTGTGGTTTTGACAGACAGTGGTCCCCATAAGTGATGGCCTTAAGGACAGAGCTGGCACTGGGAGACAGTCACCACAGCAAGGGAAATAACAGATAACAAATCATGCCACTATTTTTCCTCCTGGCGTGATTGACGACATCACAGCGGGTGTAACTTTTCAATGTCTTCAGATTAAAAACCCCTCAAACAAATGAGTTCTGAAAAAACTGTCCAGGGGCAGTAAAGGGAGAGGTTGGACTTGACTGTGTTTTTAAAAATAGGTTTTGTATTTTTTAAATGTACAATTTAGGACCGATAAATGCAATTATCTAATTTTCCAAAGTTCTTTATAATCTGACAGTACAAAGCCCTGCTATAAACTGAGAGACCATTATATCAGAGAGGTAAACATTTGTACAGTCAAGAACACAGTGCTTTGCAAAGAATATCAAGTGATGTTTTAAAGAGGAAATATGGTGTTTGTCAAAGCATAATACACATCTCTGTGTATTATAGATTATTAAAAAATGGACTTCTTTCCATGATCTATTGGCTCTATTCTATCAGAAGGGTAGAGCCAAAGATAATCAAATGACAAAGCTCGGGCTATATGGGAAGCATCATTTGTATTTTGTTTATACAGTCCAGCGTTAGCATACATAAAAAGTAGGGCAAGGTAAAATATGAACATTTCAGCTTTAAAAATGTTGATTGCAATCTTTATGACATACTGTCTTCCCAAATAATTTCAGAGTGAACTGATTAGCTATCTAAACGCAGGTGCTGTACTTCCTAGAAAGACTATAACTTATGGTAACAGAAGTCATTGCCATTCAACTAATATTTCAATAGAGGACAAAACATTGTGTACTCTGAGCAGAGCATTGTGTAAAATATTAGAGGCTATACAATTTACCATGCTTTAAGCTATCATGTAATTGTTATAATTATGAAAATTATCAGACAATTGTGAGAATGCCACTATAGAGGATTGGGTTAAGATATTTATTTAATCATACTATTTTGAAATAAGCTCTCAAGATTACAGATCTAGAGTTCAATGAACCCTTAAAAGCCATCTGCCCTAACCTCATTTTACAAATGTGGAAACTGAGGCCAAGGGAAGTTTAATGACTTGACCAAGGTTGAACAGCTAATTAGTACCATTAGTAGGATATGAAACAGAAGTCCTTTGATTCCACAGTCAGGTACTCTTTCCACTGTATTATGCTGCTAATGTATGGGAATTAATTTGGTATTTCAGAAATGCAATGGTATCATTTTATATGTGACTAGCTCAAAGAACATAAACAACTATACTTGTACTCATTTATTCAATTCAGTTCAATAAACATTTATTCTTTTCTATGTCAATGCACATAGTAGTCAGATATACAAAGACAAAAACAGAAACAATATCTCTTTTCCAGGACCTTACTTTCAGAGGGTCAGGGGACATAACAGGTGCATGATAATTAAATACAAGGCATATGAAACGAATGGATGGAAAGACAGCTGGATGCATTGGTGAATGAATAAAAGAATGAATGAAAAAGATTCCTTAAGGGTTTGCTATATGGAAAGTACTGGGATGTTGGTGATATAAATACAAAAGCAATGGCTGCCATAAAAACCCTCATGTTTTAATAAAGGGGAGACAATACCTACCAGAGGTTTCAGGCTGAAGTCATTTGGAAAGGCCTCATGGTTCTTGGGATTATTATGCTCATTCTTAAAAATTATTTTCATCTCTGACCACATCCATTTCTGATGTTGAATCATTATATTGGGCCAAGAAGGGTGGCAGTTAAGGACTTTTTTCTGTGTCCAAAGTATTTTTAGGTTATGAGGAGGCAAGTGCTTCAGCTTCTGCAGAGACCCAGATGTTCCAGGTCACATCTGCACAAGTGTTGCTTCCTTGGATGATGGTCACAGGGGCCAGAATAGGAGCAGGGCTGGGGGTTGCTGTTGGCAACCACTAATGGCAGCTAATCTGCCATTCTTTTTTTTTCTTTTTTCTTTTACAGGGCAATGAGAGTTAAGTGACTTGCCCAGGGTCACACAGTTAGTAAGTATCAAGTGTCTGAGGCCAAATTTGAACTCAGGTCCTCCTGAATCCAGGGCCAGTGCTTTATCCACTGCGCCACTTAGCTGCCCCAAATCTGCCATTCTTGACAGATGATCCTTTGTTAATGTTGGTGGTGGCTGGGATGGCGTAAAATTTTCTTCTCTTGATGGCAGCAGAGGTAAAGTTGCAAGTAGGGAAAATGGGAGAGAGGTGGGGTACTGCTATTACTAGAGCTCTTAGGCCCAAAGTCCTAGGATCTTTCAACCAGTGTCCAAGAGGAGGTGGTTTGACCCTAATGGCACATTCTGTCTCCTGTCTTTCCCTCATGCATCATCTTGCTGCCTCCCTGTTTGGTTTGATGGCACTTAGTAAGATGATGATCCCCTCTCTAAAAGGGAAAACAAAGCTTCAATGATGGCTTCCAAGGCCAGGCATAGTATGGGACATCCATCCTTATATCTTGAACCCTCTCTGCTTTTGGGAAATAAATGAAATGTAACAATAAACTTATCTTATGAGTAAAGCCCCTAATGAGAAGAGTAGAAAAGCTCCTGCCTTGATAATTCAGACAGAATTTTTATTCTTTATCTATTTCCATGTTTCTCTTTTCCATGCCTCTCACTGTTACTCTTTCTTCTCTTATAGTAATTAATAAAGCATGCAATGCAAAACAATTTTGATAGATTCAATCTTTATCTAAACCAGTTGTGGTACTAATTAAAACAGGAAATGTATAAAACAGGCTTTAGATTGAACATCTGCTCTGTTAGCCAGTGACAAAAGATATATTTGTTTTCAGTAGTAAAACTCATGCCTCCTCATGGCAAGGAGGTAATGGTGGATTTTTCAAACCTAAGCCATGAATTGTGAACTACTACAGCTTCTACCAAGAAGGATAGACTTCAAGGATAGGTTTTATGCTGGACGGAGTGTATGTCATCTGAGGTCATCTGAGGACCAGTCTGGGTAAATTCAGAGGGGTTCATTACCAGAAGGTTGGCCTACAGATGGTATGCAACTCACATAAGTTATCTACAAAGTTGTAGATGGGGTGGAAACCTATTTGATGTGTAGTGTTGCATACACCTACACTTTAAAAATATAAATTTATGGAATAAAACAAGCATTTCCATCACAGTTCAATAAAAAGATGATTACATACAGAATTCTACATCTACTATGCAGAACTTGATATTCCTTCCAAATAAATAATGTAATTATCTTGGAAATTACTTTTATTGTTCTTCCCCTGAAACCCCCGCCCCAATGGCTACCATTAGACTCAAATAGGTATATGTGTGTGTGTGTATGTATATATATATATATATGTATATATATACATGCATATAAACATATATATGTAAAATTCTTCTTTACATACTTCTGTTTATCAGTTCTTTCTCTGGATGAAAATGGTGACTATTTATATGTCCTTTATAGTTAAATTTATGAATAAATACTTTTAAAATTATGGATTTTCAATGTTTCAATAGACATAGAAGGGGCAGCTAGGTGGTGCAGTGGATAGATCACCGGCCCTGGATTCAGGAGGACCTGAGTTCAAATCCGGCCTCAGACACTTAACACTTACTAGCTGTGTGACCCTGGGTAAGTCACTTAATCCCAAATGCCTCACCAAAAAACAAACAAACAAATCAATAGACATAGAAGTGTGCTAAGTAATACACTGAACAATAATAACCATTTCCTCATAATAAAGAAATAAGGATTCCTGCTTTCATACTTTTAAAAAAAATGTAATATTTGAAGCACAGTGGAAAGAAAGCTGGAGCTAGAGTCTAGTTCAAATATTGGCTGTGATATTGACTATTTTTATGACTTTGGTGAAATCACCAAAACTTTTTGAGCCTATTTCTTCATTTATAAAATAAGAAAGTTTGTATTTATAATGGCTTCAGTAAAGTGTTTTGTAAAATCTTAAAGGGCTTTGTAAATATGGATTATTGTATAAACCGCAACAAAAACATTACCAGCCACGTATACAAACTGAATTTTCCTATTCTGTAACTCTTATATGGTTGACTTCAAAAAAAAAAAAAAGGCAACTCTATCCTGAAGGTTTGGAATTGGTTCATTCTTTTTAATCTGAAGACTCTCTTGGGAGTCCAACCTAGATACTAGCCATTCCCTAAATTTTTGGGTTTCTTGGGAATCCCAAATTCCTACCTCTTGAACTTAAAACCTTCAGGGTGGGGAACAAGCCCCACATTCTTCAGTTAGAGGTCATTCTAGACATTAAGAAGAGCAGCTGAAATATTAGATATCTTTGAATTAAAATCTCTGAGCCTCCTACATGGGGACTTTTTTGTTGATAAGTTGTTTTAGTTGTGTCCTACTTTTGGTTACCCCATTGGGGTTTTCTTAGCAAAGATACTGGAGGGGTTTGCCATTTCCTTCTTCAATTAATTTTATAGATGAGGAAACTAAGGCAAATAAGGTTAAGTGACTTGCCCAGGGTCACACAGCTAATAAGTGTCTGAGGCCAGATTTGAACTCAAGAAGATAAATCTTCCTGAATCCAGGACCAGTATTATATGCACTGTACCACCTAGTTGCCTTACCTCCAGGTATTTTTGTAAATGCATGTAAAAAAGACTAGGCACTGAGCAGCTAGGTGGCATAGTGGGTAGAGTACTGGCCCTGGAGTCAGGAGGATCTGAGTTCAAATCCGGCCTCAGACACTTAACACTTACTAGCTGTGTGACCCTGAGCACGTCACTTAACCCCAATTGCCTCACTAAAAAATAAAATAAAATAGTTAGAAAAAGACTAGGCATTGTCCAAAGGCTTATTCAGTGGGCCTGTAAATATACCTACTTTATTCCCAGTTGTAATAGTTAAGTCTTGAGAGAATTGGCTTCATTATTTTCCAGATTTTTCACTCCTGACACCTGAGTAGCATCTCCTGGGGGAGGTAAATGATACTTTTGGAATCTTTGCTCTTTAGCAAGGATTCATTCATTTTCAAACATTCATCTAACAGCCGTTCATTAAGAACTTCTTCAAATTTAACTTCAAAAGACATATGATTTTATTGATATGGGTAGTCCTTCCTTCTACTTAGATTGTAGCCAAACCGCCCCTTAATAGTTAGTCTTTATAAGTGGCCATTGTTGAAAGAATTTATCACCTTGAGGCTTTGTTTGATGAGTTTCAAAACATTTTCTGTAGTTAAGCTGATCCTCTGAAGACAGATCATAGTATATCACACAATGAGGGAGAAAAAAGAAAGAAGGAAAGATGGAAGGGAGGAATGAAGGAAGGAAGGAAGGACAGAAGGAAGGAAGGAAGGAAAGAAGAGGAAAAGAGGGAGGGAGAAAGGAAGGAAGAAGGGAGAGAGAGAGGGAGGTAGGGAAGAAAGGAAAGAAGGAAGAAAAAAAAACATTTATTAAGTATCTACTATGTGCCAAGCACTGATAAGCACAGGGAATACAAATACAAAAGAGAGACAGTCTTTAACCCCAAGAAGTTTGCATTGTAATAGGGGAAGAAAACACATATAGGGGAGTAGTATTCTGGGAAGGATGAAGTCACAAAGCTAGGACTTTTAATCAATCTCTCTCATCTTGGTAGGACCCATCAGATTTTGTTTTCCACTAGCAGAGGCTTCAAGAATCCAAATTTCCTTCCATGCTTTGATGACAAATCTGAATAGGACTTAAGTAAAGAACTAAGTCCATGTTCTGTGTAAAGCACTGGGCCAGATGCTGAGAGAGAACTACCATGGAGTTTATAATCTAGCAAAATCTTTAGTCCCTCTGAAAATTGCCATAGAACACAGAGCAACTCCATCTTTCTCCTCTTCCGGACCGTGTACATTCAGCAATTCAATCCATTAAGTATTTATTAAACACCTACATGCACTTAGTGAAGCTCTAGGTACAGATGGTCATAAACTTCTGAATCCAAGATTTCATGAAGAAGGGCAAGATACCAGCATAGCTTTTTTAACTTTTGTAAATTCATATTTGAGAAATGTCTTATAACTTTACCTAGCATTTTTCATGTCTGGGGAAAGTTATCAAAACTATGTGCACCAGGAAAGCATGAGTCTCATAATGAAGTGAGGTGATTCCACCATGGGGAAAGAAGTTCACCACCACTATGCCAAATAGTCAGTGGAAACACCTCATGTGGCAAATTCCAGTTGCTACCTAGATATCATATTCAGTTGTTTCTATCCTTATGAGGGAATATGAATTCTGCCAGTCATCTAAAGTTTGGTGCCAAAAGACAATGTTTTCTCTATTTATGGTTCTCATATTAAGGTTACAGGACTCAATGTCTTTCCTTCTCCTACTCTTCCTATTTCCTGAAATTGCCATGCAGTTTTAGTTGCTTCCTAGGGCTGTGTCAGCTCTAGGAAGCCTTTAGGTTTGCAAATTATTAAATTAACTTTGCAATTTCAGTTAGGTAACTGAAATGAACTTACAAGGGTTAGAGATTGTGGTACACTTCATGGTGTATAATACTTTGTATTAAAAATCATTTATTCATAAGATTTTACCTTTTGTTTTCAAGTTGTTTTTGTTTAAAAGAAATAAAGCATTTTCGAGTAAAAAACTTATAGTTCTAAAATGATATCTTATAACTATTTTTTAAACAAAGAAACTGAGGTGTTGGGAGGTGAAGAGATTTGCTTATGACCACAGAGTTAGTGAGTATGTAAGGGAGGATTTGATCCCAGGTCCCATGACTCCTGAGTCCAGCACTCTATTCCCTACATCAAGCAAAAATAGTCTCTTTAATAATTCAGACAACTCAGACAAAATATCATTTGATTTGTTCCATAAAATAAAAGCTTACTGGGGCACCCCATTGAATTGCTATGTGAAATTGACCTTGGACAGATAACCCTTTCTGAGCTTTGGTGACTATCTGAAATTCAATCATCTTTGGTACTGCTTGTGTATAACCACTAGGAAATCTGAAGTCTGTGTTTATGCTGGTGAAATCATACTTCATATTTCCAGGATATGGTGAGTTGTACAGTCAGCATCCACAGCATTATTCCACTTCTTTTTTTTTCCCCAAAGGAGCACACTGTTACAGCCGCCCCTGCAGCAGATTCAGAAATTGGCCAGTCCATTATGTAGAGACGCTGGGCTCTGCAGGCTTGCCACCTCTCACTTACGCAGCTGCATCCCTCTCAACCCTAGCTTTGTATGCTCCTGACTGTACTACTGGAATCATAGAATTTCAGAGCTGGAAGGGTCCTTTAGATATTATCCAGCCCAACCCCCTCATTTTACAGGTGAGGACACTCCACAAGCACCTTCCCTTCATCCCTCAACAGCGTCTTCAGATGTGGCAAGAATGGAAGCAGCAAAGAGTGCCCGGGGTGGGGGTGAGGAGAGGGGTAGGTCAAGCCAATGATTACTTCTGTTCCTTCTCATTAGTCATCTTTGAATAACCTCCCCAAATTCCTGTGCTGCTTCTCAGAGCACAAAATATCCTTCCCAGAAAAAAATAAGCTAGCCTTTCAGCATTCTCTATAGAATGTGATATACAATGATGATTTAAATGCAATGGTAGGAAATGCCCATTTAGAAAACATCCACAAGGCATATAAGGCATATTAAAAAAGGTTTTAAATATTAAAGATAGTTCATGATCTATACAATGACTAATAAGCACATGGATGTATTTTTCTTCATAGACTTTCAAATAATGTTTATGTTTACTGCAAACAGGACTGACACACTAAACCACCAGCTTGGTCTAGTGGCAAGAGAGTGGAGTCCCTGAACCTGGGTTTAAATCCTGGATTGGTTCCCACTATATGATCCTGAAGAGGTCAATTAACTCTCTGGGCTTCAGTTTTCTCTCCTGTAAAGTGGGAGTGGGGTGTTAGACTAAATGATATCTCAAGGTCCCTTCCACCTCTAAATCTATAATCCTATAGCTGAAGAAGGGCAGCTAAGTGACACAATGTATAGAAAGCTGACCCTGGAGTCAGGAGGACCTGAGTTCGAATCCAGACTCAGACATTTATAAGCTGTGTGACCCTGGCCAAGTCATTTAACATTTGCCTCAGTTCCTTCTTTGTAAAATGAGCTAGAGAAGGAAATGGCAAACTGTGTCAGTATTTTATGCCCAGAAAACCCCAAATGGAGTCACAAAATTCATATATGACTGAAATGACAAAACAACTGAAATAGCAAAGGAAACATGGCATCAACATTTATGGCAATACTTTACAATTAAACACAAAGAACTAATGAAAAATTACAATTAACCAGCAAGAGCTTAGTGAAAATTCTTCTTGCTTTCCAAATGGGAGCACAGTAGAAAGAACCATTGCTCTGGAATTCAGAGTCTTCTGTTCAAATCCCACCTATGACAATTACTACCTATGTGTCCTCGGACCAGTCACTTAAGTTCTTTGGGCCTCTTTTCCTCATTTGTGAAATGAGGGGGACAGACTAAGCAGCCTCCGAAGTCCTTTCTAGTTCTAGATCTATGATCCCAGGACCTGGTTGTGACTTATGGTAGTCAGAAAAACATTGGCATTTTTTTCCTTTCTGTGAGCAGACAAATGATTGCCATGAAAAGATGGGCCTTCTCTTTAGATTTTGAATTGCCAGCTAATGACCAGTGATCAACTGAATCTAGCACTTCAAGAAGTCCAAGATGTCTTCGATACGGTGATTTGGATGCTCCTAAGTTGCTATGGAACTACCTGCTGGCTCTCCCTCTGTTTAGATTGGAATCTAAACAAATTGGAAACTATTTTAAAATAGTATTGTTAGCTCAAGTGGAGATGCAAATATAGGTAGGTTTATTATTTCAGGCATTTGTTTTTATTTACTCCAGTGCCATCTGTCAGAAATGAAAAACAACATATGGATGGATTCTGTGTGTTTATCTGGATATTTCTGAATCCATATGTTCCTAAACAGTACGGCCAATTCCTGAAATATTTGATATTGTTGGTATTGAATTTACCTCTTGGAAATGGCAGGGAAAGTACTTGAAAACGTAATGAGAGTGTAGTCACTGGTCGTGCAGGACATCCCTCATGTGCACTAATTCTAATAAGGATGGAACATCGGGAAACTTTCTATTTTCTACCATTAAAATGACTAGAAACTTTAAATAATCACAACTCAATTTTCTAAGAAAAATAATTGATTTTCAGACAAATCTTGAGGCCATAATAAGATCCCCAAGTGCCTTTTGAAGTATCGAAGATTAAATTATATCCAGTATAGTTTAAGTGGCTGACCATTTTGCCATATTCAAGTTGCATGACAATTGGTCATTCATATTCAAAATATCCAACACATTCTTACCCCTGTAGCACCTCTTCTTGTCCCCTGCCTTCTGGTTCTCTAGCCTATTTGGAGAGAGAGAGAGTTCGTGATTATTCTTCTTTTCTAAGTGGGTTTGTTATTGCTAGTTTGGTCCTCACTGATATTTGGGGAAAATTTTTTGACCGCTTATCTTATTAAAATGATTGATTTTGTTATATTTGAGCCTAAGATACACACATATAATACATACGCATATGTGTGCATATGTATAAAGTCTGACCTAACAGTTGAATTAGTCTCTAAAATTTGTACAGAGCAATGACAAAATGTAAACACGATTGACTCTCAGATACAAAGGACATGTAAGTAAACTGGAGGCCAGAGTTTAGCTTTTAATGAGTTGTACGGCAAATTCTTTAGCTTTTTTTCTGCCAAGCCATTTCCCTTGAAATCGGCTTCGTTCACACACACACACACACACACACACACACACACACACACACACACACACACACACACATATACATACACTGCATGTTGTTTTCCAGACTGGTTGAATTTAACTATCATCATAACTATTTTGTTTTTTTGTTTTGTTGCTTTACTAATGCTTTCCCTGAGCCAGCTGTGAATATATGGGGAGAAGGAAGATATTTATTTCTATAGGTCACAAAGTAATAACTACAGTTGGTCTCTGAAACTCATAAGACCATGTGTTAATCCTAAATCAGTCCTTAGTCAATAGTTAATCCTTAGTCAACAGGCATTCACTAAGCACCTACTGTGTGCAAGGACCTTAAGATGACTAAACTCAGACCTTAGAGGATCTCCAAAACTTGTTTTAAAAAAATAGCTTTAATTATAACCTCCATCACTGCCTTGGGCCCTTTAAAAATGTTTCAGTAAAAATAACTCTTCAATTATTTTCACAGTGCTAAATAAAAATTCCTTCAATGATATGAAATTATTCTATTTTTTTAATTTTAGAATAGGAGCTGTCTATACAAATTTGTAATCTTATACAATTTATGCTAATTTTACCATAAGTTTCATGGATATATTGGGAGCTTGTTAATAATTAAAAAATTTTACTTCTTCAACTCACAAATAAGTATTACAGTAAATACTTGCAATCTTTATCTGACATGACATCTAACCAATACAGGCATCACAAAATAAATAATTTATGAAAAATATTTATTTAAAGAGCTGTAATTTACCTTGCATTTACCATATGCCATTCATCCAAGTAGCAATATAAAATATTCATTAGAGAAACTCATTAAAACAAACTTCTATACAATGAGGTGACGGGCCAACAAAAAACATCAATCATAGCGAGGCTTTACGTTTTTATTAGTGCATATAGGCACACTAATATTTCAAAGTAGAAAATTATGAATATTTTGCTCTGGCTCAGGAATGACCATGAAGCAACAAAGACAAATTTGATCAAGGTATAACAAAGACAGGAACTGGTTTTTCTTCATTTGTTTTCATTTTAGTCAAGAAATCAGTGACAGTTCACCAAGATCTATTTTATTAATGATGAATCAACCTGAAGTAATAATTAATGGGAAATCTATAGCTAATCTTACAGGAAAATAACTAGGCATGCAATGATGCTTAAGTCTGGCATGACAGAACTCCATGCAGCTATCCCTTGGCTACATGCCTTGCAAGCCGAGTGATCATCAGGGGGCAAGACTCCACTAATGCACTCTGAGATATAAGTGAGGAAACCAATCCTCCCCCACACCCAAGAGTGGAGTGTGCAACATGCCAGGAATATTGACCATTCGCCAATGTCCCCCTTAGACCAGTCACTTCCCAAGAACGGGTAACTGCTACAGTGACAACTATTTAAAAAGCCTTTGCAAACCTCAAATGCCTTGAAAGCAGTATCAAAGTCTGATTTGAATGGGGGAAAGAAAAGTAACACACTGTATTAATGAATTAACAGATTCAAACAATCAACATTTTCATTCACTGGATTTCCATATACAGTCTCATTCATGTGTTCATTAGGAAGTTCTGCTAAATCTCTGCCTCACATGGACAGAGTTTCTACTGCACTGTTGATCTGTGATTAAATGTTCTAATAAAATTAACTGGCTTTGCTACAAACAGAACATCTGGAGCGATGTTTAATTTCATGTCAAACATATACAGGAAACACCTGTCTAGGTGAAGTAATTTTTTTTAAATGACATTAATCCATCTGTTGTGGAAATGTATGTCACAGTTGTCACATTAAAAAGTAATACCAACAAATAGAAACCCTAAATTACTTGGAACGTAAGCCTTCTAAAATTAACAAAAAAAATTGTTTATCTGAACGTTATTGTACGTGTCTTATTTCATGCTGAACGAGGGGCCCTCTTCTTTAGACTCTGAGCAAGTTTCAATTACTGCACTGTAAAACTTCCAGATGTGAAATTAGTCTCCATAATTAGGTGATTAAAATCGCTGATGTGGCCCATTGTCTAAGCACCTGTGCCCAAATAAGACTATAATAACCAACACCACCCATTGTTTTCTTAACAAGATAGAATCTGTAGGAAGGTATAAAAAATAATCATGACAACGAAATTCTGTTTCAGATTAGGATCTTCACCAGTGTGTTAAAATTAGCCCTGGATATGGATGTGAGCTGGAAAGAGCATTCATAACCTACGAACTGTCATACAAACCCAGCTGGACAGTGTTGGGGGCTGCTCTGTTATTGTTCAGCAGCTCTGTCCTCTGCTTCCAGCCGAGCAGGATGCTACAGGCATCCTCTAAGGCTGCAGAGGAAAGGAAGATCCTGCTTTGCTGCTGCAGCTCCCAGGGGGATGAAAGGGGAGAGCAATTCTCCCACTCCTCTATAAACCAGTGGAGGGTTTCTCTATGTGGGCTTAAGATGACCTCCTCCTGATCCAGGGGTCAGAAAATTGGGCTGTCATTATTTAGCACATTGTAAAGATAGCTGACAATCCTTTTCATAACAATTTTGTGAAGTAGGATTTTTTTTTTTTTTACCACTAGCCCAGTTTTACAAATGAGGTAACTGAAGAACACAGAGGTTAAGTGACTTGACCAGAATCCTTGAAGATGGACTAAGGCTTTCAAAAGAAAAGGAATTATTTTCATCAAGGATCCTGCAGATCAACAAGTAATTACAAGTATGGCCTCTTCTTGTAGACTGTCTGATAACAGTTTGGAAATTACTTTTTATATTCATGTCATTCAACAGAACGCCCTATAAGTTTCAAGGCCCTGGGGTTGGAGGATGGGAGGTTGAAGGGATGGTAAAAAGAACAAAATGAAACTGCTACTGCCCTCAAATGGTGTGCAGTTTAATTATAGAAAAAGAGCAGCTGTTAAAGGAAAAGGGGACAACTGTCTAAAAATCCACCCATCAATATTTTCTCTTAATTTTTTTGGGGGCAGGCTACAAATATACGGTGAAATTGTTAATATAACAATCCCTAATTAAGAATTGGGAGCAGTTAGGTGGTATAGTGGATAGAACACTGGGCTTGAAGTCAGGAAGACCTGAGTTCAAATCCAGTCTCAGACACTTATTAGCTGTGTGAATTGGGGCAAGTCACTTAACTTCTGTCTGCCTCAGTTCCTCTATTGTAAAATGAAGATAATTATAGCATCTATACCCCAGGGTTGTTGAGGGGATCAAATGAGAAATTTGACAAGTGCTTTCTTAGCACAGTGCTTGACACATAGTAGGTGCTATATAAATGTGAGATGTTTATTATTGTTGTTGTTGTTAGTATTAGTAGTAAGTATAGCATACATGAAAAACATTTTTGACATTCACCTAAGCCTTCAGTTTTGACTGATGTGTTCACTAAATTTTCATTAAATTTCTTAACACTTTTCTAAATATACTTACCTTGATTTTTTTGCCTATATTTCTTTCCATTCCTTATTTTTAAAATTCTTTTTTTGGTCTTAATCTTAGCAAGTATCAGCAATCACAAACATTTCAATATATAAAGATTAACAGAAAAAGAGTATTGTAGATGACTTTCATTTCTTCAGGTGGATATTTCAACCAGTGGAAGATTACAACAAAAGGCTTATAGAAATAATAAGCAGAATAACTGAGGGATGTAGTAAGTCCACAAATTGGTCAGCCAGTCTCTCACCATTTGAAAGCAGGCTGCGATTTGATTGCTCAAGTAGAAATACCTGAGCTATTAGAAGAAGATTCCAGGATGACATTTGTGGCTTTTCACACTGAGCTACCTCTCTTTTGCCCCTTTGTTTTTCCTTCTTTCTCTCCATTCATAATTCAATTTAGTTTAATTCAAGACATTCCAAGATTTACTATTCAATGGCAAATGCTAGCCTCTGAGAGTAAGAAGATAGCAATCCCTGACCCCAAGAAACTTATAGTGAAGATATTCAACCTAGTATATGGACATTTTTTCCACATGATCTCAAGATCACCAATTCCCTGAGAAACCCCCAGGAAACCTCTCATCCTGGAAAATAACTCAGACTTCAGAATTTACTCCTTGGAAATACTTTTCTGCTGCTTACACCTCTCTCTGTCTCTCTGTCTCTGTCTCTGTCTCTATCTCTAACTCTCTGTCTCTCATTGTATAGCTCCTCCCAGGACCTTCATTAAAGGAAAGTGGCCAGGCCAGCCCTATCTCTATCCTTTCTACCAGGTTGCAGTCCAGATTTCCCTACAATTTCCTCCTGTTAGATGCCTTCATCTCTCTCACTCCCTTTTAAGCTTTATGTATTGTCTTCCCCCATTAGTATGTAAACTCCTTGAAAGCAGTTATTGCTTTCATTTTTATTTGTATTTCAGTACTTATCCCATTGCTGTATATAGTATTAAGAAATGCTGACTGATTGGCTGAAAGTGGGGAGAAAGAAGATAATATCATTGTAAAAGTAAACAGTGAGGAATATTTGTGATGGATTAGCTTATTCAGCATAGTTTTGAAAGGCTCATGCAGAGTCAAAGAGTTTACATTTGAGTGGGAGAAACTAGATAATAGTTGAATGTTAAGGGAGGAAAATCCACCCACTTGATTATCATTCAATTATCCACCCCTTCCTCAAAGATCTTACTTTGATACCTCACTCTGATGTGAAGGTGACCCTTGTTTGGAAAGTTATGCCGAGGCAGGGCCAAGATAGTGGAGTTCAGGCAGCAACCCAGCTGAACTCTTCTAATATTATCCTCCAAAATCTTTAAAATAATTTCCCAAATCAAATTTTGAAGCATCAGGGTCAACAAAAGGTCAGAATAAGACATTTTTCCAGCCCAACAACTTAGAAGGTCAACAGTAAAGGTCTGTTACATAAGGGTGGGAGTTGGCTATGAAAGTGACAGGATCACCAATAGTAGGTCTTTGAGGTCACCATGACAGTGGTGGTGGTGGTGGTGGTGGCAGTGGTGGCAGTAGCAGCAGCAGCAATAACAGCTTTAAGAGCTCTCAGTCCAGAGAACCGTAAAGGAATCTGACAACTGGTCATAAAGAGATTACAGGGGACCTTTGGCTGGCACTGGATGTACTAACACTGATTTGGCATCTTGATTGCCCCACATTCAGTTCTGGTTACAGTTTCAGGGCAGAGAAGGGTGCTTATGATTGGTCACAAGGTAGCAGGGGCCCTGGTTATAGTTCCAAGGTATAGAGGAGTGTTAGCACTTGTGGTTCCAGGAAAACAGGGGATCTTGTCACAGTTCTAGGGCCAAGAGGAACTCTAGTGCTTGGGGCTACAGGAACACAGGAGCCCTTCCTGGATAAAGACCAGAACACAAAGTAGGAAACAGTGACCATCCTCTCCATGGATCATACCACCCTAGAAGCAGTGAAAATCTGCAGACCCTCATATCTGAAAACAGCATCATGAAAAAGCCCAAAGTTAGAACAGTACCGCCCTATGCTCACATAAGCCGAACTCAAATTAAACATGAAGTTCAAAGCTAAGAAATAGGCTGGAAAAATGAGAAAATAACACAACAACAACAACAACGATGACGATGACGACGAAAATGACATAAAGGGAAGCAAACAAGGGAAGAACCAGACAAAAAACTCAGAAGAAGACAACAATGTGAAATAGCTATAAATTTTCAAACAAAAATGCTAATTTAACATAAGTCCAACAAGAATTCCTAGCAGAGTTAATGAATGAAATCAGAGTGAGAGAGAAAAAAAAAAAACTAGGAAAAGAAATGAGAGTGATGAGAGAAAATTAGTGAAAAGTGAATTGACAACTGGGTAAAAGAGGCACAAAGATACTTAAGAAAACAATCAAAACCAGAAGTGACCTAATTTATGAAATGGGTTACAGAGGAGCCAGCTAGGTGGCACATTAGATAAAACACCAGGATTCAGGAGGACCTGAGTTCAAATCCAGATTCAAACACTTGATACTTACTAGCTATGTGACCCTGGGCAAGTCACATAACCCTCATTGACCCACAAAAAAACAACCAACAAAACAAAACAAAATCAAAAACAGAAAATGAAGGGGGATGGAATAGATTTTCATTTCTCTCACTAGGATATATCCTATGAGGCCCATTTCAGGTACTTTCTCCCTTCCCCCCTGCTTCGCAGGTGAAATAGGCACAGAAATTCACTGAAGGAACAGAACTCCTTAAAAAACAGCTTTGCCAAATGGAAAAAGACATACAAAAACTCCTGAAGAAAATAATAACCTTAAAAATTAGAATTGGGCAAGTATTAAGCTAATTGCACCATGAGATATTGTGAAACAATAAAACAAATGCTAAAAGAATGAAAAAAATAGAAGAAAAATATGAAATTTCTCATTGACAAAAACAACTGATATAGAAAAAGTGATCAAGGAGAGAAATATTAAAAATATTAGATTACTGAAAGCCACAATAAAAAAATAGCCTAGACATCATATTTCAAGAAATTATCAAGGAAAACTGCCCTGATACCTTAGATCCAGAGGGTAAAATAGAAATTGAAAGAATCTACCAATAATCTTCTGAATAGATACCAAGATGAAAACTTCCCTGAATATTAAAGCCAAATTCCAGGTCAAGGAGAAAATATTGTAATCATTCAGAAATAAACAATAAATATTGTGGAACCACAGTCAGGGTCACATAAGATTTAAAAGCTTCCATGTTAAAAGATGGGAGGGCTTAAAATATAATATTCTGGAAGGCAAAGGAGCTAGAATTACAACAAAGAGCAAGCTATCCAGAAAAACTGAATAAAATCCCCCAGGTAAAATGGATATTTAATGAAGTAGAGGACTTTGAAACATTTTTTATGAAAAGACCAAAACTGAATTGAAAATTTGACATTCAAACATTCAAGAGAAGCATAAAAAGTAAACATGAAAGAGTAAACATAAAAAACTCAACAAAATCAAACTACTTATATTGCTGTACAGGAAGATGATGCCTGTAACTCCTAAGAACTTTATCATTATTAGGGCAATTACAGTCTAAAACTACAGAGAACATGCACACAAGTCTTTTATGTTGGGATGATCTCCAAAATTTAAAAAAAAATGATTGGGGTGAGAAAGAGGCATGTCCTGGATGAAGAGGGAAGAGAGAGACAGAATAGGGGAAACTTTCTTACATAAAAGAAGCATGCAAGGAAGAGCTTATACAGTGGAGGAGGAAATGGGGGGTGGGGCAGTTAATGCTTGAATCTTGCTTTCATAAAAATTGGTTCAAAGAGGGAAGAATATATAGACACATTCAGTTGGGCAGAGAAATGTGAGGGCCAAAATTTGATATATGAAGTGTTATTTGGATGACTCACCTTAATACTGGGGGTCCCCGAAATATGAGGGACCTTTTTAGGTTTAAACTCTCTCCTCCTGAACTGCCTTTTTAATATTACTTCCCAGGCCAATAAGAAAGGAGCCTCTAAGCTTTAGTTCACAAAAGGACCAGATTTTATTACTTGGGAATTATTAAACAACAAAGGTGAAACTAATAAAAATCAAAGATAAGGAAATAGGAAAAATAGAAATTACAGATAGATATTCTTAACTCTAAGCTTAACCCAGACCCTCTTACAATTTGGTAATTCAAAGGAATTTAGGATTTTCCATAGGTAATTCACCGAACCTGAAAGTTTACAGTTGCTGACCAGAGACAGCAGTCACCTGAGACAGAGCACAAACATGCGCCACGCACCACCACCACAAGGGCCCAGCTGAAAAACTGAGTTTCCGGCAAACCCTAGCGTTCCAGAAGCAGCCTTCCTCCCTTCCAGGAGCATTCAATCTCCCCTCCCCCAAAAGGGAATGGCCCCTCAAAAGCCTGCCTTCATAATCTTGGGGTGGGCCAGGTGTGGCCCCTCCCAAATGAGTTAACTAAAAATGGGGAATATTAATCTTTACCACAAATAATTTTTACCACAGAAATCTACTCTTACCCAATAGGGAAAAAAAGAGGTGAAGGAAATAAGATTTATGGGGTGTGGATGACAAAAGGGAGGCGTAGATTAAGGGAGCCATGGTCAGAAGCAAAATACACTTTTGAAGCAGGGACAGGATGAAAAAAAGAGGGGGAGGGATAAATAGAAAATAGAGTGAAGGAAATACAGGCTAGTATCATAACTTTGAATATGAATGGATAAGCTTTCCAGAAAATAGGAATGGACAAGAGAATGAATTAGAAACTAGAATCAACAGTAGGTTGTTTACAAGAGACATACTTGAAACAGAAAGACACATAGAGTTAAAAATAAAGGGCTAGAGCAGAATTTATCATACTTCAGGTGAAGCAAAAAAGGCAGAGGTAGCAATCATGGTCACAGACAAAGCAAAAGCAAAAAATAGACCTAATTAAAGGAGATCATTAGGGAAACTACATTTTTGCTAAAAGGTACCCTAGACAATGAAGTGATTTTTTTTAAAGCAAGTTTCTCTGATAAAGGCCTCATTTTTCAAAGACATAGGGAACTGAATCAAATTTTATAAAAACACAACACAACAAAACAAGAGCCTATGAGCCATTGCTGAGTAGTGAACTGGTTCAGCTGATCTGGAGAAAAATTTGGAACTAAGTCCAAAGGGCTATTATTTTATTATTCTACCCTTTTGCCACAGCATTAGCACTTCTAGGTCAGTAAAACAAAGAGATAAAAGAGAAAAGAGAAAGATCTATATGTATAAAAATATTTATAGTAGTCCCTTTTTGTGCTGGCAAAGAATTGGCAGTTGAAGGGGATGCTCATCAATTAGGGAATGGCTGAACAAGTTGTTTGCATATGATTGTGATGGAGTACTATTGTGCTATAATAAATGATGAGGGGGGTGTTTTAAAAAACAACAACAGCATGGTAAGACCTTATGAATTTATTCAGAGGGAAGTGATTAAGAACAAAGATCATTATGTATAGTAATAGCAATATTGTAACAATTGGGCCAACTGTGGAAGACTTTGCTAGCTCTGATCAATACAATGATCTGAGACCAATTTCAAATGACTCATGATGAAAAAATGTTATTCACCTCCCAGGGTGAGAACTTATGTACTCTGTGTGCAAACTGGGGTAAAGGTTCCTTCTTTTTCCCTTTTGTTGTATGGCTAATTATTGAAATATATTTTGCATGATTCCACACACACAATAACTGATATTATTTTGTTTGCCTTCTCTGTGGTGGAGAGGAGGGATAGAAGGAGAAAAATAATTTGGAACTCAAATTTAAAAAGAAAGAATAATAAAATAAATACATAATACTTTAATAGAAAAAGAAAGACAAAACCCTGACTACTGATACTACTATAATTGGTTTTAAAAGGGCTTTTGCATACATTCTCCCAATTGATCCATATAATAACACAGTGAATAAAAGTACTATAGGTATTCATTCCTATTTCACATTTATCAAAAACCAATGTGACTTGCTTATTTTCACATAGCTAGTAAATGTAAAGAAACAACAGATTAACCAAATTTTCTTTGACTCCAAATTCATTATTATTTTTATAAGTAACATTCACCATTTTATGTCATTAAAATCAATAAATTGTCATATAATTATGCTAGATGATATAAATTTAAAAATAAAACAAACCAAAACAAAAGGAAAGGGGCTAGCCAGGGCTAGAAGATAGACTATGTGGATGTTGTTGATTGGAGTAGCTCATTGCAACTAAGATTTTCAATGAAGTGATGAATTTTGTGGTTTTAGCAACTCACGAGATTCTTCTAAGGCTAAGGATCATTGGATTCTAGAGGTAGAGATAGAAGGGGTCCTTAGAAATCATTATAATCTAGTCCCTTTATTTTGTAGTTAATGGAATTAAATCAGGAGAGAAGCAAAATGATTTGCCTAAGAGAGTAGATAGGCAGAACTGGAATTGGGACTCAGATCTGTGCGTCTAGCTTTGTTTCCATGGAATGATACTGCTGCCTTCAAGTATGCTTTGTCCCTTTCCCTTTTCCCTCACTTACCCTTCTTATTCTTCTTTATAGCTCCTTTGAACACTCCATAGTCCAACCAAAACTGTCTTTATCTTGTTCTCACAATGTTCCATCTCCTACATCTTTATCTTTGGATAGGCTGTCACCCACACCCATGCTTGAAATGTACTCCCTCTTTAATTCTACCTATTAGCATCTCTAGTTTTCTTTGAGCTCAGCTTAAATGCCACCATCTGCATTGGGCTTTCTCTGATATCCCCACCTGCCAATGCCTCCTCCTAGGAAATTATCTTGTATTTACTTCTATCTTTTGTACCTGATGATATATATAAATGTTGTGCTATATGGAAGATCATTAAAATGTAAGATCATTGAGGACAAGGATTATTTCATTTCTGCCTGTGCATCTAACAACTAACATAGTGCCTGGTACATAGATATTTAATCAATGCTTGTCAATTGACCCACACTAATGAGAAATCAAAGATTATGGAAGGACTGAACTGAAATAATGTTATTCATTATAATTTTGCTACTTGGTTCAATATAAATTTGAAACATGAAATTTTTAAAATATATTTTTGATAGGGAGAGAAAGAAGTTGGGGTTTTAACTTTAAGGCATTTAGCTGACAAGAATTTACCCTTCTCTGGAGGGTGTAGCAAACTCAATATAAAGCTGATTATCATTATTGAGGATATGCCCATATTTGGTAATATCAAGGTAATCCTTTTTGGGTCACTGATTGCCCGCACTATTTTGGGAATGTCCTAAGGGATATTCTAATTAACTCAGCAATAATACTTATGAAGCAATTAGGAATTTTAATGCAACATTAATATTCATTTTATTTAAAAACAAATGCATGCAATAAGCAGTTTTCTGAGAAGTCAAATACATCAGAAATATTCTGTTCCACATTTTTATCAATAATTTGGGTGAAGACTTAAGTGGTATGTGCATCAGATATACAAATTACATAGAGCTGGAAGGTCCTACTACATCAACCGATGACAGGATTGGGCTCTAAAAATTCTCTACAGCCTGTCTAGTGGGCTGGACCTAAGCAGATTAAATTTAATATTAGAATGAGAAATTATAGTTGTGGGTTTAAAATATCAACTGAACAAGTAAAGGATATGGGAGCTACAACTACAGAACAGTCCATGGGGGGAAAAGATATGGCAATTTTAATGGATTCAACATGAGTCAGATATGTGCCATGGGAAGAAGGAGGAGAAGGAAAAAGATGTGGAGAAAGAGGAGGGGGAAGAAGGGCAGAAGGAGGAGGAGGAGGAAGAGAAGGAGGAGGAGGAGGAGGAGGAGAAGGAGGAGGAGGTGGAGGAGGTGGAGGAGGAAAAGGAAGCAGAAAAGAAGGCTGAACTTAGGCTGCTTTAAGAAGTATATAGCCTCCTGATATAGAGACATGATGGTCTGGCACTTTTCGTGATTATACCTCATCTGGTACTCCAGATATCTGCAGGACAGAAGAGCAGTAGTGAAGGTACCCAGTGCAGAGCATGGGAATGAACGTTGGCTGGCTTGGCCATTCCCCAAAATGGAGGCTCTGGGAGGAACTCATCATTAGAAGAAAACTCACCAAAGGGAGAAGAGAACTGTGCACAGCAAGAAGGATGTTCCAGTATGAGAAGGAAGCACGTGTTCCTGGATGTTCTAAGAGTGAGGAAGTCCAAGGGCAAGGAGATTCCAGGGGTGAGATGGCAGCTGAGGCATGGTGTTGACCATTTGTCAGCTATTTTGTAGAGGGTATTTCTGTTCAGATATGAATTAGACTAGATGACCTCTGAAAACTGTTCCACCTTTGAAATGCTTTGAGTTGTGAATTAAATTTGGTGTCCTTTTGCTCAATATTTTATGGGGTCAATGTTTGACTTGAAAAATAATTAGCATACTTTTGAGAAGCAACATGGCATCTAAAGGAATACTAATCTTAAATTCCAAAAGGCTAAGTTGGAGATCTGACTCTGAAACTTACTGAATCTGTGATCCTTAACATATCACTCAACATTTTTGAGCCTGAATCTTTTCATCAATAAAAAGGTGATGATTTTTTCATCATAAATGCTGTAAATGTCAAGAACTACACAAATTTGAATTATTGTTTCTTTAATAAGATTTAAAAGGAAGAATATTCTATGAGAAGTCCACCCTACCAGTCACATTCTGCTGTTGCTGAATTCTTACTGGTGCCTCCTTTTGGGAGAGCCCAGGCTGTCTGTCCTTCATTCCTCTGCTTCTAAATCCCTGGCCTTTGCCATCATGCCCCTGAACATGGTGCCTTCCCCCTCTCCTCTTTTTAGCTCCTTTTGTGTGTTTATCTTACCCCATTAGAACATAAGTTCTTGGGGACGGGGAGGAGAGACTGTTTTTGCTTACCTTTGTACCCTCAGTACTTAGCCCAGTGCCTGTCACATAGTAAATACTTTAAATTTTTTGATGATTGCCTGCTTTCCAAGGATTATTGCCCCAATTCTATATGTAGCACCCTCTCTAGGCATACTTCTCTAACTCCTACTTACACTGGCAGACTAATTATCAATTATTCAAACTAATTACCAGTCAGAGTGTACTAGATTTTAGAATGTATATTTACTAAGCATGAGCAGCAAGGACAGAAACATTTTCCCCAAACAGAGACAAATTCTCTCATCAAAGACATATACTATCCAGAGAGAGTGAGCTTGAATTTAGAGAGCTTATGTGGCCAAAGGTAAATTCATAGCTCCTGTTACGTAACTGGAAGTCCTTTTCCACCTATGTGGCACAGTGGGATAGAGTACTGGATCTGGAGCTAGAAGGAATTGAGTTCAAATCCAGCCTCAGATACTTACTAGCTATGTGACCCATGGGCAAGTCACAACCTCTACTTGCTTTACTTCCGATCTGTTAAAAATAGGGATATAATAGCACCTACCTCCCAAGTTGTTTGAGGATCAAATCGAGATAATAATTATAAGAAGCTTAGTATAGTGGCTGGCACATAGTAAGCACTATATAAATGTTAGCTATTATTAATTATTGTTAATATTATCCTCATAAAAATTAAATGCAACTCTCTTCGGGACTCTGAAGTTCATTTATAATAATAATAGTTAGCCTTTATATACACTCACAACAACCCTATGAGCTAGGTGCCATAATGATGCCCACTTTACAGATAAAGAAACTGAGGCAGAGAGATGTTAACAGATTTTCTCAGGGATATACTTCTAGTCAATGTCTGAGATGAGATTTGAACCCAGATCTTCCTGACTCCAAGTCCAACACTCTATCTCTTGGACCAACCTAACTGCTTTGTAGGTTCTGATATTACCTCCAGACACTAGTGAAGTTAGTATTTTTCTCAATGTGACTCTTGGTTTTTCCTGCTGCTTTCAGTTATTGATGCTCAAGTCATCACACTGATAGCAGTCTTCTCACCTTTCAAAGTTCCCTTCCTCTGGGATCAAGTTGCTCCTAAGCCTGAAAATTGTCAAAGCTTGACTACTTCACTGATGGAATGACTGAACTCCTGAACTAACTTGGTGTTTCATCACCCACTAGGTGTGATTTATTCTTTTCATCCAATAACAAAACATTTCCTAGGTGGGGTCATTTGCCTTCATCTAATCATCAGGTACGACACCAACCAGCATCACACCATGGAACCACTGGTTATAGCAAATGGAGAAGTTTTGAATACCGTGGATAAGTTCACTTTCCTTGGCAATATATTATCTGGGGATCTACACATTGATAACAAAGCTGATGAATTTATTGCCAGAGATAGCTCAGCATTTGAGAAGCTCTGAAGGAAAGTGTGGGACAGAACAGGTATTAGACTGACTACCAAACTGAAGATCTACAGAGGCATTGTGCTGATCTCATTGTTGTATGCCTGTGAAACCTGGACAGTGTACGATCACCACACCAGGTAACTGAATCAATTTCATTTGAATTGTCTTAGGAATATTCTGAAGATGACCCAACAGAATTAGGTACTAGACACTGAAATCCTTTTTCAAGCTCCCAACCATTCAAACTCTATAGCAGAGAGCACAGCTCTGATGGGCTGAGCACTTTTTTTCAAATGCAAACATATGCTTGCCTGAAAGACTATTTTGTGGAGAACTCATGAAAGGAAGGGGCTCATGTGGTAGTGAGAAGAAGCAATACAAGGAAACTCTCAAGGTTTCCAAAAAATGTTGGAACTGATTGCATGACATGGAAGATGCTGGCAAAGTACTGTCCATTATGGCATGCCCACATCAAAAAAAAAAAAAAGCATTGTGTTTTATCAGCAAAGCAGAATAGAAGTGCCTCAAAAGAAATGCAAGATGCATAAACTTAGAGAATCTACCCCAAATATTCATGTGGACTATTTGTGCCCAACCTGTGGTAAAGCATTCTGATCTCATATTGGTCTGATCAGCTACAGTTGCACACAGTGTAACTTGAATATAACACAGTGATGTCATTTTGGTCCTCTTTGTTGAAGTACAATAACCAACCAATGATCAAAGTACTTTATTTCTCTAAATCAATTAAAAATATATTTATCCCAGCTTATACCTTTGATTGGTTGATTAATTCATTGGAAGCCTGACCCTTATGTGTTTATATTGCTTAGGGCTGAGATAGAAACCTCCATCCTTACATAAAGATGACCCATCAAGGTATAACTGAAGGAACTACTATTTACTACTGTGTTGTTTAAAAATCTAAATGTGGGTTCTAATCTGTCCCCCCCCCCAGTTTTGGGGGGAAACTGGCCAAATTCACTGATAAATTCAGCAAGACTTTAGGCTTTTAAGGGTTTATTAAGAGATTGAGAACAGATTCCTTATAGCATGAAAATCCTAGCTTTCCTAACAGCCAACATGAAGTCCTGCCACCAGGCCGATGTCTCAAAACCAAAGAGCAAGCTCTAGTCCACCAGCCCCTGCTTCCTTCCTACTTCCTGTCCTCTTCCCCAAAATGGGAAGTTCTTCAAGTTGATTGGTTGAGAGCAGTCTCCTGTTGATGTCTCAGTCCATAGCCTCTGAGAATACACTCTCCTCAGGGTTGGCCATGTGTGATCTCAATTTAATCAACCTTAACTAGGTTCAACTTCTGAGAACAACACCCTACTCAGGGCCAGCCAGGTGTGGTCCTGATTTAATCATCACAAGTAGGTACTTAGTCTCTCAGTCTCACCCAATTCAATCAATTCCCAATCAAACTTCAGATGGGGGCTCCTGGGCATCTGCCAAATCCCATTATTTTATCATACTGCCAGAGAGAAATTAAGAGTAATTCTGCCTTTCTGTGTCCTGGTTTCCTCATCTTGAAAATGTGAGTATCAGAGTACATGAGCTCTAAGTACTAAAATTCCGTGTTTGGAAAAAATAAGACTGGCAAAAGTATTAATCAAAAGATCATGGTTTTTACAACACTCTCCTATGATTGTTTTATGGGATGAAGAAAGTGAGCTTGGGACCAGGAACCAGCCCTGTAAGCAACCCAGTGACCTACTTGGGATTCTAGCACCTATTTGTTCTTTTTTCTCTGTCAATTTCATTATATAACATAAAATAAGAATCTTTTAAATGAAAACATAAGAGCTCCTGATCCTTGAAGTCTTAGTTCAATCTCAGGCTGAACTCCTCAATATTTGATTGGGTCAATTACTATGTCTTACATCCATTGAATCTAGCAGAACATTTTCACATTCTCTCATAGAATAACATATAGCCATACTTTATGACAGAAAACTTAGCTTTTTACATTGGTATGTTTATCTAAATCTGTTTTTGTAATGTAGTAGAAAGGAGAAGGAGAGTATATGAGGACATTGGACACCTGAGATAGTGGAGGGCATCTCATAATCATGATAAAAAGTAAGATGAAGACAGAAGCAGAGTGTGTGTGTGTGTGTGTGTGTGTGTGTGTGTGTGTGTGTGTGTGTGTATAACTTTACCAGTTTCATATTTTTTCTTAGGAGTGGTCTTAAAGAAACATGATAATTTAACACTTTAGGAAAAGGAAAGCACTTCATCCAAAAAAGGATTTACCCAATTCCTACTATGTGCACTACATTGCATTAATTACTTTTTTGGGGGAATAGTACAGAAGTACAAGACACTGACCTTGCTTCTGTGGGGTTTATACTTGAACTATGGGACAAAGGTAGAGCATTTAAAGCAATGAATAAATAATGAGAAACATTATAATTAAAGTGACTACAAGTCTGCTAGTTCTATTGTAGTTCAAAAAGGGAGGGGGCAGCTAGGTAGTGCAGTGGATAAAGCACTGGCCCTAGATTCAGGAGGACCTGAATTCAAATCCTGCCTCAAATACTTGACAGCTACTAGCTGTGTGACCCTGGGCAAGTCACTTAACCCTCATTGTCCCACCAAAAAAAAAATAGTTCAAAAAGGGAAATAGCAATGGTCATTGGAGTAGTCATTTTGGTAAAAGAGATAGACTAACATGAGAAAATGAAGATTTTAAGGAAAGAATAATAGATAATACCAAAAAATTACCACATAGATATAAAAACATATGTATGTATCAATTATCTATCTATAATATGTATAACTTCATTACTTGAAGGATCTGTGATTTCTTCCGAATTGGGTTTCCTTTCACTGAAACAGATACACAACAGTTCTATGAGTTAGTCAATGGTCTCCCGGAGCTCCATGGCTGAAATGAAGCCTTCTGCTGCCAACCTACTGGTGAGGATCTCTGAATTTCATTAGGCAATTCTTCAGACAACAGACAGATGGTTTGTCCCACTGGGCCAATACTCCAAGACCTGCCAGGACTTGTACTCCACTGACATAGCCTTTGAGAACCCAGGTCTCCTGCTATTGACAATGAGCATGGGCTAGGATTGCGTGGAGGAAGTGTATATTTCCTTATAATTAATCAGGGGATCAACAAAACAATGAAATCACAGAATAAGTTACATGTGTCCTAGTAGAATATAAACTCTCTGAGAGGGCATGGACTGTTTTGTTTTTGCCTTTGTATTTGCCAATGCCTAACAAGTCCTGGCAAACTCTGGTGAAAGATGAGATTAGAATGTTTAAGCCGGCTCTCTCTGAAATAGGCAGATGTCTTTCATTCACACCTCTCTTGATTTGACTTGGGGATTATTTTGAATTTGTATTTTCCTTTCTTGTAAATAAATGCAGGAAATACCCATGTTCTGTAGTGTTTGGAGAGACGAGGCAAAATGGAAAGAATGAAAATGAGATCTAGATCAGTACCTAAGGAAAATGACTAGTAGGCAATAACAAATTTTGGTGACTTAATCAGGCTCTTTGTGTGAGAGATCTCTGGGCCCAATGCTTTGCTTGAGAGTCTAGGGTGGGGGTGAAAGGACATGGGAAGAATAGTGGATAGATATTGGATTCCATTCTTCATAGAAAGTTTAAAAAGTAGAGAAAGAGGACAAATGACTCAGGGTAGAAGACAACAGAATAGAAGGAAGCAATGAAACTGCTCTCTGATCCACAATGAAAACACAGAGTAGATGAGGTATTCTATGGGAAGTGTAGGGAAAAGAAAAGAGGGAGGAGAAAATACTCTTGATACAAATAATAATTTAAATGTAACAAATTTTCAATAAAGAAGAATGAGCTCTGTCTTTGTCATCAAACTCTGATTTGGAGGTACTAGACTGGCTTAAATTATTCCATTTAAAACTCTCCTTTTCCTGTTGTGTGAATCAACAAAACATGTACCTCTTACATGTAACTATCTTTCCCTTTCTTCACAAATGCTATATTCTTGTGCCCAGAAATATGTTGTCCAGTTATTAAAGTCAGCCTTGTCCGAGGGACCCTTAGATAATTCTTAAGCTCATGCCTTTGCTTCAGTGTGAGTTTTGTGATAGGAGGCATAAAATCAGACACTGTGGAAAAGTCTGAATCTAAGAGATCCTGACTCCCTCCCCTGAGCTGTCTAATGCCCTTAGGGGGCTCCATCCTGAGGAGAGACCTCTAGGGATGATGATAGCCTACCTAAACTCATCTCTAAATGATTAACAAATTCCATTAGGCCTAATCTTCCCATTCCCAAAGATTCTGAACCCACAACTGTCATTATTCAAACCCCATTCTTCATTCTCTATTGACTTAACTTGTCCCTTGTCCCCTTCAACCCAACTATCTTCAACATCCCACTCTAAAGCTAATCACTCTGCTCCACTGTTCTCTCTGAAATGCTTATACCAAAGGTGACAAACTTGTTGGCACAATTTTCTCTTTTCTTACACTTACCATCTTCTGGCTCTCACTGGATCCTTCCTTACCCTGGCTACTGTTTCCAGCACTGGTTGTACTGTCACTCATTCCCTCTCTCAACTGACAGGTTGAGGTGTAGATGGAATACGTCTTGCTCCCCATCACCACTTGCCCTAAGCTTATTCTCTTCCAACATCCCTCAGCAACCTCTCTTCCTAGACAAAATTCTGGTAGCTGTTGTCTACCTACCTTCAGGAAATGTGACTTTTGGTGAACCCACTTCACCTCTAAACATTCCTCTTCTCAATCCCTTTTTCCTATCCCTACTTTTGTTCTACCAAACAAAAACCTTATCTTACTCTCACTATCTCCTGCCTTCACTCCTGCTAAATGCTGCTAAATGAAGCTGGAGAAAACCATGAAACTGTGCTGACTGCATCCACTATAAATTTATGTGACATAATCTCAATAGAACCTTCACTACAGAAAGGAAATCCTTTTATATCCCCTAATTGACTCACTTTCTCACTCACCAGGGCAAATTTTCAAAATCTTTACATTTCTTTTCAAATTTCCTCTAGCTTGCTGCCCCCCATTCTCTCAGCTGAGAATGTTGCCTCATTTCACTGAAAAGATTGAGACCATTTGCAGAGAACTCCTTCCCCTTCCCTCCTCCTCATCTTACATTACTCAGATATTTTCTGCAACTCACCTCTGTTTCACATGAAGTAAAGTCCCTTCTCCTTGACAAGACAAAGTCCTGTATATGCACAAGTGATCCCATTCCATCTCATCTTCTCCAGCAGACTGTTCTTTTGATTATCCCCATTTTTCACTTATCTTCCACAACTCTGTCCACTTACTCCTTCCCTATTATCTACAAAATATGCCAAATGTTTCCTCCAAACCAAAAAAAATCACCTCACTTAATTCATATATCCCAGTTAGTTATGTACTATATATTTTTCTTACTTTTCTAGCTAAACTCTTTGAGAAAGCTATTTACAACTGATGCCTCTACTTCCTTTCATCTCACTCTCTTAACTCTATATTCAGGCTTCCAGCCTTATCATTCAACTGCCAACTATTATGGCTTTGTCTCAATCCTCATCCCTCTTGACCTTTCAAAGTATTTGACTTTGCCAATCAATCTCTTCTCCTAGATATTTACTCCTCCTTAGGTTTCTGTGACACTATTCTAGCCTCTATTCTACTTGTCTGGTCACTCTTACTCAGTTTTCTTTGCTAGATATTCAGTCAGGTCATGCTTGTTATCAGTTAGTATTTCCTAAGCCTCTTTCCTGTGCCAGCCTCTCTTTTCTCTCTATAGTATTTCATTTGGAGTTCATCAGCTCCCATCAGCTCATCAGTTCAATTATCATCTCCATTATGCTAATTTTCAAATCTCCTTATTGCAAAGAATTAATTGTTATTTGAGGTTTTTATGACCCCATCTTTTGGCTAGAATTTTTAAAAAACCTAAACTGTTGGGACCAATTTTTAATTGGGGAGTGTTAGTGAGGCAGCTTGCCACAATATTGGGGCAAGGAAGGAGACCGACAGCCTCCCTTAAAACAGAGCAGGATTTATTTAACAAGAACGAACTTAAAAAATAAAAACAAACAAACAGGATCAGTAGGATTAAGGGAAAGGAAATAAAATGGGGAAAGGGAAATTATACAACCTGAATAACACCACTGCCTAGGAATCAGCTGAGAACACACAACAGCTCCTGTATCCTTCCAGCTTCAAGCTAGAATGGCGGAAAAACCTCCCTTCTTCCCAGCAGACCCCAAGCTGACCACACATAGCCCCTAGCCAATTGGCTGGCTGCTCTGACAGTCACATGACTGCCCTCACTGGGCTTCCAATCATTATAATTTTGCCAGGCTCATGTAGGCATCAGTGAGTGGTGATGACATGAGGTGTCAGTGCCATGGCAACGGCTACAAACAGTGGGTGGAGCACTGTGCAGTTGGCAGAGCCCCAAGCCATTGTGCACGCTGAGGTTTTTTGAAAATTCCAGCCAAAAGATGGGGTCATAAAACCCTCAAATAACAATTAATTCTTTATATTATCCAGTGATAACTTCTATCCTAATCTTCTGTCTCATATATCCAGCTGCCTATTGGATATCTCAAATTCGATGTCCCATAGACATCCTAGATTCAACATATCAAAACTGAAATCATGATCTTTCCCTCTCCCCAGTCTCTTCCCTCTTTCTAACTTCTTTATTACTGTTTAAGGCACCACCATCCTCCCAGTCATCTTGGTTGGCAACCTACATATCTTCTATCTTTCTCATATGTGCTTGCTCGCTCTCTCTCTCTCTCCCTCCCCTCTCTCTGATCACTCACCAATTCATTCCTATTTAACCTTTATAGCATATTTTGTATACATGCTGTTACTTTTCTGAATTTCATCTGCCACCAACCTGGTACTGCCCCTTACTACATCATGTAGAGATTATTGAAATGAATTGCTAGCTGACCTGCTTGCCACATGTCTCTTCCCACTACAGAACATCTCCTACACAGCTGTCAAAGTGATCTTCAGACACAGTCCAAACATATCACTGGGCCAACATATCATGAGAACCAGCGGGTCTCAATTGCCACAATCCAAAATACAAAAATATTCTGTTTGCTGTTTGAGGTCCTTCTTAATCTGTCCCTTTGCCATTCTTCCTCTATTCTCTTGCATGTCACTCACTCCCATTTACTCTACAATCTAGTAACACTGGCTTTTTTGTTTTTCTTCACATAAAACAGTCCATCTCCCCAATCCAAGTGTTTTCACCGGCTCTATGTATCCCATGCCTAGAATATTATTTTTCTACATCTTCACCTCCTGGATTCCTAGGTTTCCTTTAAGTCCTGGTTAAAAACCCACCATCTCCAAGAAACTTTGCCTATTCACCTTTAATATCAATGCCTTCCCTCTGCTACATATCTTATTTGTATAGTATTATTTTGCCTGATGTCTCCCCATTAGACTGTGAGTTTCTTGTGAGTATTTTGCTTTTCTTGTAACTCCAGCACTTAACACAGTACCTGCTACATAACCTGTACATAATAAATGCCTGTTGACTTAACTTGCTGAATATGTTGAATTTGAGGTGTTTTTTATGCAAAATGTGGTTAAGGTTGGACAAGTACCTCAGGTTTAAAATTAGAATGAAGTGAGATGTTCATAATTCGTCTAACAATTATCAAAAGAAAGTTTACTTAGCTATAGTAGGGGAAAGACATTCAGAGCAGAGAAAGGATATTTATTAAGGATCCAGTTTTGATTTAGCTATGCACAGCTCTTCTATACTGGTGTGTATGATCAGAAACCTGATGGAGTAGCCATGGCTCTCTTAGCTATTTATTAAAAAAATGAGTAAATAAAGAAGCTACTTTAATAGCTTGATTCTTAGTCCCCTGAGCCAATTAAATATTGAGTACAGTTTTTATGCTTAAAAAAAACCCTCAACCTTGTCCTAACCAACAGGGGGTAAAGTCTTAAGATACTGTCCTACTACAAAGTTTTAACAACATATTCAAGTGGAAATGCTCAACAAACAATCAGAAATTCATAATTTTACCTCAGGGCATTGGTCAGAAATTGAGATATGTCAAAACTCCTATTTTCATAATGGCAATGTGAAATGGTAATTGATCAATTAAAACAAGGGATGGGGAAAGGGAAGTCAGCAAACACCCTCAGTCCCATCCTTACTTTCCACTTTCTGAATTTCCACAAAGTAACCTGACAATTTGTGGCCCTGGGTCATGAATAGCTAGGTGGGCATCATGTCAGGGGCAGAACCATGACTGGGAAGGTCTAATGCATGGTGGAGAGAAGTAATTAGGGTAAACATATATATGGGAAGTCAGGGGATGTTTGGGGTTTTCAATAGTGTAGGCAAGTTAGTCTCAAGCTCTAGTAAGGTAATGTTGTAGAAAGAGTACGGTATTTGGCAAGTCCTGACCTCACCACTAATCTTTTATGTGACAGTAGGCAAATAACTTAACCTCACTTTCCTCAATTTAGAATGAAGATAATCATACATTCACTGTCTAACTTACAGGATTATTGGAAAAGACAACATGTGGTTTTTATTATAAAAGCTTTGTTAATTCTCTAATGGCTGGTCTATATACAGAATTGCATTTGATGTATACACAGTGTCCTAAAAACTCTCACTGTCAGGTTTTCCTGACCTCTGACCCTGACATATCTGAAGGATGAGGGAATGGCTGAAAGTACCATAAACGATGAAGCTATGGCTAATCTCTGTGCTTACACTTCAGGCAGCTCAATAGGATGTCTGGGCACATAAGAGGTGATACATCCATAAGTTCAAAGGAAAACTGTAAAGAAATCTCAATCAGCTAAACAACAAACATTTACTAAGTGTTAAGAATCAGGATAACTTCTGAGAATACGTAGGAAAAAAGTGAAAAAGTCCCTGCCCTCAAGAAGCTTGCATTCTATTGGAGGATTCTATGTGTACACATATGGACATATAGAAATGTATCCAAAATGAATACAAATCTCTAATCTATACCATATTTTGTATGAGCTTTGATAGATATATCTGAGTTAGAAGGGGGCATGACGGATCCTACTCTTTATCATTCTGGTCTGTCAGCACAGTTGGAGGAGGAGGTTAATGATAGCAGCAGCCATAGAATGATTGGACTATTAGGATTCTGGTTGAGACAAATGAATGACCAGCTCTGATGCATTCCTTACATTTTCTTTCCTAATATAGTTCAGACTCTTGACATGAACTTCTGCTCCACAAGCCAATTTTCCTTGCCCAACCTAAATTTGTTGCTTCATTGTTGCCGGCTTGCTTCCTAATTCTGACCCCTGATCCTGGCCTCTGCTGCCCCAAGCAAAGATTGACTTTCCCCACCCAGGTGTTTGCCTAATTATCAGCCTCCATCCTAGATGTTGGCTGGGTGTTGAATGAGACCATAGAGGACTCTGCTGTGATGAGGTCTCATCTGTCTACTCTCTGCCTTGTTCAGCACTATAAAGTTTTATTTAAGCAAATATCAGGGGGCTAATCTCAGTCTGGCAGCGAAACCCTGCTAATTCCTGTCCTCTTCTAATGGTTGAAGGCAGTCCCAAAGTAGAAGAAAGACAAGTGTACTACATAGGCCTTCCAACTGCAGTTGCTCCTTCTCTGGGGCATAGCTCAGTCACCTTGCTTTCCTTTCTGTGCTAGAGTTTTGGAAGCTTTAGCTTCAAGCTTGAAACACACAGCACACCAGTAGATGTGTCACTTTTGACAAGTTTCCTGGTAGATATCACTTATTTTCTGGTATGTGTATCAGCATGAACTAGCTGAAAAAGGTGCTGTTCGTTTATTTTTATATTCTCCAAACCAGTGTCAAAAGGCATATTTAAAGGCACTGTCTGTACAATGAGAAAATGTCTGGTTAGTTCTATCGCACATCTAGTCAATTATCTGGGTGTTCCAGCTGAGTTTTAAAATTTAAATGGTAGAATATAAGATTACAGGATGGTTAATGAACATGTAGAAAAGAAAACACAAAGAGCTAGTATGTTTTCATTAAGAACAAGTCATGGCAGGGAATAATGTACATATGTGAATACACAAGTGGCCAAATGCCTGTACAGACGTCATTGAGGAAGGATTCATCCAATGAAAGTGACCCAGGTGTCTATAGTTGAGCCTATGTGTTTAACATTTTTATCAGTGATTTTGATATAGACATAGATGAAATGCTTAACAAATTTGCAGGTGATTCAAAGTTATGAGGCACCAATCAATCAATTAATAAACATTTGTTAAATACCTACTATATTCCAGTCACTGTGCTCAGCACTAATATTCCAGATAACATTCAACATTAAAAACTTATCGACAAGCTAAAATATTGTTCTGAATATAGGAAGATGGAACTCAATAGTGGGCAAAAGCAAGTCTTGTGTTTGGGTTAAACAAATCAGTTGGTTGGCGGTTGGTGGTTGGTTGGTTGGTTGGTTGTTCTTCATTCTCAAAGAGGACAAAATGGCATCACTATGTTAGTCAATTTATAGTATGTCCAACTGTGGCTGATTAGACCAATACAAACTCAGAATGCTCTACCACAATTTAGGCAAAATATTCCATGTGAACATTTGGCGTGGATTTTCTAAATTTGCACATCTAACATTTCTTTTCAGCTACTTCAATTCTGCTTTGCTCAGAGAGCACAGCACCTTCGTTGATGAGGGCAAGCCATGCTGGACACTCCTGTTCCAGTGTCTCCCATGTCAAGTAATCAATCCCAAAGTTCTTCAGAGGCCTTGAGAATGTCCTTGCTGCACTTCTGACAATCACATGAGCACTTGCCTTACGTGAGTTCTTCATAAAATATTCTTTTAGGTAAGCATGTTTGGCATTTGAAGAAATCAGCTTTACAACAAAAGATGGCAGAAATATGGCCTGATAAGTCTGAAAGAGATTTGGGGATTTCAGTGGTTTGTGAGATAATTTTCAATTAATAGTATGACATTGAGGTCAAGACAGTTAATGTATTGTTTAGACAGCAGAGAGGCAAAGTATGCAGAAGCAGGAAAGTTACATTTCCTTTGTACTGTCATCCAGTCATCCAGTTTTGTGTGCCACTTTTTAGGAAGACATTTAGAAGTCAGAGAATGTTCAGAGAACAATTGGGATCATGAATGGTCATTTGAAGAATGATGGAAGCAACTAGGAAGGTTTATTCCAGAAAAGAGAGAACTTAGGAAAGCATTTTGATTGTCTTCATGCATTTGAAGAGTTGCCATACAAAGAGGGAAAGGAATTGTTCTGATTGTCGACAAAGAGCAAATTTTCCGGGGTTTTCATGACATTTTGGTTTCCTTCTACAACTCTGCATCCTAATCAAACTGGCCTATGGCTCATAAAGTATACATCTCTTACCTTTGTACCAAAGCTAGGCACATGTTGGCTATAGATGGGGATAATGCTAGGAAATGGATTTGTGATTTCATTGGCCATAGATATAGCTATAATTAAATGATTTTTTTTTGTGGGGCAATGAAGGTTAAATGACTTGCCCAGGGTCACACAGCTAGTAAGTGTCAAGTGCCTGAGGCTGGATTTGAACTTAACTCCTCTTGTCCTTTATCCAACGGAGCCACCCAGTTGCCCTAATCAATTTTTTTAAAAAAGGGAATTACACTATCCCTTAAATCTGAAATGCCTTCACATCATTTCTAACTCTTAATGTCTTTCCAATTCTTTGAGCCTAGTTTAAATACTCCCACTTCTGTGATATCTTCCCTAAGGTCCCCCTCCCAAGCCAGAAGAAATCATTCCTTCATTGTATCTTCTATCATTTTATGTTCCTTTATGCACATATCTTATGCAAGTTTGTTTTACATTTCAAAAATATCTAATCATCAGACTGTAAGCTCCTTGAGAGTAGGGACTATTGTTGTTTACATTACCTTTCCACAGGAGTTTGGCAGATTATTTCACATTTAAGTATAGTCTTTTCATTGTTCTTTGAATTCAGGAAAAAATGTTTTTAGCTAAATTTTCATTAATTTTTTAATATTTAGAGTAATTTTAATTTCTCCTCTTGTTTTTGCAAATCTGGCTAATCTTTTGCTATTAAGTGTGGGGAAATAATTAATGCCTCTCTCTTTCTTATATGTGGCAGTCGACAAATGACACTTTTTATTCTTATTGGGATCTTTTTAGGTAGCACCAGAAACCTTTATTTGTTTCTTTGTTTGCTTGATTTATTTATTTTATCAGACTGGTGATTTCATTGGTGTCCAAAGTTACAGATGAGGAACTCTACTAATACGGAGTGGTGTCTTCTCTGGAACTCATGGCATTTTTTTTTTTTGGTCACTTCAGGGTTTTTTTATGTGTTGTTTTTATCTTCCATTCCTTTACAGATTACTCATAATTTGTGAGAAGTCTCTTGTATAAACCTAAAACAGTTATATAAAACTAATAATATGGTGACAGCATTTGAAAGTACATTCAACATTTCCCATCTCTATCACACTCTCTCCCTTCTTTTCAATGAGAAGATATATATTTTCTCTCCTTCCCATATTTCATGCTATAGAGAAAAAGTATTTTAGCAGAATGCATGGTCAAAAAAGCTAACTGCCAATCTCTCTCTCTCTCTCTCTCTCTCTCTCTCTCTCTCTCCCTTCTCTCTCTCCCTCTCTCTCTCCCCCCTCTCTCTTTGCATATATACACATACACACATACACATATATTTATATATGTATATGTGTATATATATATATATACACACACATATATCAAAATGTTTCATTCTAAATCCATCATCTTTCTGAAATAGAATGTTTCATCATTAGTCTACTGTAATCATGAATGGTTATTGTACTTATCACAGCTATTACACCTTTCAAAGTTGTTTATTTTTACAGAGTTGTCATAAACTATTCTGATTATGCTCATTTAAATTTTCATCAGTTTGTAAAAGTACTCCAAATTGTTCATTCTTATGATATTGATGTTCCAACATGAATCATTTTTCTGGTTATGCTCACTTTGCTCAGCATCATTTCATGTCTTTCAACATATTTTTGAAATCATCTATGTCTTCATTTCTTGCATCATAATACCACAACTTATTCAACCATTCCACAATTAATGGGTATACTCTTAGTTTCCAGTTTTTGTCACCACAGAAAGAACTGCTATATTTTTTTTACATAAAGCACATTTTCTTCTTTCTTTGATGATAGACCTAGCAGTGGTATAGTTGAGTCTAAAGGAATGTACTGTTTAGAAACTTTTTGTGCACAATTATCGGGCAGCTAGATGACACAGTGGATAGAGTACCAGGCCTGAAGTAAAAAAAAAAGACTCATTTTCTTGAGTTCAAATCGGGTTTTAGACATTTACTAGCTGTGTGACCCTGGGGAAGTAACTTAACCCTATTTGCCTCAGTTTCCTCATCTATAAAATAAGCTGCATTAGGAAATAGAAAACCACTTCAGTATTTTTGCCAAAAAAATCCCAAATTGGTCCTGAGGACTCAGACATTACTGAAAGGACTGAGCAACAATAGCACAAATCACTTTCTAAAATAGTTAAACACATTTATAGGTCACCTAACTATGTATCAATGTACCTGTTTTCTCACAGTCCATTAATATTTATAATTTTCCTTTTTTTTTGGTCATTTCTCCCACTTTAATGGGTTTAAGGTAAAAATCTTAGCCTTTCTTTAATTTGTGTTTCTCTAATTAACATTTTGGGCCATTTTTCCACCAAAGGGTTATAACATTTATAGTATTAAAGGATTGTCTGGGAGCACCTGAAATGACTTGCCCAGGGTCACACACTTGGTGTTGTGTGGGTGAAGAAGATTATGAACAAGGTCTTCTTGATTCTAAGGCAATCAAGCTCTTTCCATTGCACTATGATGGCTCTACATGTTATTTCTTCATGGTTTTTGAAAATAAGCAGTGTGATAGAGTAGATAGGGGATCGGCTTTGGAATCAGAAAGATCTGAATTCAAAGCCTGACTTTAACTCATGCCTGTGGTGTTACCACAGTCATGTCTCTTCACTTCTCAGTCGCCCTAGGGAACTCCTCAAGGATTTGAGTTACACATGACTTGATCTTCATCAATGGGGAGACCTTTTGAGTAAGGGAATGAAATTATGGGTCCATCACCCATATTTTTTCACTCATCCCATAAACAAATAAAGATATAAAACGTGACACGATTTCTTCATTATTTTTTTACTCACAATTGTTGTTGTTTGTCCTTCATTCTTGAAGAGGACCATGACATTGGGAGGTGATGTTATAAATTTTAGTGAATTGAATTTAAATGAGGGAAGGCTGTGCAAAGTCAATAGCCTCACTTTCTTCTCCAGAGCCAGGGTCCAGTGGACTGGATATATATATATCAGGATGACTGGAGATAGCCCTGGATGTTTTGAGTCAGTTGGGGTTAACTGACTTGCCTAGGGTCACACAGCTAGTAAGTGTCAAGTACCTGAGGCCAAATTTGAACTCACATTCTCTTGACCATAGGGCCAATGCTCTATCTACTGTGCTACCTAGCTGCCCATATGATTCACAAAGCAGTAATAGTAACAACAGAAACTAACTTAACTATCTCTAACAGAAGTAGCCATGAATTGGGAAATTTTTCTCCATCAAATTATTCTTTGAAATAAACAGGAGAACTCTGATTACAATTATTCTTGTACATCCGAGTCACAATCTATTTTCAGCATCAAAATTTTAAAAAAACCCTCTCATTATTATCCAACTTTTTTATTGTTATAATTCACCTGAAAAATAGCTATGCTTGCTGCTGTTCTATTCTCTTTCAAATATTTCCTTCTTAAGTGGCTTTTATAAATCTATAGAAATATTATTGTTCCTTCAAGGGCATTCCTAATGGCCAATGTGCTGCACTGAATCATTAATTGGACATAAGGGAAGAACAGTTTCTCTTGGATGAAGATATACCCCTACTTGATGCCATCACCAATGGCATGACACATTTGTTTCTAAAAATAATCATTTTCAGATGTTATGTGTTATAGATTGCTTAGTTTTTACAAAGGAAACAATACCCTTGGACCAGCAAATCCATATGATTTGGATGCTGTACTAACCCATAGCATATTCTGATCTTGATTGTGTAATGAAGTCTTCATTTTTATGTGTGAGGAAGAAAATCTCATGGCTCATGCAAACAACATTATTCTTAAACCAGCCATACATCATCATACATGCAAAACCCAAGCCTTGGGTGGGAGAGACTGGCAAGTTAGATGAACCACTTCAATTTTCCATCAATCAAATTATAGTTTATTGTTCAGCTGAACTACCTCAGGCAACACAAATCTAAAAACTGTCATTTTGGAAACATTACATTTTTTTCTTGTCACATTATAACCCAAGCCATGGTCATAAAAAAAGAATGTCATACCATTACTGACTATAATACTCCCTAATTTAAGAACAGCTAATTCATCTGTAGTTTGTGCTAGGTGCCTACATTCAGAGCTGGTCACAATATTGGGTTACACTAATCTCATCTTATGGCATTACTACATTTATTATTTCTAAAATAACGGTGATTTTAGAAAAATTCAATTAAGCAGAAGATGGCTGCTTAGAATGGTAGCTTAATGCTCACATAAGAGAGAAGGGCTACAATTTTAGCATCATGCAATATTTCACATTTTTTTGTGGGCCCAATAAATTGTTGAAAATTTAATTAAAGATTGGGTCTATGACAACAAAATAAACTCTCCTTCCTCTTCTTTGCAGCAGAGAGAGATGGATTCATCTGTCTTCATAAGCCTCAAAAAGTTAAAAAACTAATCTTGGAAACATTAAAAATCTGATTGCATTCTGTCACTCACAAGTGTATCAACGCCCTTTATGACATTTACCCTATCAAGCTCCTCTTAAGTTGAGAAATAACCATAGAATGCCAAAGAATCTTAAAAAGGTATTTTTTCTCTGTTCATCTCAGATGCTTAAAACAGGCTGATGCCATTTCTAGAACTAGACATATATAGTAGGGATGCACAAGACCTCAATGATTGCATTTTCTTAGGCTGTTTTCTTTGTGATGCTGGGAGGAGGGAAATGTGACAAAATAAATTTTATTTGCAAAATATGATTTCTTAGAAAGAGAAGATAATATTGGAGTAAAGAAAGAGTCTTGTTAGAAGCATGGCATTTTCCAGTCGGTATAGAGCTATATTTATGCTACAAATGTGTTCATGATTACCTGATGAAGGCATAAACCCGCTTAAGATATAACACTCATAAATAATACATGCTAAAGCCCAAAGATAATCAGACACGTTATAAGAATATACCTTCCCTGCACAAATGTATGTCAATGCTACAATTCATGAAACCCCACTTAATTGACTACCTGATAAAGGAATAAACCTGCTAAAGGAATAGATTTACTGTGCACTGAGGCAATGCCTTTAAGAGGTCTCCACTGAATAAAAAGCTAGTTCCATTGGCTGAGCGGAGATATGTTCTTGAACGCATGGGGACTTATTAACTGAACTTTTATGTGCCTTTTATGCACCATTTATTTTTTAAAAATCAGGAATTTTCATGATCGCAATTACTTAGGCACCAAAGTCATGTGAAATTCCTGTGGTTGGTATCACAGAATCCACCCTGAAAAATGACCCTAACCTCCTTTAAACACCTCAGGAGTATAGGAGGGAGAGGAGGAAGTGGAAGCAATACCAAAAGAAGTGTATATAGCTCCTGTGAAGGCTGTGGGTTTGCTTTGAAAATGAAGCTTGAAGGGTCTTGACTTTAACTCTTTTCCCGCCTTTTTAGTTAGGGGAAGTATAAAATCTGCTCATGTGTATGTGTGTGCATGCATGTATGCGTGTGTGCTCATGTTTAAAATTCTGCCATATATCTGAATGGACATATCTATCACTTTAAGAATAAAAGAGAGGGAGATCATCTAAAATATATCCTCCTGAAAAGCACCAAATCGAATACCACCAGCATATTTGTGGTTTTGCTAGATTTTTCAAAGGTGGTCCTGATTTGAGGGTTTTGTAGTTTTTTAATGACTTTTGACTTTGTAGTAGCTTCATTTATTTTCCAGGCAATGCATGTTAGTTTTACATGTGCCATTCTCAAACCCAAGTCTTTGGAATAATTTCAGATGAATATGCTTTTAAACTACTATTATTGCTTTGTTTAAAAATCATGACACGATCTCTCTCTAAACAGGCCTTTTATGCTCATTTTGTAATAACTTCCTGCCCTGCCCCCCCCCCCACTGCATTAACTACAGGGTTGTTTTTTTTTTCATTATTTTCCTAAAGGAAACAATTTCTTGGAAGCTAAAATTACTCCCTTGAGATATGCATTTCTTTTTGCAGATGAAATTGGAGATCCAACACTGTTGTATATTCACTTCTGTGTTATCCATTCACGGAATAGATGAGACTGAGGGAGATAAAGGAAAGAGACACCATGTATTAGAAAAATACAAAGTCAATTTCTCAGTCAGGGTTGTATTTTTAGCCAAATCATTTATGCGACAATATGTTTAATTTCAGTTTGCACATAAATATCTTTGTTTTCCTTTTACCGAGACTTTTTTTGAAGGGAGGGCTTCTACTCTAAAGTAAATTTCTAGCAATGGAAGCACCAATCCACATTGTCATTGGAAACCTGATTTTAGTTCAGTATTGCTATTAAACTCAAGGTATTTCTCAAAGTTGCATAATTGAATGCAAAACCCATGTAACAATGATATTAAAGATGAAACAAAATAGGCAATAGAAAGCAAATTCCAAGTCTTTTGATATCCTTTATTTAATTAGCCTCTCACCCCCTTCACCAACCTTCCTACAGCCTCTATCTTTATCATTTGTAAATGGTGACTAATCAAAATGTCAGCTCTTATTTTAAAAATAGATTTCAGAGTAATGCCAAAAAGTTACTCTTCAAAATTATGAGCATGGATTCAAAATTTTCATATTTAACATTTTATTTTAGGACTTCAAATGAATATATCAAAACATGGTAATTTTTTTAGTATGTTTTTAGGAGGGAGTTGATTGAAGTAGCAGTCAATCAATAACCCTCCATCCCCTCAATACTGTGTCAGGATATTTTTACAAGATGAGAACACATCTATTGAATCAATGAATCAATTGGAGGGGATTGAATTAAGTATGAACAACTTGGTTGATCATTTTGGGAAAGAATAAAATGTTTCTATAGGCAGCCAGGTGGCATAGTACATAGAGGGATAGACATGGAGTCAGGAGACACATCTTTGTGAGTTCATATCTGGCCTCAGGCATTTATTAGCTGTGTAAACCTAGGCAAGTCACTAAATTCTGTTTGCTTCAATTCTTCATCTGTAAAATGAGCTGGTAGGAAATAGCAAACCACTCTGCTATCTTTGCCAAGAAAACCCCAAATGAGGTCCTGAAGAGTCAGACATGACTTGGTAGCAGCTGTTGGTCAGTGACTGGTGGTGGTGATGTTAAGGAGGATGAACTATGTCTCCACAGTGATTGTTACAGATAGGCTGGAAGCTGAGATGGTAGTCTGGGGCAGAAGGGTCAAAAATGCAGCCCCATCTGCAACAGTCCTGGGTCTAACATAGCACATTAAAATTTAATTTAGAAATACTGAACAAAATAAATAAAAATATAATAAAGCATAGATAATATTAGATTTTAAATCTAAATCAATATGTGGCCTCTAGGGATCCATGGGCATGAATTAGTGGCCCTGGTTTTTATCTGAAAGTGGTCCTCCGGACCACTTGAATGGGGTAACTTTTATTCCCAAGGGTCTTGAATTATCTAATTATCTCCTGTGGAGTCTGAGGGGAGGTGGTGTCTGTGATTTGGCACATGCCACCTCCGGTCTCTCACTTAAGGTGTTTTATTGCTTCATCATGCAAATTTTGAGAAAATGCCTTCTACAAGCAAGGGGTTGTGAGTTATTACTTTGGTATATGAGTTCTCCAAGATTGGGTCTACCCTCTCTTCTACTCTGTTTGTGTTTTGGGAAGAGTATGCCCTTGATTTGGGGGAAAGTTTTGTTCTAATTGTTAACATACCACTTTGGTAAATTCCCATTTCTAAAAGCTAAGTCTGGCCAAATAATTTGTATCAGTGGAGGAAGAACAATTGTAGGGTCTGATGGGCTAGAGAGAAAGAGGAGAGCATCCTCTCCTTAGGGAGACTGCCCCTTTAGTGAAACCAAGTAATCATAAAAGTTCATTTAGCCACAATAGATAAAATTCTGAGCACTCAATTATAATATGGTTTGTTTATGCTGATTCTGCTCTTAAGTAATGACACAAATATTACTTAATTTAAAAAAAAATTTTAAGGCTGATATTTTTGTATTTTAGTGGCCAAACCTTATCAAACATGTGGCTATTTAACCAGTAGCATAAGTAGTAATTTATCTAGTTCCTTTTTGTAATGTTACCTATGTCCTCCTACTATATCATTAGGCTAAATGAATGAAGGTTGTATTTTCCATTAAAACATTTAGTGTTTACTGACAAATAAAATTCCCATGAAAACATAGAAAAAGCTATATTGAAAAGAGTATGTTTCAACATACTGAGGAAGGCCTAAATGAAAATGTGATCACTATAACATATAGGACAATGAGGTCAATGAATACTGATTACAAGCAAAAAACTTGGCAAGAAAAATTGCTACATAAATTGTATGCCTAACATAATGGAATTTGAAGTCTGATCTAGCCTATTTCTGGAAGGGTAGGGTGAATAAGAAACCAGTCAATGAATATGCTTTTTTATTGAAACTCAGGAAATTCATATGAATTTCAACAACATTTTTCTAAAACTAAATTCCTAACTGACAACTAGATAGCAAAAAAGTAATATACTAATTGAAAAGCATGATACACCAAATGAAAATGTTGATAGGTCAGTAACTAATATACAGCTATTTCTTGCTATAACTCATTACTTTGCACTCAGTTATGACTTTGGGTATATAAAATGGTAATTTCTATCTTGTCACTCTAGAGGATGGTCTTAAGAATGAATCCTGATGATGGTTTCTAGACATTCAAATAATTGTTCCAGCTCAATTTCCTCTTAAATCATCAACAGTTCAATACTGACTGTTGATACCATAGGTGAAGGCCAAGTCAGGAATGAAATAATATCCTTCCCCCAGTTCATCTTTTCAGACTTCCTAAGAGAGTTGGACTTTAACATGTGATGTCTGACTTTTACTCATATGGGGAAAATGAAGAAAGAGATGGGGTAGGAAGGAACTTCTGCTGTTGGGTAAGATTATTTATTAGACATCTATGTATTCTCTTTTTCAATTATCATCATTAAATCTCATTGAAAGAATATAGAATTATCTTATGAGTTGTGACTGAATGCAATAGAGATAGCAGAGTCAAAATATCTTGGCCATTTACTGATCTACTGACTCCCTTTTTTTCCTGTCTCTATGATTTCATAGATATTTTAGGGCTAAGATATATCCAGTTTTTCATAACTTTCTTCTTGTTACCTATTATGGAATTTAATACATTGTGAACTTTTTAAATGTTTTTGTCTGACTTACCTTTATCTATGAGGAATTATGGAGGAGAAAGGCCTAAGGGAAACCATCCCTATTGACCTTGAATAAGGCAACTGGTCCTTCCTTGGACCTCTTTATTTCTTCATCTCTTTCTATCCCTTGCCCTTGTTCATAATTTACATCAACTGTACACTTAACGGAGATAACATATGGAATATCATTCAGAAAATGCACCTTCATATAATAGATTTCTTCAAATTCTGGTTTGAAATTAAACATTAAATATATATTTTTAGTTGTTGGAGCAGTTATAGTGATGGGGAATTCTTCTACTGCATGCACTTTTGCCAAAATATTTCTATACTTCCAGGCCAAAAGTACCATTGGAGAGAACTGTTGAGCAGTGGAGAAACTTATTCAAAGTATTTTTTCATTAAGTTATGATCTCCCAGGGCAGCTAGGTGGCTCAGTGGATAGAGCACTGACCCTGGAGTCAGGAGGACCTGAGTTCAAATCTGGCCTCAGACACTTGACACTTAATAGCTATGTGACCCTGAGCAAGTCACTTAACCCCCATTGCCCCGCAAAAAAAAAAAAAAAGAAAAAAAGAAAACCATCCTAAAACAATGCAGCCCAACAACCAACACAATATGATACAATATGATATGGCACACTAGGATATAATGTACTAGTCAATCAATAAGCATTTACTGAGTACCTCCTATTTATCAGCTACTGTATTAAACACTAGGGATACAAAGAAAGACAAAAGACAGTTTCTGCCTTCAAAGAACTCACAACCTAATTTATAATACAATATAAAATAATATTGTATAACAAAATTATATATAGCATGATATGCCTTAATATAATAATATAATATGACAAGATATTCGGTGGTATATCATGATATATTGGTCTAAGATTATATAAAATATAATAATGTAATATAATGTAATATAACAAAAATTATTGAATATCTATTTATTCTGAGCATTATACTAGGTACTGGCATATATACAAAGATGATTTCAGATGTGATTCCTGCCTTTGAGGAACTTAGAGTTTAATAGGGTCAGAAGACACTAACAAGCATAGCTAGAGGTTACAAAACAAAATGCTTTTATGGAAGGAGTCATTATCAATTCAAGGGGAATTAGAATTAACTTCCTGAAGGAGTTATAATTTTAGATCTTTAAATGATGGACAGCAGTTCAAAAGTCAAGGAGGGGAGGGATTAGCACTTTAGGCAAAAGAACAGTCTGAATGAAGGCACATTGTGTGTTGATGTGTGCTGTTTGCATGTGCATTTTTACGAAGAGTTCTCCATTTTGTTTAGAGCAGTCATTCTCAAAGTCTGGTTCTGGAACCCCTAGGAGGCGTTATGCAAACTATTTTCATAATGGTACTAAAATGTTCTAATTTCAAATATATTTAAGTATCAATAAATATAAACTATAAACAACTCTGGGAAAGACCTCAATAATTTTTAAGAATGCAAAGGGATCATGAGACCAAAAAGACTGAGAAACACTGGGTTGGAGTATGATATATATTTAGAATAATATAAGATAAGCTTGTAAAAATAAACTGTCACTGGGGCAGCTAGGTGGTTCAGTGGGTAAAGCACAGGCCCTGGATTCAGGAGGACCTGAGGTCAAATCCGGCCTCAGACACTTAACACTTACTAGCTGTGTGACCCTGGGCAAGTCACTTAACCCCAATTGCCTCACACACACAAAAAATAGACTGTCACCTATTTGTTAGAGGGTCTAAAATGCCAGGCTGAGTGAGAAGCATGAACTTTATTGAAAGATAATGGAGAACCAAAGATGATTTTTTTGAGCAGAGAAATGGCATGACTTGATCTACATAATAAAGATTTTCTTTTTCTAGAAGTGGTATGAAGGATAAACTGGATGGAGGACAGAGTGGAAATGGGAAGATAGTGAGGAGTCTGTACTGGTCCTTGTATATAGTAATATAGATCTGCAACAGGGTAGTGCCAAGGAGAACAGAGAGGATGGAAAATGACACAGGCTAACACGGAAAGAAAATGAGGCCATTTTTTGATATTTGAGATGCCCAAGGTACATCCAGATAGAAAAATCCTTTTAGATAATAGTATGTCTGGGGCTCAGAAAGGAAGCCAAGATTAGTTACAGTTTTGTGAATGGAAAGTGTTAAGGAAGCAGTTGAATTCATGGAATTGAATGATACTGCCAAGGGAGAAAGTGTAAAGGAGAGAAGAGAGTCAAGGACAGGTCTATGGAGAATACCCATATAAATAGGTCAGGAGAGAATGAGGAGTAAATTAACAAGAGAAGTGATTATCTAGGTTGAAGGAAAACGAAGAATATGCAGTGTCTCTGAAGCAGAGCGAGGAGAGATTATCCAGTAGGAGGAATGATCAACATTTCCTGAAGTTACTTAAAGGTTGCAGATAATAGGAATAAAAACAAACCACTAAAAAGAATTAGGTCATTCATGATAAAAGATCACAGAAGATATATGAGAAGACAGCTCCTAAGTTTTTTATAAAGGTGGAGTAAAATGAATGAATGAATAAAAACAAAAAAAATTACCATTTGCTTACACTGTGCTATGCCTAAATGTGAAAATGAAAAAGCAAGACAGTTCAAGGTACACATTCCCCAAAAGCAGGGAAAATGGCACTCTCAGTAGAGACATCTCTCTATTTTGTCATTCAGTTGTTTTAGTCGTGTCTGATTTTATGATCCCATCTGGGGTTTTCTGGGCAAAGATGCTGGGGTGATTTGCCTTGGAGATATCAGCTCTAAATTAGATGGAAAGTCCCAGAGTGGTTCTTATGGTTCTGTGGCAAAGCAGATGATTATGATTCTTCTTTATCATCATTTCCATTGATCAAAACATCTATCTGCGATGTTTAATCATATGACAATTCCAAGCCATTTGATAGTAAGAACTTCTTTTTCTGGGTCTTCAATAGCTGTGGCTGCTGAGCAGTATGCACAGAAGTGGTTGACAGGTCATCATCCCCCAAATTGTCACACTTCTTATAATATAAGACTCTTTAAATGCTTTGATTACTTTTGCTGAAAATTTTCCTTTCTCTTTTTTTTTCTATATTAAGAGAGATGACTTCCTTTTATGAGAGGGGGGGGGGACTAGTGACATTCTGGAAAATATGTGTGATAAAAAATAACAGCAAGTTAATTAAAAATAAAGTAGTTTCAGTGGGGCGGATAGGATAAAGGGGTCAAGAATAAGCTTATTTTTAGGATTCAGAGTCCTGAGTAAGTTCGCAGTTAGATGAGAAGGAGCCAGAGACTGACCAGGGAAAAGTAAAGTTGCATTAGAAATTGGAGATATCTGCTGAAAGAAATGGGAAAAATGGGAAGAAAGAAATGAGTAGAAAACTTAAACATCTATAATTTACAAATGGATATAGATGTATCATCTCTATGATACATGGCATATCTGTCTATTTTTATCTCTAGCCTCTTGCACAGTGTCAAAGAAGATAAACAATTTTTTTAGGGTCATTCAGGTAGTATGTGCCTGAGGTAGAATTTAAACCCAGGTCTTCTTGACTTAGAGGCCCAATTTTATCCACTGTGCCATTTTGCCTTTTATGTAATATGATATATTTATATTTATACTCATGTTTATGTTCATGTTCATGCTCAAACTCATATTTATTCATACTTATAGTCATACCCATATTCATACTCATATTTGCAATCATATTCATACTTATGCCAAGAAGAGAAGCATGAACTTTAATAAAAGATAATGGAGGAGCTGCTAGGTGGCACAGTGCATAGGGCACTGGCCTTGGATTGAGGAGGACCTGAGTTCAAATCTGGCCTCAGACACTTGACACTTCCTAGCTGTATGACCCTGGGCAAGTCACTTAACCCTCATTGCCCTGTTTAAAAAAAAAAAAAGATAATGGAGAACCAGGAGACAGCTAGGTGGTATAGTGGATAGGTCCTAAGCCTAGAGTTAAGGAGACCTGAGTTCAAATCTTGCCTCAGACACATACTAGCTGTGTGACCCTGGACAATTCATTTACCCTCTGTTTGCCTTAATCCAATGGAGAAAGAAATGACAAACCACTCCAGTATCTTTGCCAAGAAAATCCCATGATTCATGGGGTCATGAAGAATTGTATGCAACTGAATGAATGAATAATAATGGAGAACCAATGATGATTTTTAATCAGTGAACTGACATAACCTAATCTATATAATGATTATATTTCTTATTTTAAAATTAATATTTTTCCCAATTACATGTAAAACATTTTTAACATTATTTTTCAAATATTTGAGTTCCAAATTCTTTACTCCCCTCCCAACCTCCTTGAGAAGGCAAATAATTTGATATAGCTTATACATGTGAAGACATGCAAAACATATTTCCATGTTAGTCATGATGCGAAAGAAAACACAGACCAAAAAAAAAAGACAAGAAAAGTAGCTCACATAAAAGAAACAAGAAAAAAACTTATAGAGTGGAGTGGAAGATGGGGAAGGAATGGGGGAGTGAGTGAGCCTTACTTTCATCAGAATTGGCTCAAAGAGGGAATAACATACACACTCAAGTGGGGACAGTAATATATTTTGCCTGAGGGAATGTGGGAAGGAAAGGGGATAAGGAGGGGGAGAGGTGAAGGAAGGGAGGGCAGATTGGAGGAGGGTTCAGTAAAAAGCAAAACACTTTTGAGGAGGGAAAGAGTTGAAAAAGATACAAAATAGAGTAAATATTGAGGAAAGAATAGGATGGAGGGTAATATAGTTAGCAATAGTAACTGTGAAAGAAATGATGAGCAGGATGCTATCAGAAGAACATATGAAAAATGCAGACTATCAACAGAGAAAGAACTGATGGTATCTGAATACAGATTGAAGTATAATTTTATTTGTTAGTTCTTTTTTCTAAAGTTATTTTGTCTATTTTCTTTCACAACCTAAATAATGTGGAGATGTTTTGCATGACTGCACATGTATGACTTATATTGAATTACTTGATTTCTTAGGGAACATTGAGGAGGGAGGAAGAAAATTCAGAATACAGTTTTAAAAATTACTGTGAAAAAAATTTAGATTTTTTTTTACATGTAACTTGGGGAAAATTCTAAACAAAAATAAATTTTAAAAAAAACCCAAGAAAAATAAAATTATGCATCAGTCAGATGCCATCAATTCTTTCCCTGGAGATGGATAACAATTATCATCATAAATCCTTCACAATGGTCTTGGATCACTATAGTGTTGAGAATAGCTAAGTCATTCATAGTTGATCATTGTACAATGATGCTATTGCTCTGCACTATGTTTTCTGGTTCTGCTCATTTCAATTTGCATCAGTTCAAGACTTAAATCTTTCAAGGTTCTTCTAAGAGCATCTTGTTCATCATTCTTATATCAAAATAGTATTCCGTTATATTAATATACCACAGCTTGGTCAGCCACTGCTCAATAAAATGTACATGCCCTCAATTTCCAATTCTTTGCCACCACTAAAAGAGCTGCTATAAGAAAACATTTTTTTTTTCTAGAATTGGTAAAAAGGATACCCTGGATGCAGAAGAGAATGGAAATAGGAAGACCATTTAAAAGGATTACATAATCATCCTGGTACATAATAATATAGATTTGTAACAGGGTGATAGAAGGATAGCATCATAATTATCACAATAATAATAATAAATAAATCTTGAATTAAGTATTATAGTTTATTTTTCTAAAATTTCTTTTAAAGATAAAATAATAAATTAAGTGCTTTCCAGGCTGAAAAAGGAAATTAATAATTTTTTGCATAGACTTCAGTTGTGTTAATGATGTTGTCATGGCCAAAAGAATGATACATGATGCATTGTTGGCCCTCCCCAACATGGGAAATAAATTTGTTGAACAAATTATTATGAATTGCATATCCCATATATTACCTTTCCTCAGAATAAAAAAAAACAAACAAACTGTGTGCCCCTGAATTTTTCACTACTAAAAAACATATAATGATTAGGTGCTTCAAGTTTCCATATCTAAGGCTCAGCTCAAATGCCACAGCCTAACCTATGCCACTCCTGATAATCAGAGTCATTTGGGTTCTCTTTTCATGCCTACTCTCTCCAAATTAATTTGCATTTATTTTGCATAAATTTTGTATTTGATTATTTGTATATGCATTGTTTCCCTGAATAGAAGGTTAGAATGTTGTTAATAGTACACATACACACTAATCCTTCAAAGATTTCTGACTTACTAGACAGTCTCCAAGAGCTGTGAAAAAAAAATTCCCCATTGTCATCTAAGTGGCAACAAATATAAGACATTCCTGTCCCCTCCCATTTATTCGCCTTGCTCTGTCTCTCTGTCTGTATCTCTATCTCTCTTTATCTTTGTAATCTTAGCACCCTGGACAATGCATGGCATATAACAGATAATGTAATAAATGCTTGTTGAATTAAATTGGATTGAAATGACATCCTTGAAAAGAGGGGGCTCCAAGCTTTTGTTCTGTCATGGACCCCTTTGGCACTCTGGTGAAGCCCATGGACTCCTTCTCAGAATGTTCTTAAATACATAAAATAAAATATATAAGATTACAGAGAGCCAATTATGCTGAAATACAGTTGTCAAAATATTTTTGAAAAAAAGTTTATAGGCCCCAGGAAGAGAATCTCTGCTTTCAAAGAGCCACAGGGAGCCTACAAGTGTATCCTGGATGATTATATGCTAGTCTACTCTCTTCCTTCCTCAGCCAGGTTCCAAGTCAAGCATGAAGGAGTAGGAGAAAAGGATACTTTTCAAGGGTGTGAGGTCCAATTCAGGGGGAGGGTCTTACTGAGGTTACAAATCCATCCCCATGAAAAAAAAAAAACAAAACAAAACAACTAAATTGGAGGTTTAAGCTTTGGGGTATTTATGAGAAGTTACTAATTACCCCTATTAGTTATGTAAATCTGAAATCAATCAGAAGAGCAAGCAATATTCTGAAAATCAAGATACTGAGTTGAGAGATTGTGTTTCTTGTTTTGTTTTAAATCTAGGACTCATATAGTTTGAAAGGGACAGGGCGGAGATTTATGCTTCCTTATGTAACATGTCTTCTTAAGTATGAGTCTCATGGTCCCCTATGCAACAAGAGAAGAGGAACAATGCACCATCTAACCAAGGACATTTGCAGAAAGGTCAGTAGAAGCCACAGTGCTGCTTCTGATGGAGGATTTATAAGCCCCCAGAGTGAGTACTAAGATAGGCCTAATAGTCTACACTTTGCAAGGAAAGTAGCAGTAGAGCAGGTTTAGAAAGGAAATCTCTTTAAACACATATATCCTTCCTTAAATGTGTGGCTATTGTACAAATCAGACAGAAAGGCATGTAAGGGGGTAGAAGAACTAAAGTAAGTAAAAGGACAAATCTCCCTGTGTTTTGTTTTATTTTGTTTTTAAATCAGGTGAGGTCCTGGCCATTGGTGATAAAGAGGAAAAACTGTGACAAATTCCATGGAAGATGTACCAAGTCAAGTATAGTTAAAACATGTTTTCCACATTGGTGGAAATTCAATTCAACAAACACTTAAATACCTACTATGTGTGTGGGAAAGAAGACAAAATTTTCCAAATGTTCTGATATTGAGATGACATTATGCTAATTGCATTGAGTACTAGAATGTATAGAATTATCAGAGTAATTTAAATGTGATAGTAATATCTAGCTACACTGGAAAAAAACACAAGAAGAATACTGATATTTTGGGCTATGCCAAAGAACGAAATGGGTAGCCTATTTAAATGAGCCATACAAAGCCCCCCCCCCCCCCCCCCCCCCCACACCCACTCAACACTACACATAAACATTAATCCCTCAAGGATTTCTTACTTTATAGACAGTCTTCAAGAGTTCTTAGTGAAAACAAATTCCCTCCCATATATTCCCTTTGTTCTCTCTGTCTTTCTCTTTCTGCTTCTCTGTCTCTCTATCTGTGTCTCTTTCCTGTCAGAGATATAGATATGTGAATTGTTACATCCCTGCTATGCTCTAGGCACTATAATAGGCTTTAAGGATACAAATATAAATGTGAGACAGCTCCTGCCCTCAAGGAGCTTACATTCAAATAGAGTAAGATAATTCATATAAGGGAGTGGTGGTCAGGAAAAGTGATTTTATTCTGGAAAGTCTCAGGAGTTACAAGTGGAGGCATAGGGAAGTAAGTTCTCATACCCTTTCCAGTAGCCATTGATTTTCAGTAATATTTAAATACTATTTCCAGGAAAAGGGGTAGAAAGGGATGTGTGTGGGTATGAGATGTGGGTGTTATAACAGGGCATATGGCAACATGACCAACTAAGCTCTGGTTTTTTGGTAGGTGGTTGGTCTGGGGCTAGCTAGACAAAGTCGATTTGAACTTACTCAACAATCAGACGGCTTAGCCACAGGGAAAAGTTACAAGGTTGAGTAGATTCCTTTCTGCATGTATCATCTCTTTTGAGAAGTTAGTTGGTGCATGTAGGAGAGGAGGGACAGAGGAAGGAACAAGCAGGTCCTGGCTTCTTGGTAAATGACTAGATGGGATAGAAACACATCTTCTATCAATGATCATCTACTAAAATCTTCATCTTGTGTCTCATCATGTATTCCCATAGGCTAGGCCAGAAGAAGCAAGCTCAAGAGCCTGTGAACTTGAAAATGTTTTTGAATATGGGCCTATTGAAAACACATGTGTTGTTAGTATGAAAAGAAGCATAAATGAGTTTGGAGAGACTCATCCCCACATTGGCCATTTAGACATGACAACTTTCAAGAACTGTTGACTAAGACGTAGAGGAATATGATCTATGCCAATAGAAGCAGCACCCACATTAATGAAATCACAAAACCTTGAAGGATTTATGGTGATACTTAACTGAATTTGTTGTCAATGATATTAAACTACTTGATGTTTTCACTATGCCCGATATTTTACCACTGCAAATGAAGGAACATTGTCATGACAAATAAAAACTATAGGGGTGGAGCCAAGATGACAGAGGAAAGGCATCGACTTGAGTGATCTCTCTCCATGTCCCCTCCAAATACCATAAAATAATGCCATAAGACAATTCCTAGAGCAGCAGAACCCACAAAAGGACAGGGTGAAATCATTTTCCAGCCTAAGACAACTTAGAAGGTCAGCAGGAAAAGTCTGTTGTACTGGGTGAGAGTGGAGTTCAGCTCAGTGCTGGCTGTGCCAGTGCAGCCCCAGCCCCAGTGAACTAGGCATTCTGAGCCTTTGAATCAGCAGCAGCAGCAACAACAGCCCACAGATGGTAAGGGGTTTATCAGTTGTCCAGAAGGAGATTACAGGGATCTCTTTGCCTACACTGGGGCAGGACTCTGTTGTTTTGCCCATACTCAGATACAGATCATAGTCTTGAGTGGCAGTCCCAGGAGCATAAACACAAGAGTTTGCAGCCACAGTGGAACAGGACTGTTTATAGCTTAAGGGCAGAAAAGCAGGCCTCTGATTACTTGCAGAACAGAGCACAGGCCAGGAAAGTAGTAAACATATTTCTCAGGGTAGCTAGGTGGTGCAGTGGATAAAGCACCGGCCCTGGATTCAGGAGGACCTGAGTTCAAATCTGGTCTCAGACACTTGACACTTACCAGCTGTGTGACCCTGGGCAAGTCACTTAACCCTCATTGCCCTAAAAAGAAAAAAAAAGAAGAAGAAGAAGTAAAAAAGAAAAGTTGGGATAGTCATGTAGAAAAAATAAGAAAAGATGTCAAATAGAGAGGGAGCTGAGTAGTATAGGGATAGGTGGTACAAGTGGATTTGGATTTCCAAAGACCTAAGTTCAAATACAGCCTTAGATACTTGTTAGCTGTGTGACCCTGGGCAAGTCTCCTAACTTTCTGTGCCCCAGTTTCCTAGTCTATAAAATGCAGATAAAAATAATACCTACTTCCTAGGGCGGTTGTAAGGATACAATGAGATAACACATAAAGCATTCTGCAAACTTTAAAGCACAGTTTTTATTATTGGATATTATTAGACAGCTCAAAAGTGAAAACAAGAGGAAGTCTGCAGTTTATTTGGTTGATACTCTATGAAGGAAAAAAACAAACAAACAAACATGGATCACATAGATAAGAAGGGTTATTGTGTGAAACAGTGGAGTGAGTTTCCATACCTATAAGACATCAAATCCAGGTAAGATATAGATCTTTATTGGTCAGATTTAAGGAAATCAAGCTTGGGCTGTGGCCCCAAGTCTGTAGTATAATTTCATACTGAGCTTTGAAAATATGATACTTGGATGGTGTCCTCATTGTGCTGTTCATTGTTCCATTTGATGTTGAATCCTCCATGTGAATTTGGGGGATCCATCTTTTTTCATCTGAAGAGAATATCTGACAACATATAGCCTTTTGAAAGCCAGAATAGTCTATTATTACACAATATGATTGGATTGATGTGGATTCATACATTATATCATCTTCAGGTGGAAAGTTGTACTTAATCACAAATCTTGACCCTCCCCGCAAAAAAATAGTGAACTTTAAGACAATATAGTACTGTGGGATAATCACTCAATAGGTCAGTAAGCATTTATTAAGCATAGTGACACCAACCTTGGTACTAGGGATAAAGAGACCTGAAATAGAATATTCTCTTACTCTCAATAAGCTTACATTCTGTACAGGGAAAAGACATGTGCAATATACTTAAATATAAAATATAATTATAAATACAAGGTAAATATAATTAATTTATTGTAGAGGCAGTGAGGAAGGATCTTATAGGCATCATATAGAAGGTGACATAAACTGATCCTTGAAAGGAGTTAGGGACTCTATAGGCAAAAGTGAGGAGGTGGTATCTATGAGGAATTGGGGGATAGATAGCCTGTGCAAAAGCATGGAGATGGTTTTCCTGGACTTCATGATTTCCAGAAACTCATCATTCTGTATGATGAAATAAATTCTGAAACTTTCCCTTCCTCAGCACCCCCTACCCTTGGCTCCCCTTTCTGCCTCTGATTGGAGAAGACAGCGAACATTGGAGACCTCTTCCCTGATCTTCCGCCATTTAAGAAGAGCTGCTTTCTTGGACTTCAAGATCTCTAGAAAAATCATCATTCTTCAACATGAAATCAACCGAGGTCAGTGAGGTAGTGCAGTGGATGAAGCACCAGCCCTGGTTTCAGGAGGACCTGAGTTTAAATCCAGCCTCAGACACTAGACACTTACTAGCTGTGCGACCCTGGGCAAGTCACTTAACCCTCATTTCCCTGCCCCTACCCCCCAAAAAGATGAAATCAACCACAAGATTCTCACCTCTTCAGATCAATTCCCTTTAGGGCTGAAGAACTTTATTCCATCTAAGACCAGACAAGCTTTCTCCCCACTTTATTTAGCTTCTTTTTTATGTATTGTCTTTCCCCTTAGATTGGGAGCTTCTCGAGGGTAGGGACTGTCAGGCCCTTATTTGTATCTACAATTCTTCACACAGTTTCTGGAATGCACAGTAGTAGTTTGTTGATTCTTACTCTGACTCTGAATAATAAACTAAAAGAGCCATTCGTCATGTTGGATGGAGAACTGAGTCAGAAAGACTAGATTGACATAAGTACAATTGGGGCAGCTAGTGGATAAAGCACCAGCCCTGGATTCAGGAGGACCTGATTTCAAATCCAGTCTCAGACATTGACATTTACTAGCTGTGTGACCCTGAATAAGTGACTTAACTTTCATTGCCTGGCAGAAAGAAAGAAAGAAAGAAAGAAAGAAAGAAAGAAAGAAAGAAAGAAAGAAAGAAAGAAAGAAAGAAAGAAAGAAAGAAAGAAAGAAAGAAAGAAAGAGAGAGAGAGAAAGAAAGAGAGAGAGAGAAAGAAAGAGAGAGAGAGAAAGAAAGAGAGAGAGAGAAAGAGAAAGAAAGAAAGAGAAAGAGAGAGAAAGAAAGAAAGAGAGAGAGAGAGAAAGAAAGAAAAAGAGAGAGAAAGAGAAAGAAAGAAAAAGAGAGAGAAAGAGAAAGAAAGAAAGAAAGAGAGAAAGAAAGAAAAAGAAAGAAAGAAAGAACAATTGTTATACTGTTATACACTGGCTATATGACCCTAAGTAAGTCACTTAATTTATTAGTGCCCCAGGCAAAACTCTAAGATTATAGATTACAGAAACATTGCCAATCTTCACTGATACTAGAATTTCATCTGAAATTCCAAAAGGAAAAAAAAAATAATTTAAAGCCTATCTTTTCTGATTTTCTGATGCTTTTTTCCTAACTCATAACTTGGAGTTTGCAGAATGTTTTCATTTAAGGGTTTGTTTGTTGGTTGTTTTTTACAAACCTCACAGACAGTGCAAACCAAATTGAAAAATGTCTGAACTTCTTAAAGTTTTGAAATATGAATATAATGTGTCAAAAATGGAATTGTGTATAATTTGGCATGGGGCAAGTTTTTTGAACTGAGATTAATGTAAGTGGTGACACAGTTGAGTCCCATTAGGAAGGGTGCCCTTAGCTAGCCTCGAGAGGACTGGGGAGTGAGGAGCTCAGGTCAAAGCAGAGGAAACATGGGATGTCTATGTCTAGCACCATCAGAAGGATATGAGACAAGACACAGGATCAATGGTAGTCACTGACAGTGAGGAAGTACACTCATCCTACCTAGAAGTCCACTTGGATACTGGTACCCTGGAACAAATCTTCATTTACTCTGTGCTAGTTATGTCTCTGTGTCAATACATCAATCTATCAATCAAGAAACACTTATTATGTACCAGGTACTACTGCTTGTCACTGGGGATAAGAAGGCCAAAATGAAACAATCCCTGCCTTTAAGGAACTTATATTCTATAAGCAGAATACTCTCTGTATTACAGTGATTTCCATTGTGCTTCATTTTGGATGACAATTGGATGAATTACATGAACCTACATTAAGTTTACCAGTTGGAAAAAAAATCCTGAACTACACTGAACCCTCATTTTATAACATTTATTTGGTTTTACTGCAAAAGGTAATGAACATCATTATTTTTCTCCCCTTAAATTAATACTTTTTTCTTTCATTATTAAAAAAAGTGTGAAATAAGGACCAAAGTAAGTAAAGGAAAAATATATCTATTAAAATTAGTTTAAATTCAAAATTATTTGGAACTTTTCTTCATATGTACATTTATAAATGCCTAGATACATCCCAGCATTTATTTTGGAGGTAGGATCTAAAATCTAATATAGATATTATAAATAATGATCTAACTGAATATAACTTGGACTTTGAAAACATGGTGAATTTTTTTCTTCTATTTTATAGATCAGATGAGGGTAAGCTATTGCTATCCCAGAAATTCTACCTTTCTCCTTGAAGTTTTCACTCATGGGACCCCTACTTCTGCTCAATGGAACACTGGGTTGTAGAGAAAGAGGACCCCAAGCAGGAGGTCTGTCAGGCCCCACAGAGTCAGTGGCAATTGAGCTGGTGGGTATATAAACTTTCCAAATGAGCAGCAACTCTGCCAGGAGACATGGCCCTGCTGTCAGATGCAGACACTAAAGGTTCCTGGGTCGATTAGAGTGCAGCCTTCTTCATTTCAAATCAGGACCTTCTGTGATAGCCTGGGACTTTTTAAGGCCTAGCGGGGCCTGCATTAGGGGCAGGGCCAACTAGAAAAGACCTGAGCTGCCAGGGATCAAAGGGTATTATTTGCTTCGGGAATTCATTTGAACATCAGTCTAAGTGGGAATGCTTCTTATTCTTGCATAAAACCCTGGTCCAAGCCTGCATTGTCTGTTTGATCCAATCTTAAATCCTGCTTGTCAGAGAGATATATATTCCAACCTAAGTCTTATCTATGAATGTGACTTGTCTAGACTTGTAGCTGTGACCTATCTCAACTCTGGCCTGTCTAACCAAATCTCCTGCTTTAAGTATAGCCTCAACCATGACTGACCTTAATTCAGTCCAGCTACCTGTTCACTCAATAGCAACTCCAGCCCACTACTGTGTCTGGGACACTCCTCAGTCACCAATGCAGACCAATAATACTTTGCTTAGGAGAGAGGCCTCCCCAAACCAGACATAAATCCCTCACCTAAAAACTGGTGCTGCAGAGACACAAGGTATTGGCAGAAGTAGTGACTGCTAGCCAGCAATGGTAACAACAGGCAAGTGGTAAATGATTAAAATAAAATAACAGGAACCAGAGGGGTCCTGTTTCGTATGAAGTGACAGTTTTTGTCAGAATGAAGCAACAGTTTATGAATGCATTGCCTTTGGTAACTGACTTCATTATCTTACCCTCAGCATGGTCTTGTCCATATAATCCTATACAACACGGGAGAAGCTACTTTTATGAAACAGGTAGAAGGCAATTTCTAGCTAATATTCTTTTTTTTTGGGGGGGGGTGAGGCAAATGGAGTTAAGTGATTTGCCCAGGGTCACACAGCTAGTTAGTGTCAAGGGTCTGAGGCCAGATTTGAACTCAGGTCCTCCTGAATTCAGGGTCTGTGCTCTATCCATTGCACCACCAGCTGCCCCCATCTAGCTAATATTCTTAACTTGTGAATTAGATGGAATATTCTTAAGTTTTTCAGGCTATAACTCAGCCTGAGCTAGCAAAGAAGAATTTTGCATATTGTTTTTAGATGGGGGAATTAAAGAAAAAATGGATGAAGTGATAGAAGTTGCATGAAATGGTGGAAGAAGTATCTACTGAAGTATCTGCTTATGTATCACCACAATTTGGGGGGATGTGAGTTTTATTCCAACATCTCTTACTCCAATGGATTTGGGATGTGAATGACCTGATCTCAATGATTTTACATTGGAAGATACAGATCACAGCACAGAAATGCCTATTCATCCTGCACAATTTTTGTCTATATCTTTCTAGGTTTTCCACAAAGCATCCACCCCAGTGTTGGAGACCTTCTTCACTTTGTCCTTACAGCAACCTGCTTACCTGCTTATCGTCCTTCCTTCCTACCATGAGACCAACCTATGTTAAACTTGTATTTTGTTTTTGTGGTCCTGAGCATCCCCTCTTCTAGTCAGTATGGTAAGTTTATAAGTAGCACAATAGCAGGAAAGAAGAGAGCAAAGGGAAATCTGGAAGTTATGTATAAACTGTGCCAAAGATCAAGGGAGCATAATTTACAAACTGTATCATATATTAATCAAAATTCACATTCTGTTAATATGTGATGAATCAGCAGAATCTATCTAGATGCTATCAGGGCCTTTTGGGTCGATGGTGTGTAAATTCCAGACTTCCACAGTTCCAGGCCAACAGAACATCAAAAAGGTGCTAACTTGGAGATGTAATTTTGAAGTTTCACCAATGAATTTGAGATAATTTAGGTAAGTTAATGTACTAACCCCAAGGTGGCACAGATAAGAATTGATGTTTTCCAAAAAAACCTATAAAAATGAGAAGTCAAACTGCTGCCCTCTGAGCACTCATTGATCACTCTGAGATCCATGCTGACCAGTATTCCCAACTCAAAGCCATGATTATAGGAGTGATATTCTCTGCCTCTCCCCCTTCCCAACATCTTCCCAAGACTATTTCATCCCCTGTTCCCATACCACCTTTGTATCTCTCCTCGCTTTTCACCACTTAACTCTGTGCCTTATTAAAGTATGATTACACCCACATTTCCTGCTTGCCACCTCTGATCTTTCCTGCTGAGTGTCCAAAGAACTGGGCATGCCTGCCCCCATGTCATAATTTCATTAATTAATTCTTAATTCACAACCCCTCTTCCCTTCCAGTCATTTTAATCTAATGAGAAATTATTCCTATCATGTTTATCATAGGGAATATAGTAGGAAATATCTTTATTATGATTAAAAATTATCCACTAACATGTTTCATCAAATTGGGTAAAAACATATTGAATAAAACTTGAAACTACAGTTATCTCTTCCATATTGCAACTTTCACGGTTTCCGTATGTCATGGATTGGCATAAGTAATTGAATGAGGATTTGGGGGGAGTTTTGTGGAAGCTGCAGTTGATATGTAAAGGCCATCAGATAACACAGAAAAAGTTTAAAAACTTAGAAATGAATTAAATATATGTATAGTATTTTATAATATCAATATATTTTATCTTTTAATACTAATAATTCAGACTTCTTCTCTGGTACAAAGGGAAGGCCAAAAAATTTACTTGGATTTTCCAGATCATGGTGGGCACTGTACTCCTAACCTTCGCAATGTTTTTTAAGGGTTAATTGTAGAGTGGTTCTAGAGAATTTCTTAGTTTGACTATATGATTGATTTTAATTTGTTCCGAGATTCTCATCTTTTATTTCAATAGCTTCTGAAACACCATGTATCTAATGAAGTTGTCATACACACACACACACATATACACATATACCTCAAGTATCTGAAACTCAGAAGAAATAAGATGAACTATTGGATATTATTTTCTTCTCTCTGGCTAGATAAAAGTATATAAATTTGGGGGACATTTCTCTGTCTTTCTCTTCTATCATTTTCTAGCATAGACACAGCCAGACCACTTTAGGATATACTTGATGGATAGGTCTTTATTTGGATATACTAATTATTTGAATCTACCTGCAGTATATTCACTTTCATACCATTCCTTATTTGAAAAGATGAAGAAAAAATCGGTCTCTGAATACTTCTACCTCTTATCCATTGAGGTCAAAACACAAGTTGAAGTGATTTTTTTTCCTCACACACATATAACAGAGCTATTATTTCTTTTTTTAAAACTTTTTGTTTGTTTGTTTGTTTGTTGAGGCAATTGGGGTTAAGTCACTTGCCCAGGGTCACACAGCTAGTAAGTGTCAAGTGTCTGAGGCCAGATTTTAACTCAGGTACTCCTGAATCCAGGGCCAGTGCTTTATCCACTGAGCCACCTAGCTGCCCCTACTTTTTCAAATAGTATTCTTTCCTGAGAACATTGTTTTTATGAATTTGTCATGACAATATATAGCTAACATTTAAATAATGCTTTGATGATTGCAAAACACATTACTTATATTGTCATTTGATCCGAACAACAACCATGTGAGGCAGGTACCATTATTATCCCCATTATACAGATGAGGAAACTGAGGCTGAGAGTGGTTAAGTGATTTGCCCAGCTCACACAGTTAGTCTTTGTGCACAATTTAGTGCAGGAAATGGAAATATAACATCCCCAACCCCCTATTCCCCAGAGATGAGGAAATTTAGGTACAAAGAGGTTAAGCGAAATGGTTTAAATAATATGATAAAAGTTTGTTTACTCCATACATTTCTGGGGCATATGACTGGGATCAAAACTTATTCTTTTAATTGTTGTCTAGCATATTATCTTTTAGGCAATATCACCAAAAGCTTTATTTAGAACTTATGCAAATGCAATACGTTTTATTCTTAAGGGATCAGTCCTAATTCTGCTTTCCTTATTTCCTTAAAGTTGAATACTTTTTTCATTTTTAATGTGACTCAAAAACTAGTCTCAAGAGAAAAAAAAATCTGTTAAGGGTAGTCAGTTTCACTTGGGCAGGTGGAAACCTTTGAAGCTGGTAGGAGCTTTTCAATATTTTGGGGAAATATATTCAGTAGGAAAGGGAATCAAAGGCTCAATATTATTTTTCCATCCTCAATTTCTCTAATTGGATATTGAAAAACAGGAATCAGAGTGATAGCGATTTGGCAATGGGAACTGTAGTTGTTAGAAATCGAAGTTAGAAAAGGCAGCACTGAGAATTGGGTCTCATTGAACATGAACTCTAGTCAATTTACAGTTTAAACATTCACAGAAATAATCCACTGTTAGATTGTGCTGACCTTGGGAAACCAATCTACTGCACAAATAGCCTGAGCAACTATGGTTTTCTATATATGATGTAATACTCTCCAAGGATTTGGCAACCCCTACTTTTTATGGTTTTCCCATGTTGTGTAGACTAATTTTCAAATTAGCAAATTTGGTTCAAAATACCTTGGAAAATGCATCTCTTCCTCTTTTCATATAAGAAATTGAACAATAACAACATTTACCACAATGTCTTAATTCTTGTTATTGGATGATCCACAAATCTGAAAAATAGTTAAAGAAAATGAAAAAAGGACCTTTTTATGTTTTAGAAAAAAGGTGCCCAATGTCTATGATAGATAACTAAATGATACCCAGCAGCTGACATGTTCAATGACTTATTTTTTAAACATAGTCTTGGCTAGTGAAACATAGTCTTTGCTATGAAATTGAAATTGGAATGGGGGCCATGTAGTGTGGTGGGCAGAGTGCTAATCTTGGAGTCAAGAAGATTTAAATCTAGTCTCAGAAGTTTTCTATCTGTGATCTTGAGAAAGTCCATTAACTTCACAGCCTCAGTTTTCTTATTTCTTAAAAGAGGCTATTCTCGATGATGTCTAAGAACCCATCCAACTCTAAATCTTGGGATCTATGTTCCCATGATCCTATATAGATCACAGGAAAGAAGGAATTCAATTAGGAAGCTGTGATGAAAGTTTAAATAAACTCCATCTACTCTTACAATGGCTGCTCTTTATTATCATATGGGCTTATGCACTGTTTATGACAAGTTGAGTCTTTTAGAAAGCAGAATGTAGCCACTTTTATAGATCATTTGATTACTCCCATAATCCCCCTTACCAAATATATAGTCCCCTGATTAAAATACTTGTACTATGGCCTTCAGGTGGTAATAAATTTATGGTATGGACTTATATTCAGCAAAAGTCATTCCTGGAAATTCTATAATTATTTCTTCAGTTGTTGAACATACTTAAAAGTATTCATATGGTAGGAGTTTAATTCTTTAAGGTATCTTCTAAATTACTGTAATTCCTCTCAATATCCTGTGGCCATTTAAAATGGAGTGGGACAAAAACCAAAATTCTTCTCTCTGCTCCAGTCAGCATAAACATTTCTAAAGGGAAGGTAGACTTTGATGATTAGATATAATTTTAATGATAGATGGCAAAAATTGGTCATTGAATCATATGACTAGATTCAGGAGGTGCTTTACTGAGGTTAATGACATGATCTCTGGGGTTTAAAAATTGACCTGCCTCTTAAAAAGTATTCATAGATACCTTCTACCATTCCTACCCTCCTATAACTGACCCATGGATGTGACAGAGGACAACTAGGTGGCAAAGTGGAGAGAGCTCTGTGTAAGGAAAACTCATCTTTGTGAGTTCAAATCGGGCTTCAGACACTTACTAGCTGTGTGACACTCAGCAAGTCACTTAATCCTGTTCATCTTATTTCCTCATCTATAAAATGATTTGGAGGAGCAGCTAGGTGGTGCAGTGGATAAAGCACTGGCTTTGGATTCAGGAGGACCTGAGTTCAAATCCAGCCTCAGACACTTTACACTTACTAGCTGTGTGACCTTGGGCAAGTCACTTTACCCTCATTGCTCCACAAAAATAAAAATAAATAAATAAATAAATAGAATTGGAAAAGCTAATGGCAAACCACTCTGATATCTTTGCCAAGAAAACTTCAAATAGGATCTCAAAGAAGTGGATATAACAGAAAAATGGCTGACCTAGGAATAAGAAAAAAATGTAGTTGGATTTGAAGTCAGAAGACTATTGTTCAAGTACTAGCCCTGCTTCATTTATGACTTTGGGCTTGGGGCTTAAATTTCTTGATCAGTAAAAGGAAGGGGATTGTCAAGAGAGGGCAATGAAGGGTAATGCAGAACAAGATGAGAGAGGGAGAGAGGGAAGAAGAGAGGAGAGAATGAGAGAAAGCAAAAATAAAACAATTAAGAAATCTATCTGGGGGGCAGCTAGGTGGTGCAGTGGATAAAGCACCAGCTCTGGATTCAGGAGTACCTGAGTTCAGGTCCGGCCTCAGACACTTAACACTTTCTAGCTGTGTGACCCTGGGCAAGTCATTTAACCCTCATTGCCATAAAAAAAAAAAAGAAATCTATCTGGGCTTGAGCTAGGAAGTGAAGGTTAGGTATTTGTGTATGGGACGGGTTTCTGTGAGAAGGGTCAGATATAAAATTTTTACAAGTAGAACACATTACAGGGACCTAGTACTAATTTTAAAAAATATATACATATATACATACATATATATGCATACATATACACATCTGCAGATATGTTATATATGGAAATTTGTTTTTGCTCAGTCATTTCAGTAGTATCTGACTTTTTGTGATCCTCTTTGGTGTTTTCTTGGTGAAGATACTGGAGTGGTATGGTTTGTCATTTCCTTCTCCAGCTCATTTTACAGATTAAGAAACTGAGGCAAATAGGCTTAAGTGACATTCCCAGGTTCACAGAACTAGTGACTGTCAGAACTGAGTTCAAATTCGGCCTCAGACACTTGAGACTTACTAGCTGTGTGACCCTGGGTAAGTCACGTAACCCTCATTGCCCCACAAAAACAATAACAAAATCCCCCAAAGCTAAGATTCACTGTAATGATTTTACATAATTCAACAATAAAAAAGATAATGTTAAGAGAAACAAATAGGGGCACTACACTTTTCTTGAAAGTACCATAGTTCAGGAATCATGTGTTTTGACCCAGACCTGTGAGTCATTCAGTTCATGGAGTTCCCAGTATAGGATTTCTACTACTGATGTAGATTGATACCTTCTTGGCAATATATAGTCTTAGAAATATGCTTTGGTCATTGAGAGGATTTTGTCAGGGTCACAAGGAAGTATATGTCAGTGGTAAGACTTAAACCTATATTCCCAATAGGTTTAACCTCTTTTTACTATGCCACATTTCCTATCAATGAAACTTTCTCTGTTTTAAATATGCATTCACCAAATTGCCTACTGTCTTATTAAAGGAAAAGCTACTGAAATAAGAAAGTTTTGGCTATAAGATAATAATTTTAAATGACTTTATTGTTCCGACCCACCTGGAGATTAATCAAGACTGATTAAATCAAGTGAAAGTGATTGACTGCTGATTAAGCCTACTTCAAGTTAATTGGATTGTATCAAGTTAATTGGATTGTGATCATACCTGGCTATCCCTTAAGAAGGTGTAATTCTTAGAAACTAGACTGTGAACTCAACTTGAGAACACCTTCAAAGACAATGGATTTGGATGATGCCAACCAATAACCTTGAAGCAGGCTTAATCAGCAGTCAATCACTTTCACTTGATTTAATCAGTCTTGATTAATCTCCAGGTGGGTCTTTGAGTATCTGCTAAATCCCATTATTTCATCACATTCCCCCCTTTGTTTCTTCTAGGAACAGGTGTTCCTTGATGAAACAGTAAAAAATAATTAAGTCTTTGGAAGTCTTTTCTCAGTTCTCTTGTCTTCTTGGAGTGGTAAGATGTCATCAGGAGGAAGCTGGATTCTGGTCTGGAAAGCTGGATTTTTTACTAAACCTTAGCATAGCGTTGTCAATGATCAAATTTAGTACATTCCATTACATCTTATAGATCTTGATATATCAAAAATAAACAGAAATAAGAAAATGAAAGCTCTGAGCCAAATTTTGAAAAAGAAGTTTGCAATTTAAGAGTGCTTGTATCATAATGGAAATATTAGAGCTACTTATATTTCAGCCTCCTATGGTCCTATCACAATAATTGATCATGTTTTAGGTCATGAAGATCTCATGAATAAATCTATAAAGGCAGTTTAGACATAGAAATATCAGTGGATAGATCACTGGACCTGATTTCAAATCTGACCTCAGATACTACTGTGTGACCCAAGACAAATCACTTAACCTCTGTTTACCTTAATCCACTGGAGTAGGAAATATCAAACTATTCCAGTATCGTTGCCAAGAAAACCCTATGGACAGTCAAGACCACTTTTTCACAAAGAGTTGGACATCACTGAACAAATCCAGCAGAAGAAATATTAATTATATTGTTACAGATACTTAACAATGAAATTGTTATGAATAATGGAAATATGAAGAAAATGTGCATCTAAATATATACAAGCATTATTAAACCAAATAATCAGTATGTTAAATAAGAAAGAAAATTATAAAAGTGAGACAATATACTAAAATACATAAGAAACAGCTAAAGCAGGCCTTAGTAGTATTTCTATTTCTGTAAAAATTCTTCAACACTTCAATGGATCTGTGATTTCATTAATTGGGGTACTCCTTCCTATTCATCCATGCTTTTGTATAGATCATGATTTTTGTCCAAGAACTCTCAAGCATTTTTGAAGGTTTCCATCAGCTGTGCTTGCAAGTTTTCATCCAGTTCTCTTGACATTGGCATGGATACTAATGGAGCATGTGGGCTCTCTATTATATATTACTTTCTATTAATACATGACTGACAAACCCAGTTCCACTTACATGCTTTAAACAAATTCTTATGCAGAATTCTTCATTGGTAATATATTCCAGCCTAATCATTCCTTCTATTGTCTTTGGGGTGACTAGCAACTTTAATTCCTTAGAAACTACCATGATTCACAGTTATAGAGTCAAGTCAACAAGAATTTTTAAAGCAGTTACTATGTGACAGACAGTCATCTAAGCCCTGAGAATAAAAATACGAGCAAATCAAAAGATAGTTCGAGTCCTGGGTTATATTCTACTGGGGAAGATGAAAAGGAGATGAAAAGCAAGGGAGAAGGGCAGATGAAAAATACTTAACCCAGAGACATAGTACAAAAAGTCCTGTGAAGATGAGTTTAGTACAGTTTGAAGAATGAAGAAATAAATGGTATGAGCCTCCTCCTCAAAATGGATGTTCTGGGAGGAACCAGCCATCAGAGAGATAGAGGCCACAGGAAAGAATAACACTTCTTTTTTTTTGCAGTGCAATGAGGGTTAAGTGACTTGCCCAGGGTCACACAGCTAGTAAGTGTCAAGTTTCTTAGGCTGAATTTGAACTCAGGTTCTCCTGAATCCAGGGATAGTGCTTAATCCACTGTACCACCTAGCTGCCCCTGGGATGATACTTCTGAGGTGAGAAGGAGTACTGAGGTGGAATAAGTTTCCACTTTAAAGAGATTTCTATGGCATGATAGAAAATGTCCTGTAGAGATGTCAGCAGTGCAACCTGGAGAGAAATATAAGAAGAATATAGCAATGCTTGAAGACTATTGTTACTAAAACCATGGGCTTTTGTTTCCAAGAGAAATTTGGCATTATTAAAAGCTTTGCATGGTTTACCAATGGTTAAACAGACTGTTTTCTACTTCTTATGGAATTTTAGTCCAAACTCATTCTCCATTCAATATGTTTGTGTAAGATATCTGTCTAAATACAATGGCCCAACTCCATGGCTTGTTTATCTACATATTATAGTCTAAACAATAGGAATTATTTATATACTTTCCCCTTTTGTGCAGTAGTTATTTTGAGTTATTGTGAGTCTCATTTAGAATGTGGTTCTCATTTAGCACAGTCATCCACAAAGAGGGACATGCAAGGGACATCACCTCATTAACAGAACCTTAGGAAAGCTTATAATAACTGATGTAGAGAAAAGAAAGTAAGGCTAGGGAACAATTTACAGACTGACTATAATAATAATAATGTAAATAAAAACAACACTAAAAGGTAGCTGAACTCAGATTAAATGCCATCATCAATCTTGGTCACAGAGTACTAATGATAAAACATTCTCCTTTCTCTTGATAGAGAAATAGGGAGCTATGGTGCAGGATCTTACATATGATGTCATATGAGCTTAATGGGTCAATGAATTCTGCCAAACTATTTTTCTTTGTTTCAAGGAAGGTATGTTGGGGAATGATTGTGGTACAAATAGCAATTAAAAAGTCATGAATTGTTATTGATTCAAAACCTCAACATCAGAGTTGTCTAAGAGTAGGATGGGCTGCCTTGAGAGGTAATGGTTTCTTTCTCACAGGAAGTCTTCAGGCAAAGGCTTGGATGGTCACTTATTAGCATGATGTATGGGGATTCTTGTATCTTGGGTTGGGTGGATTCTGGGGTCCCTTTGAACTCTCATATCTGTGATTTATCTTAACTTAATAGGTCATTTTACTTAGTGTATTCATCAGAAGTCCACACAAAAAGGTGGAATTTATCTAGTTAGAAATTACTATAGGGTCAGCATCTTGGAGAAATCTGTAAATAACATCTATTCTGCTAACAAGTAAAGAGTCTACATGGAAATAATTTCTTGGTGTCTTCTAGGAGTGTTTATTTTGTATATTGCACCAAGTAGACATGGTCTCCCATAAGAGCAAATAATGTGATACACTATACTTTTTCTCTTTTTGGCTGGTTTAGATGATGTAAAAAATATTTCTCATAAGTATCCCACCATCTCCCTGCATAGAATCCTTTTTTTTTTTTTTTCCTACCATATCAGTGAAAATCTTCTTTTCACAGGTTAGGACGTTTTCATTCTTGTTCTCTCTCTCTCCCTGCCTCTTTTTCTTTCTCTCTCTTGATATATATGTACATACCTTTATTGTGTATATTATATATAATATAGAAAGAGAGAAAACAAGGACATATATATATGTACATATACATTTGCATATATGTACATATTTTTGTTGTTCAGTTGTTTCAGTCATGTCCAACTCTTTGGGACACCATTTAGGGTTTTATTCACAAAGATACTGGAGTGGTTTGCCATTTCCTTCTCTAATATGTGTGTATGTGTATTCTATTTTTTTTAAATTGTGTATTCTATTGAAATTATTTACTTACTATATTGTAAGACATCTCAAACTCAATGTACTAAAATTATTCATCAATTTTTAATATTTTAAATTAAATCAGAATTTTGGAGCTAAAAGTCTATCAGCATTAGTAATAAATGATAACATAAAATTTTACCATTTACAAAGTGCTTTCATAAACATTGTCTTTAATGTTTTTGACTAAAACTGTGATTTTATCAACATAGCAAACTTTTGGATAAGTTTCCTCTAAGAGTGAAATTGAGCACCTTCTCCACAGCTTTAACAGTGGTCTGGGGCATTGAGAGTTCAAGTAAGTTGCCCAGAGTCGCATATCAAGGATGTAGCAGAGACAGGGCATAAACTTGGGTCTTCCTGCACTCAAGGGCAGCTTTCTATACATTATACTATTATATAATATATACTACATTATTATCATTATTATTATTGATTTTTGTTCTCACACAATCATATAAAGTAGGCAAAGGAAGAATTATAACTTCCAACTGGCAGATAAAAACTGAGGCTCAGAAAGTTGAAGTAACTTGTCCAAGGTCACACAACTAGTCCTTTCTCATCAAATATAAGAGTCCTAAATTCTTTAGGGGATGACATACTCAGAGTCCATGCAAACGAAAATACATACTGAGGGAATCAAGAGAATTCCTGAATATCTTCAGGGCATTCTGGAAGAATATATTCTGACATTAATGAAAATATGGAGGAGGAATCTTTTGCATGCTTAATAGATTAGAGAGAACCAGTGTAGAACCATGGAATGCACATGCCTGAGGGTCAGGGGACTTGGATTTTAGTTCCAGCTCAATCAGCTTTGATTGCATTCCATCTTAAAGTAAGAAAACAAGTCTCTATGATCCCCACTCCAATTTTGGTATGACATTAGGGATATAGGGGCAATTGATTTCTGTTCAGCAGAAGGGAAGAATCTGAGTGGAATTTAGTAGTAGCAAACTTAAATGGTGATTATGTGGTTGTCAAAAGAAATTGTTTCTGCGATCCATTCATGTTTATTTTAGCACATATTGAACTCATATTTTAAAGTCTTACTCTGATGATGACATATTTGTATATACAGCATAAACGTCTATAAAGTTTCTCCCTCACAAGAAAACATTATTGAAAGTATTATTATCTCTATTTTACAAATAAAGACACTGATGCTTTGAGTATTGACATGATTCACTCATTTATTGTTGTTGTTGTTCAGTCATTTCAGTTGTGTCTGATTTTTTGTGACCCCATTTTGGGGGTTTTCTTAGCAAAGATACTGGAGCAGTTTGCCATTTCTTTCTCCACGACTCACCCTTGGTCACATAGCTATTACATACTTGAGAAATACTTTGGATTATATTAAAGTAATTCAAAAAATAGTTCAAAAATAGGTGACTTTAAGAATATATTATGATTATCAATCAAAATTTAGAAATATTCAAATTAAGAAAACTATTTTAGCATGGCATATAATGAATACATCATGTAATAGTAACAAGCTTTTTTCATATTAGCAAGATAAAAGCTAAGCTAGAAAAACATCTTAGAACTTTGAAGCCAGATAGTGTAAAGACCTCAAGGATTAAAGACAACAATGTCCAGAAATGGAAAATAATATAATGTAATAATATATTTAAGTTAAATAAGTTAAATAATTTAAAATAACTAACCCTATGCCCAAGGGAACATGGGACATGAGAGGCAGAAAAATATTTTGAAGTAGTTAGTTGGCACAGTGGAGAGAGCACCAGACCTGGATGTCTTCCTTAGTTCAAATCTTGTCTCAAACACTTACTACCTGTGTGACCCTGGGCAAGTCACTTAACCCTATCTGCCTCAGTTTCCTCATCTGTAAAATGAGTTGCCGAACGACATGACAAACCACTCCTGTATTTCTGATATGAAAACCCCAAATGGAGTCATGAAGACATGACTGAACAAACCTCTAACTCCAAAAATCACTATCATTTTCACCTCACTATACTACCTTGATTTGTGTGGGTAAAAGGAGTATAATTACTAAGTAGTGATCATTGGAGTATTAAAGTAATTAAGCACAGTATCTTATATAATCTACAGCATTATTTGGAAAGGTTTATTAGGCTATCTTAACTTTACATATAGATATTTAGATGTTATATAACATACAAATATAAAAAAATCAACAGTTCCATGCTTTATTTCATAAGATTGAGACTTACCAATTATAGACTAATCAATGAAGAACTCATTAGATTTGATCTGATATGATCATTGAAACAGCTGCAATTGCCAGACTAGGAAATGATGAGTCTATTTATTTTGGCTGACTTGACCAAATCATGTCATTTTGACAAGAGAAACTCCATTCACAAGGCCTTAGTGTAAGTTAATCACTCTCATGATCCAGATATATCATGGGAATCAGTAAGATGAATGCTTTAGAAACTTAACAAAATTTCTCCATCAGTTCACAAGATTCTGATGGTATCTAAATATGGAAATACTAAGAAGCATATTAGTAATTTGCTAGCAAATTGTTAACTTCTGTCTGTCCTAATGTAGAAAGAACATGTTGGTAAGAATATAGCAAAAATATCAGGGTTTTTTTGGACTATTGACAGATATACATACTGAAGAGAGGAAAGCTAGCCAGAAGAATAGAGCATATTGATGCTGCCCTCTTCACTTAGTTGTTATTCTTGGTTGGATTCATTTGTATGCCAATAGAGATAAGTTCTTAGAAGGGAAGTGATTTTCATTAGACTCAATCTCTACACAGCTAAAATGCCAAAGCTCCCTGAAATTATAGCATAGGGACCACAGAACACATTAACAAAGACTTATAAGGAATTTTGTTAGCTATTTGTCTGGTCAATGGGCAACTCCACAAATATCATGCAATAACAAACTTCATTTTAGCCTGAGGTCGCATTACTTAGTTTGGGTTCCGTAGTTCTCATCCAAGTATGGAGATTCATATGTAAAAGTAGTCAACTAACCCAAGAAGAGGCTTTCTGGTTATTACACCATAAAATAACTTTCATTCAATCACGAAAGGGCCAAAAATGGGCAGTTCTTACATCGTGGAAGAGCTGTCTCTGGAATCATAAGATTACAAATCTTTCCTCTGATAGGCAAGTCAAATGGTTCCAACTCAGGAATGGAACAAAATGAGATGCTTTCTGATCATCTAATTTTAAAAGAAAGATTTTAGTTAACAATAGCTTACAATAAAATTCAGTAAGAATACAACATTAGCTCAGATAGATGTTACTCTTCTTTAACTCTAAGACATGCCCATTTAGAAAGTCAAATATGAGGCACACTTGAGTCTTTGTGTGCTGGGCTTTTATTCTCAGGCAGCAAGGAAGCTACATCAATTCTTTGATCCTTAGTCCTTTTGCCCCAAGTAAATCTTTTTATTTATGTTCATTCATTCATTCATTTGCTTGTTTATCAATCTATCTATCTATCCATCCATCTATGTTGACTAAGTAAGTCATTAGGATATTTCACTGTATTTTAGGAGAGAAAAAACATACTAGGCTAATCTAATTTGATATAGCTTTATACATGAATTCTTTGAGATAGTGAAGGACTTTAATAGACAGCTTATTTTCTGTGGTTCCTGAGATAGTGAAAGCTTATTTGTCCTTAGAGACAAAAAACAAAAGAACCCAAAAAACAACACTGGTTCTTGAGTCTGAAGACCAAGATGCAAGCAAAGGTTTTGACAATTATTATCCTGGTTATCACTCAACTTCTCTCTCTTCTTAATTTATAAAACAGGGATAAAAACTCTTTTACTACCTGCCTTTGGGTTGTTGTGAAGGAAGTATTGTCATTGACATTTCCCTTCCTTCCCACATCTAATCAGTTACCTTAATTCAGGACCTCATCATCTCCCATAATATTTAATTAGTAAAATAGCATTTCATACTCTTAAAAGCTAAAAATAAACATTAATGGTGACCTAATAAAACTAAAAAGAATAAAAATTTTCATTGGTGCCACAATTTAAAAAGTAATTTGAATGGGTCTCTGTGGGCAAGCACATCTACTGTTAAATATTTTTACAGATATGCTAGGCCTTCTGTAGAGGTGATACTTTTTTAAAGTAATAAACATTTTTATTTATAGTTTTGAGTTCCAATTTTTTTCCCTCCTTCCCTCCCTCCACTCCCTACTCCCTGAGGTGGTAAACAATCAGATATGGGTAATACATATGCAATTATGTAAAACATTACCATATAAGTTGTTTTGTACAAGAAAATGTGAATAAAAGAAAAATGGAAAGAATGTGGGAAAATAGCATGCTTCAGTCTGTGTTCCATCAATATTAGTTTTTTCTTTGGATGTGGATAGTATGTTTCATCAATAGTTCTTTGGGATTGTCTTGGATCATTGTATTGTTGAGAATAGTTGTCATTCACAATTTTTCATCAAACAATATTGCTATCTCTGTGTAAATGTTCTCTTGTTTCTGCTCACTTCACTACACATCAGTTCATATAAGTCTTTCCAGGCCTTTCTGATATCATCCTGCCTGTCTTTTCTTATGGCATAATAATATTCCATCACCATCCTTTACCACAGCTTGTTTAGCCATTCCTCAATTGATGGGCATTTCTTTGATTTCCAATTCTTAGCCACCACAAAAAGAGCGGCTATAAATATTTTTTGTACAAATAGGTCTTTTTCTCTTTTTAGGGATATCTTTAGGATATAAACCCAGCAGTGATATTGCCAGATCAAAAGGTATACACAGTTCTATAACCCTTTAGGCATGGTTCATAATTGCTCTCCAGAATGGTTAGATCTTTTCACAACTCCACCATCAGTGGATTAGCGTCCCAGCTTTCCCACAGCCCCTCCAACATCCAATATTTTTCATTTTTGTTATATTTGCCAGTATAGGTGATATTGACAGACAGAAAAATGTTTTATGAAAAACATGATGTTATTGAAAATATACAAATGAATAAAAGTTTTAATTTCAATTTAATAAATATTTCCTAAATACCTACTGTGTTAAAAGCACTATGCTAGATTTTGGTTATACAAAAGGGAAAAAAACCAAATAAATGAAATGGTCCTATTATGAACCGGTTTTACTGAATGGGAGTTGTAAGATTACTATCTACTTCAGTGAAATACCTGAAATTAAAACTGCTGGTATCTCCCTTATACTTAACTTGTTAAGGCCTTGTACAGTAGAATTTATTAAGGTCTTTACAGAAAGTCTTTTACAAATCTGTCTATTTTTATTTTACTATGTGGGTTCTCTTTCCACCAACAAAGATCATAATACTTCTATCATTTTACAGATGAGAGGTCCTTAACTTGGGGACCACAGACTCCTAAGCCTTAGGAAACCCACAGTCACGTCCACACCATGGGGGAAATAAGTAGAGGTTAAAAGATGCAAATAAGAGCTCTTGCAGAACTCAGTAAGCATGATAATTTACAGCTAGGGATCAATATGAGATAAGACAGAAGCCACAAATCGAAAAATTAGAAAACTGAGAAGCAGGATTGAGCTAGAGAATTAATGTGGCACACGTCAGCATGAGAAAAGTATTTGGGGATGGTAGGAGAAGAATAGACTTTCAGAGAGTCTTCCTGTAATTCCAAAAGCCTTGCCACTTAAGTGCCTACTCAACCTCCTTGTATGCCTGGTTTTCATAAAAGTATAAGAATATTTTCTTTTTTAATGAATATTCCATTTCTCATTTTCCACTGTCTCCTTCATGACAATAAATGTGTTTTTTTAAAAAAATCATATAATATCACAAAGCCTAAATTAAAACAAACAAACAAACCCAGTCTTTCCTTTGACCTTCTACTGCAGACAGGTACTGTTATGGAATTAAAGGGGAAAAATCTATAACAAAAATGGGCCATATAATAGTCTTTCTAGTCTAGTCCCTTAATTTTTCAGATAAAGAACTTGAGAATTGAAAGGATTAATTAAATCACTTTAGAAATATGTAGTAGACATCAGAGGAAGAATTTCCAAGTTCTCTAACTCTAGAGACAACTCTGATCCATACTACTTCCATCTCATGTGACTCTCCTTTTGGTCACCTCAAGCCTCTCCCTCCCCACCCATTTGTCTATGTTCATTACCTCTACTTCTTCATTATCCACCATTTCCTTAGTTCCTCACAGTTGGACTTCCACCCTAATACTCTACTGCAGAAAGCACAACTCCAATGGGCTGACCACATAGCCTGAATGTTAAATGTATATTTTCCTAAAAGACTATTTTACAGAGAACTCACCCAAAGCAAGTGCTCATGTGGAGGTCCAAAGAAGTGACTGATACAAGGATACTTTCAAGGTCTGTCTGAAGAATTTTGGACTCTGTTGTGAGATATGGGAGACATTGGCACTGGGCTACCCAGCATGGCTTGCTTGTATCAAAGAAGGCCCTGTACTCTATGAGCAAAGCAGAATTACAGTAGCCCAAAAGAAACATGAGATGTGCACATTTAGAAACATCTCCACTCCAAATATTCATACTTACTATTTGTGCCCAACCTTTGGTCAAAACTGTTGTACTCTCATTGTTCTCTTACTATACTGCTATATAGCAACTACTTCTCTACTTTTCTTGGCCCTTTTTTTTTTTTTTTTTTTTTTGCAATTCCAACCCTCTAACACTGGTGCTCCTGAACGTTTTATTCTGGGTCCATGCATTCTTTTCTCTCACCCCTGATTGCAATTGTATATGGTTTTAATTATCATCTCTATGTCAGTCAGAGAATAAACATTGTCCTACTCTAGGTCAGAGCAGCTAGGTGGTAAAGTGGCTTAGAGTGGCTGTCTGGGAGTCAAATCCAGTCTCTCACATTTACCAGCTGTGTAACCCTGGACAAATTCCTTTACCTTGTTTGTCTCAGTTTCTTTATCTGTAAAATGAGCTAGCAAAGGACATAGCAAACCACTCTAGTATCTTTGCCAAGAAAACCCCAAATGAGGCCACAAAGAACTGGAAATGAGTGAACAACAGCAACAACTCTGTCGTGTACTAGGCTAAGTGCTGTTGACTTCCAAATCTTTACTGGGAGCCCAACCCTTCTCTTAAGTTTTAAGTTGTATTTCAAAATTTCTACAGGATATACACACCTAGATCTATAGCTACCTCAAACTTCACATGTCCCAAACTATCCTTATCTTTTTATCCAAAATCTCCTCCTTTTTTTGACTTACCTCTTTCTTTCAGCATCACCAACAGTTGCCCAGTAATCTATATTAGACATTTTATCTTTGTTTTTTCCCTCTTCTTTACTCTACCACATCCAATTAGTTACCAAGACCTGTTATAAGTGTCATGGTAGTGTCTTTTTTCATCTTCTTCACCTTCTCCCTTTTTTTCAGTTACACTATCCTCATTACTAATGCCTTTCTGAGCAATTATCTAGACTATTGGAATAGATTACTGATCTTATTCTCTTTATGCTTTTGTTAACATTTTCCCCTTATACTTTATACTTCTGCCAAGTTAAATTTTTACATATGGATTAAATTATGTAATTTATTTTTACAAAACCTTTAATGACACCTTATTACCTCCAAAATTCAAACTCTTCAATCTGCCATTTAAGATGATCTTCAATTTGATATGAGGAAGTTGAGACACTAATACACTGTGGGTAGACTTGTGAACTGATCCATTCTGGAGAACAGTTTGGAAGTATGTCTAAAGGGATATAAAACATTGTAAACCCTTTGATTCAGCAATACCACTACTAGATCTATATTCCAAAGAGATTTTAAAAAATAGGTGAGAGGACATATTTGAACAAAAATATTTATAGCTCCTCTTTTTGTGGTGGCAAAGAATTGGAAATTGAGGAGATGTCCATCTATAAGGGAATGCCTGAACAAGTTGTGGCATTTGAATGTAATGGAATATTATTGTGCTATAAGAAATGATGATCAGGATTATTTCAGAAAAAAATATCTGGAAAGACCTACCTGAGCTGATGCAAAGAAAATTAAGCAGAACCAAGAGAACATGGAACACAGTAACAGTATTATTATAAAAATGATCAACTCTAAATGATTTAACTGCCCTCAGCATACATATATATAGATAGATAGATAGATAGATAGATAGATAGATAGATAGATAGATAGATAGATAGATAGATACATGTGTATGTATAATATATATGTATATATATACATATAACTTCAAAAATAATATTTATCCATTCACCCTCATATAATCCTTGCCTTATACCTCTTATGATCTTATCAGCTATTATTTTATTATAAGGTTATTTGTGTATGTATTTATCCTTGATCTAAATTGTGAACTCTGTGAAGACAGGTGTCTGTTTTACTTAACGTGCATTTTACCTCCACTGCTGAACACAATGTTCTACTTTAGTAGATGTTTAGTAAATGCTGACTAAAATCTAAGGATAGAAAAATATGATTTTGAAGGACAAGATTTTGAAAGGCTGTTAATTAGGAAGTCATGTCAATTTGATTCTAGTTGGTCAGCAAAAAGTTTTTTTTTTAATCAGTTTGGAAAACATGATTTAAAAATAAAAATTCAATAAATTATGAGGTGAAACTTTTAATTAATTTTAGTTTCAGTCATTTGTATATGTAATCACTGTCTGAGGACATGGCATTTAGCTCTGACACACAGGGTGATAGGAACTCATAGCAAGTCAAGGCAGGATAATTGTGGTCAAAGTTAAGGAAGATGTCTCATAAATACTGAATAGTAATGAGATGACTCATTTGGACTGTGTAACAGGTTAATGATTAAAGAATCAAGATCAAAATGTACAGTTTATAATACCTGTATACCCTTGATTGATGATAGGAAATCTACTTATTTTTTATTACATATGATAAAAATGAATATTTTGGGGGACTTAATTATAACAAAAAGTTTTACACCAATTCATTTACTGAGTAAAGAAATAAATGGTTTAACTAATTTATAATATTTAAATTTTCATAAAATTGTCATATAGTGCATGAAAAAATTGTTTCCAATATATATATGCATGAACAAGTGCTTAAGCATTACTAAAATTTCTAATTTATATGTTGGCCAACTCCTTTTATGACTTTTCAATAACAGAAAAGAGTTAATATTTGGTTAGGACTATAAATTCAGGTAGAATATGTAAACTTCAAGGGATAATATACAGGTGATTTTCTTCCAAATTAAACCAAAATATCCATTATCTTAATTTTATGAGTTTTTCATATATCTCAGCTATTTCTTTTACTATTAAACCAAATACCAATTTCTACAATTTCCATTTCCTATCTTAAATTCTCATCAAACTAAATTGTTTATTCTAGCATTTTTCAAGTGTTAACTCAAGTTTAAGCAGGTAGAGGAAAAGAAAGGAAGAACATACTCCCATGGTACCAAGAATTATATTTTACTTTCAGGATAACTACAAGAAATTTTTTTAAATGGCATTAGGAAACAGGGTTGTTTTCTGTGCAAGCAAGAAGTGCTCGTTGTTTTTTTTTTTTTTGTTTGTTTTGTTTTTTGTTTTTTTTAAAGAGCTTTTATATCAGACAATAAAGAGATCCATGTGTTATGGATCTGATATCATCAGTCTAGGACCATGATGACCACAGATAAGCCTTTGGCCAGCCTGCTAAGTCTAACCAATGAAACAGTTCATTTTCGATTCAATGAACCACCAATGTCTCAAAGTAACAGCACAAGAGCCACTTTCTCATTCTATAAGGGACAAGGGCTGAAGAGAATTAATGGGTCTAATACTGGCCTTCGGGCATGACTGTGCCTGTAGCAATTTGCCTAGTCAGTTAGTAGCAGAAGGCCTTAGGTCCTGAGCTTTATAACTATTCATTCAACAGACCACTAAACATAGACAGAGTACACACTGGAATTGCCCTGAGGCTGTTCAGTTCCAGTCCCCTCCCTTTCAAAGTGAAAATAATTTTTACAACTTTTGGTTTGGCACATTAGTCTACTTTCTACTTCATTTTCTTAGTTTTCTTTTTTCCTTCCTTCCTTCCTTCCTTCCTTCCTTCCTTCCTTCCTTCCTTCCTTCCTTCCTTCCTTCCTTCCTTCCTTCCTTCCTTCCTTCCTTCCTTCCTTCCTTCCTTCCTTCCTTCCTTCCTTCCTTCCTTCCTTCCTTCCTTCCTTCCTTCCTTCCTTCCTTCCTTCCTTCCTTCCTTCCTTCCTCCCCTCCCTCTCCTCCTTCCTTCTCTTTCTCTCTCTGCCTGTCTTTCTATGTTTGTCACAATCTCTGTTTTTTTTCTCCATCTGTCTCTCTGTCTCTATCTCTGTTTTTTCTTTCTGTCTCTCCCTCTCTGTCCCCACTTTTTCTCACTTTCCCTTCCTCTCTCTCTTAGGCTTGTGGAACGCATTGCCAGGTTCAATTGGAATTCTTTAAGAAGGAAGAGGCTGCAGTTAATTTCTGAAAAGTGAGTCATCATGAAAGTATGTTGGAAAGACAGCCAGGAAGTAATACAACTGTATTTATTTTACTGCTTTTCTCTCTGGATTTTTAAATTTTACCACAAAGATCCCTTTGACTAGAATCCTTCTTACTCATGTCATTTAGGGAGGACATGAACTCTGCTACAGATTTTCTTTTAGATAGAGAACTAGTATCAGTGATCATCAAGGGTAGATTGGGCAAACAATACACAGTAAATACACGTACCAATCCAATCAACAGTCATTAGCATTTATTAATGGGGACCTCTTCAAAGTGAAGTGTGTATGTGTGTGTGTGGGGGTGGGGGTGATGGCTACATTGGAGTGGCTATAGATATGCATCCTGTCAACAAAAGAAGAAATTTATGTCTTGCCTTCTTCCCCAAATGCCATCTTGAATATAATATTTGCTCTCTTTCTTAGTAATATAAAGATTCCCATCCTCACCTTCCTCCCCCCACCCCAATTAGATTTGTCAAAATACCACTGAAAGGCATCTTAGATTGAATTTCAGATTCAAGAGGGATAGCAAATAAACAAAATGAATAAATGATGCGCCGGTGTCTTTGCCTGACATGTATTAACAACTTTGTTTCAAAGTAATACATCAGTTTCTCACCTTTGAATACACTGTGTTATACAGCTGATGGTTGTACTTCATCATAGTGTTCTATTATCGAGCACGCTACTCCCCAAAGCCCTACATTTAAATAGGGCATAGACCTATCTCCCTATGATGTAACCAAGGTAACTTATAACTAATCACAATGTCCCTTTTTTAGCCACACAAAAGAGTAGATAAAACTGCAATATCCTGCCAATTAAGAGCATTGTTTGAACTTTCTATTACTTGTTACAAGTGTGATATCATCTGAAACAAATTGATAAATCACTATTTTACGTTATTTTGTCACTCATGAGATTACACAATGTGTGCTATTCCCCAATGAATAACAAAAATAAAAGATAAATAGATCCTTCAATTCTACCCTACTTCCTCTCCCCCCCCCCAAATGAAAATTAAGGCATTTAAGACCCTTTTAAAAATATATTTCCCTTTGATGAATTAAAACAACTGATGCCAACTAGCTTCACATGCAGTAAGGGCTCTGCTTTTTGGGGGAGGAGATGTTGGGGTAGAAAGTTTCTTACTAACCCCAAATACTTTTTTCTTAGAGGTCCTGCATATCTTAAAAAAAAAAAAAACCTTGAATATTTCCCCAAATCACACACCTATATTTCCATGTTTGAAATCATTCAAAAAACAAAAGACAAAAGCATTCAAGCCAATGGGAAATGATTAAATCACTCTTTCGGACTTTTATCAGATGACTAGAAGGATTTATACCAAAACCCACAAAGATTCACAATTTATAAATAAGAGGCCTCACAGCATATTTCCTTCCACTCTCAAGTGCTATTCAATAATCTTAAGATCTTAAATAAATTTTAATTTAGTTTTAGTTTTAATTACTTAATAAAAATAAAAATTTAATTTAAATAAGATTTTAAATATAAAGGCAATTTCAAAATAAGCATCATTTTTGAATATTCTCTGTAGAAGTAGTATAACAGTAGTCATCTTACAGTCATGTTATGATGGGTTGATTTGAATGAATAGGAATGAGAAAGGAATCAAGAAAGAGTGAAGAAGACTTGAAAATTCATCCTCTTAGACTTAGGATCAATCCAAGTGATGCTAAAGCATTTAGATAAAATGTAAAAAAAAAATTGAGTCATTTATGAATTTTCTCCCAATAGCCAGTTAATTAGAAGTGTGCAGAATACAGTTTCTATGACTCAGCATACTTTTCATCTAGACGTTTTATGTCTTATCTACAGAGCCTTTGAATGAGACAATCTTTTAGTCAATTTCTTATAAATTGTAAGGAAACACCTTTGGAAGAATGAGGAATACATAATAAATTAAACTTTGTCAATGCATGTTATTTCATTAATAGAGAAAGACCTGCTTTTAACTGACCAATGTTTTAGGATGTGACTGGTTAGCCAGGCCACAATAAACTAGAATTGTGAAATTAATTCTGCCATGGTCAAGAGCTATAGTCTTATACTCATTCCACAAATATTTAATGCAATTATCCTCATTATGCTGCCACCTTTGTAATATTGCATTAAAATATTTCTTGAACAGTGCTGAAAATTTACCCCCCCCCAGCCCATACTGGGCTTCATTTGCATTTATAACATTGTTTATTTGCTTTAAGGGGTCTTGCATGTAGTCCCTAGGCACAAGTGATGCTCTAGTCACATGTTATACTGTTAAAATGCTTACTAGTGGTACAGTCATAACTTCCTTAACTGGAAACTGACATCATATACTTAAAGAGGAAGGAGACCAATGTACTTCTCCACTAGTCATGAGACTTTACCTGCCACCACAGATAGAGGAGAAAAGGGAGGGAGGGGGAAGCTTAGCAATTTCAAGAGCCACAATTTACCATGGAAGCCTCTACTTAATATTCCGCTTGATCTGCCAAGTTTATAGCCTGGCAAATCTGAATACAAATGTCGATGCAAATGAGGATTCATTATTCTTACAAGGTCTTTGTGTTGAAGCTTAATGTTACTTGGTTCCTGTGGTTGCTCAGGGAATGTAGATTGCAAGACAGCAAAAAATATGATGAAAAGAAAAGGAGAATGATAGAGGAAAAATAATAGAAATAGAAGGAGGTAGCTAGAATGCACTAAAGGTTGATAGGAGAGAATGCAAAGCAGGAAAACATAATTTTCATGCAATCTTTCTTGCCCCCCCCCCAATTATTAGAAACATTTGCTTCTCATAGTGAGCAGGGAAGGAGTTAACTACTCAAGAACATTCTCCACAGTTAAAACACAATAAACCTCCTATTACTGATTATACCACATTGTGCCCATTGTAAAGCCAATCTCTCCATTTGTCAGAAAATTTGAACATTCTTTCATAATTACAGAGCTCATCCGTGTGGTGGAACCTATGCATTCCGATCTGCAAGAAGACAGCAAATGCAATAGGTAAGCCACTTCACCAGTTTTCCTCCTTTCCTTAAGAATTTACTACTATCATATTCCAGAAAAAGCACTTTAAGAAAGCTACAATTAATAAACTACACATTGGAAATCACAACAGTTTAACATAGCCTTCATTTATTGTTTACCATTACCCATCACACGCAAAGGTTGCAAAGCACCAAGAAAGGGGAAAACCTGAGAAGCTGAAAAATTATGATTAGCTCTCCTAGACTGTATAGCAAATTGTTCTGATGAATCTTTTGCATGGTTAGCTGTTGTTTACATATCAATAAATACCTTCTCAGTAAATAAAAATGTATTGTAGGTTAAAGAAGCTGCAAAGCTTAGCAGGTACGGTGATCCCCAAGTCAATGCAGCAAGGCTTGTTTCTTCATAAATAAAACACATTTGCATCCATTCAGCCAAATTAGCTCCAGTTTTTTTTTAAAAAGGTGGTTATAATTAGCTCCTCTTTCAAGTTCACAGTTAAAAAACTCTCACATGCCTGCCGTTTTGATTAAATCCACCATTGTCTTCCAATAGCTGGTGCTAATTCTTCCAAGGAAATCTTCAGTTGAGGTGTTATTTTATCCTGCACTGCTGTTAGTTGTCTAATTTACGCCAAGTCCCTGCAGTGCTTTCCTTAAGCCATCCTCTTTGTCTTGCCTTTGAAATTTACCAAATCTTACAAGAAATCAATACTTAATTGATTATTCACTTTTCTGCAGCTTCAAACAGCAAGCACGCATAAGATCCTGGAGTCGTCACCCGATTTCCAGTACAGGAGGTTGCTTGGTGGCAGGGGTTCTGCAAGTATCCAACAGCAGGCACTCCATGGAGCTGTGCACTGGCGTAGAGTGCCAGCATCTGATAAAGAAGACGAAGATACTCTAACGAAGCAGGAAAAGTTCCGAGTGAGGCAGATCCATCTCAAGGCTTTGAATAAAGAGCTGAAGCAGTAGCAATTGGATATGAGAACACCATCCTCTTTTGCAGTCATCCCTTTGTGTTTTTTCCTTTATTTCTTCTTATCCTTTTCTTGCCATGGCACTGAAGTGGAATATCCCAAGTGCCACCGAACTCCAAGAACTCCACGCCGGAATGGGGGTGAGACTTGTGCTGTACCTCTGACATAGAATAGGGATGGCAAGCACGCAACATTACGAAATGTAGGATAAATTCGGGAGAGAGGGAGAGAGGGAGAGAGGGAGAGAGGGAGAGAGGGGGAGAGAGAGAGAGAGAGAGAGAGAGAGAGAGAGAGAGAGAGAGAGAGAGAGAGAGAGAGAGAGAGAGAGAGAGAGAGAGAGAGAGGAGAGAGGAGAGAGGAGAGAGACAGATGGCGGATCTGGCCAGAAGCCAAAGCCAGTGAAATGAATTACATTGCTGAATAACTGTACACCATTGATTCTGCCACTTGTTGCTGCATGGCAGGGGGAAAAAGGCCCTGATGTTGGCAGGAATCTCCCCTTGTGTCATGCATGCAGCCGGCAACTTTTCACACATAACTCACCCCACCCGATAATGTTAGGGTAGATTGAAAATGCCATTTGCATGCATGTATGTGACTAGTGCTGTATGTGTATGTGAGTGTCTGTGTATGTCTGTGTGTGTGTGTGCATATGTTGTGCATGTGCCTGAGAAAGAAAAGAGCCAATGTGAGAAGCTACGTGTGGGTGTGAGTGTGCTTGAGAGGAAAGGGGGAAAAACAATCACCGCAATCCGGCCATTTTGTTTAATGAAGAATGGAAGACTGGCATTCCGAGAGGTAGCTCTGTGCCGCATATTAATGTGTGCTCAGTAGACAGCCTCCGCCTTCTGAGAGCTAGTGGCACAGGAATGAAGCCCTCTCTAGGACAGTCACAGTGGGAGAAGGCACTCAGGAGGCAACAACACATCGTCATCACCCAAGCTATGAAGGTGGCACCCGGAATTCCGGAAGAGAACCAGTTGCTGCCTGACAAGAAGCCCAGCGGGTCCCAGGGTGACAATGTTTGGGTGCTTTCGCAAAGACAGCCAGAGTCGGAGCAGATTGTTCAATAAAGGCTTCATACCCAAGATGAAGGGAGACATTATAGGATGCCCAGGGGGCTTTGGAAATCAAATACAATGTTTGAGTAGCACAATTTGAGGTACATTATAAAAAAAGCAATTTGAATTGCCAATGAGGCGACACATATCTGCATGCTAATTAGACCTGTGTCAAGCTTAGTCTGCAGGCTTCTGCTGATGGCAAGGAGTGTGTGTGGAGCTCTGCTGAGAGATTGTTTCTGCATAAATTATCAGCTTTGTCCTGCTGATCATTTTCCCAAACAAACACAAAATGCGAAATCAAAAGGCGATTCTGAAATTAAAATTATTGATTGGGAAAACCTGGATTTCAGAATCTAATTAGAGGAGGCACAAACAAAAGCTCATATTATGACCGACTCTGCCTGAGCTAGCAGCCAGATTGTGCAAGGTTTGTAATTTATCTTTGTTTATGCAGCCAGGATATTAAAAATGTAATTAAAATGGTAAAATGATCTGATCAGAAATAGCCACCTAGTGGCAAGTATATTATTTTAAATGGATTATAAAAGCATTGGTCTGTGTAAATAAAATGTGCTTCCCCCCATGACAAACCTAGCATCTCATCGAAAACTTGCTGAGCCATTTGTCTTTTGCTAATAAGTTGTCTTTTGTGTTTTGTTCCATAGATAAGCAACATCATTTATAACCCTCATTTGTGCACTAATAAACATTCTGTTATTACAGGTGGCATTGGGAACATTTTTCATCAATTACGACATTTTGTATTAACAAACGAAGGAAATACAAAATCTCTGCCATGGGTACAGCATGTAAGTTAGGCAGGATTAGGACATTTATTTGATGGCATCAGCAGACCAAATCATCCCTTTATCAACACCATCTCATTGGGCGCTCCAGGAAAATAACTCCAAAGAACTTGTTAACTCTTACTTTGATGGTTGAAACAATGTCTAAACAAACCAAAACACCCACTTGTTCACTGAGGGCCCTCTTCAACATACCACTTGAGCAGGGCACCAGTTTCCTTAAATCATAATTGAATGATGTTAAGGACTCATATTCTGTTTCTTTTCTCATTAAATAGCATTTTAGAAGTGCCAAACAGCATAAGGATTCATAGCAAAGATTTAATAATTACATATAACATAAAATTTATTAAGCAAAGATCCATCTGTAGTTATGTGATTGTGGATCATGGCATGGCCAAGTAGCCAGGTAGATCATTGAAATTTTACCAGTAATGGTTGATACACACACACACACACACACACACACACACACACACACACACACACAGATATATGTATATATGTATGATTTCAAGAAAAGTGAGGAACTTGAGTTGTGAGGTTCATGTGAGAAACTTAATATGCACATTTCCTTTATTTCATTTTGTTACTTGAAACCACTATGGAGTGGCTCAATTCCCTATAAAGAAATTCACAATTTAGGTTCCTGTCAGCAGCTCTCGGGTCTTTTGTTAGGTGCACTTAAAATGCCAGATTAAATATTAATATGTGGTTAGAGTTGTGCTATTTTGCAAGCCCTGAAACCCTATTAGTAAATCATGATCTGGTGACTGATGCAAGAAATTCCAAGGTGCCAACAGTGTAGATTGCCTTATGCCTATCAATCTGATGGATCACTAATTTTTAGTAAATTGGGCCTTTAGACTTTTAGCCGGAAGCAGATGCATACTTTTCCTTGACAGGAAACGCAGGCCAACTAACACAGCAATTTTCTGCACAGAATGTGTACCACAACAGGCAAACTTGTTTTGCATAATCAGTCAGCTATTTGAATACAAATGTTCATTTAATAGCCTCTCCATCTGCACTGTGGTTCTTTGAAATAAACTTTTAGCTGCTTTTTAGTGAAACTGATGGAGAAAACACCTGAGAATGAAATAGTTTGGATTTTCTAATTTCTCTCCAGATTGGTCAGGACTAGAACTGTCAAGAATTGATGAAGAGGAGAAGGTGATGAGTAGAAGACTGTATAAACCACACCAGTATCAATTATGATCTAGATGCTTAGGACAACTAGCAAGAGTCTTAAAATTCTTTTGGAGCCTGACACTCAAATATTTGAGGGCTCAAAGTTAGAATGCCACTCAAAAAGTCAATGAAAAGATTGAAAAGGAGATAAAATTGCATTGTTAAATTAAAAGCTGTTTGTGAAGAATCCTCTTTAATATGTTTTTATCATAGGTTTTTCCTTTTGAGAAGAGAGGACCTTTCTGACACATGGTTTGTTTTGTACATGCGGCTGAAACCCAGCCCCATTGCATCATTCTTTGATGACCCAGATAACCAAAAAAAGTCTTCATTGACAAAATTTGTTCCATCCAGATGGTTCCTGACTCACTAGTCCTTGTAACATATATTAACATATTTCATTATGGCATTTAGCAATTAGAACACATTTTCCTATCTGTGGGTCCCTTACAAGCTTATGTTGGATATTGGCTTCCCATCTGGGCTTTTCCTTTTTATTTTAGTAGGGTTCTAGTACATACTAAAAATGCTTTAGAAGGATGCAGAACTGCTGGCCTCTCCACATCTCTGCAGGAAATATTTTTTTCCAGATAGAAGTAAAGTTTGAACAGAGTGATAACCATTACATGAATTTGTTCTCATTCTATGCCAACCTCTTCAAAGACACACTATAGCTATCACTTTTAGCAGCTCATAGCTCTTTGCTTATAATTATTATAACTGATTAAAGTTCAAGTTTTAGTCTTGAAAATGAACCCATGTCGGCATCTTTGTGTGTCTAAATGCATGTTAGATTAATCTGTTTTCTTTTAAATCCTCATGCCTATTTCTTTATATACCATGAACTCTGCACCATGACATTTTCAAAATCAAGACAGCACTTAATTGTACTTCTATAAACCACAAGAGTTACCTAGGAATGAAATTATATTCTTAAATGTATATCTCATTAGAAAATAGAATGGTTCATCAATTCTTTATGGATCTGTGATTTCAGCAGCACAGATATTCTGTCTCCTGATACAGATCACAACCTTTCTCTGAGTTGGTAGATGATTGTCAAAGGTTGCTTTGGCCAAGAAATTGATTAGTCTGTGGCCAAGATGATGAAAACCTTCTGAATTTAGCTAGGTTACTTTTTCAGACAATGGACACACAGCCCAATGGCAGGATCATATTTTAATCTTTTTCATCTTGGGCAAATCTTCCTGAACGTCTGCTAAAAAGGCATAGCTTTTGGTTGCGAACACAAGGGTTGCTTCTATGATATGAAAGAACATTAGATTAGGATTATGGCATTCTTACACAATACACATATTTAAAATTACTTGCTAATTGTTAGTTTGTATGCACAATCGATTCTGTTATTTCAGGGAACTATTGGTTTAGTGATTGTCAAGTAACTTGCATATATGCTTAATCTCTCTTTATGCCATAATCCTTGCCATCTGCAAAGGAATTTTGACAGAAGAGTTGTGCATGGAAAGACCAACCATTACTGATGGTCAATTTAGTTAAAATGCTTTTGGGTAAAATTAGTTTGAGCATTAAGTATGGACCATATATGTACTCAATGAAATCCTCTTTGTATCATCACCTATATGGTGAAAGATAAAGCATATTTAAATAATTTTAAATAACAGTACAATGGTGCACGTTTTCCACCATTTTCATTGGAATCTTATGACAGAAGGTTGATCTTTGCTTTAGGATTTATATTCATCAAGCTATTGCCATTGTCTTCCAATTCTATTTATTCTAAAATAAGGCATGGAATGGATATGTTCAATTCTATGAGCATTTATTAAATTCCTACTATGTGCCAGGTGCTATGCTAAGCACTAAGGATACAAAAAGAGGAAAAAGACTTTAGCTCTTCTCAAGGAGCTTATTTTTAATCAAATAAATATACACAGATCAAGCTATATACAGGATAAATAGGAAATACTTAATAGAGGAAAAGAGCTGGAATTAAGAGGAGTTAGGGACAGCTTCCTGTAGAAGGTGGGGTTTTAGTTGAAAATTATGGGGAATCAGGGAGGTCAATAGTTACAGTAGGAGAGGGAGAGGCATCCAGGCATAAGGGATAGTCAGAGAAACAACCTGAAGCCCAGATATTTATTGTCTTGTTTGTGGAACAACCAGGTCAGTATTACTGGACTGAAGAAAACATTTCAGGGAATAAGATATAAGAAGACTGGAAAGGTATGTGAATGTATCTTTATTACCAAAGAAATTTGATTCCATCATTTTATGTTTCTCTAAAAAATTAAAGGGGAATCTTTGAACTTTTAGGAAAAAAATGAAAGTTGTATTTAAATTGGTTTCCTTTTTTCCTTTGTTTTTAGCTATACATTTAAACACAGTATTCTGAGAAGCAGCTGATAGGTTGCCATGGGGATCCATAGCATAAAAAATGTTATGGACCCCTGCACTAAATAATGTATCTTTGCCTTTGGAATGTCCAATTTAGTGTGTCACAACCCTGCACATTAAAAATAATGGGAAGTTGGGGTAAATCATGGTTGGCCTATTGCCAGAGCTCTTAAGTCAATGTATGATGTGTGAGGTCTTGGTATAGGAGTCATATCAGGTAGACAGGACTCTTTAGAATATTCATTAGGTTTCATGGGACAGATATCTTTATGCTGGGTGAATTAATATTAGAATGTGCAAGTCATTCATTGCAAGCTAAGCTCTTTAGTTCAAACTTCTTTTTAGCCAATATGGTTAATGGTAGCAAATCCATGTGGCAATTAAAGGAGTTTTCTGGCTCTTCATTACTTCAACAATATTTCAGTGTATCTATGACCACAGTGATGTCCCTCCAACAGTGCAGAGCTCAATTGATACAAATGTCCTCGTTTTGTTCTCATCTTATTTTGTCCATTTATTTTCATAAGTCCTGTAGGGGGTCCAATCAAACTTCTAGGAGCTGTTCTTTGGTTCTCTTATTATATGTTCATTAATATTAATGCAAGGTCTATTCATCCATTTTTCTTTCCCTCTGCTCTTTGCATCTCCTTTGAGTAAGGCAGCTCTTTAATAATCTCTTTTTAAAATGTAACTTTTATATGAAAACCAAGCAGAGTAAATCAAAAAGTTAGCAAAAGTAAAGGAAGAGAAAAACCATAATGGGACACTGAAAATTCCAAGACTAGGGTAGTAAAGGATAGAACTAGGCCCAAATTTAAAGTCACATTCAGGTGGATTCCTAGTTGACCGAATATGAATAGCATATGAATGCTATGGGTCTACCCAGATTAGTTCCACTCCATGTGAGGTACTTTATTTTGGCCTTAAGGAAGAATTTGCTATATTGTACATAGAAGTCAATATCCTTCAACTCATTGAGGATAGTGGGGTCAGGGGTGGTGGTAGGGATAGTAATATTTACTGAGATGTGGTTCATTTCAGGAGTGGGTCCAGGATGTCATGAGAGAGGTATATGGGGCTTTTATGATTAACATTCAGATATCAGGGAAATAGCACTATCTACACCTCCTGAAACCTCCCACAACCCTCTTCAAACTGTTTTAAGTTGCCCTCAGTCATTTATAATTCTTACTGATGGGACTAATGCAAACTCTTTCCAATCATCTATCCTGTTCATCCCTTCTTATTACAAATAATTTGGAAAGGCAGAGATATTTCTCTGGCCCTTCTTTGTGGTGGGATATATTCTGGGTTTTAATATCAGATACAAGTTTTCTTCTGATCCTTAACATATGCAAAAACACTGAAATATTAATCAAAGTAACAATTCAAAGAAAAAAGAGTTTGTTCTCAAAACAGTAGCAATAACTACCTAAACACACAGAATACATGTGGTTAGTCAAGCAACAGACTATACTAAAGTCTTTTTCTGGTCAGAAGCCTTCTTTGAATTTCTCCTATCCAATAATTTTGTCAATAAAGGACCTCTCCAAGGAATCCCCTATTGGCCACCCTGGAGACTGTCAAGGCTACATTAAATATCAGTCTTCCTTTCAATTAACTGTGCATTCAGCTTATCTAAATCAACTATCCCTAAGGGCTTTCAGGTGTTAATGTTTTCAATTACAAAAATTACTTCACCACTGTTGGGCATTCCAATCTAACTGGAGCTAAATTCTTAGGGCAGAAGATGGTGACTGTGATAGGGCACTTCTGTCATTTCACTGTGGACGAAGACAATGGACACTATCCAGATCTTGACTTCATAAACACACTGCAGATAGGGACATAAAGAGTTATAGCTGCAGATGATTGATATACCCACCACTCACCTCCCTGCAGGGAACTCTGAGTACTCTGATAGGTGTTATCCTAATATTCAAAGTCTTTAAAAATAAGTATGGTGGGGGGCAGCTAGGTGGTGCAGTAGATAGAGCACTGGCCCTGGAGTCAGGAGGACCTGAGTTCAAATCTAGCCTCAGACACTTAACACTTACTAGCTGTGTGACCCTGGGAAAGTCACTTAACCCCAGTTTCCTCCCCTCCCCCCCCAAAAAAAGTATGGTGGACATTAGGTCAATATACACTTGGCCTGGACAAAGATGGAAAGTAAAGTGAAGTGATTGGGCTCCAGAGGGCAGACTAGATGTGAAGGATGGAAGTTGCAGAGACAGATAAGAGTTTTCAAAAAGTTAAAATGTAAGCACCATGAGGGGAAGGCCTGTTTCATGTTTTCTTTTGTCTCCCTAGCACCTAACCTAATAGATGCTTCTTGACTGAAAAGTGGAATGGACAAGAAATAGTGTGTTCCTCTTCAACAGAGGTCTTTAAGTGAAACTTTCTTTACTACTTGTGAGGAATCTTATAGAGGGGATAATTGTTTAGATATCGGTTGTATTCCCTGGCCTCTGAGCTCCCTTTCAATGCTGAGATTCTGTGATTCTGTGAAGTAGAGTGAGTAGAAATTTGGCTAGTTAAATTTGGTGAAGCATTTGACATTCTGGTTTTGAATACTTAGACTTAACAATCAATTGCTTCGTTGAAAAATATTTAGCACCAACAATCCCATTGGTTTGCACTGAATCACAATGAAAAGGAGCTGAAATATTAGTATACAATTTCAACTAGCTTGTATATTATTGTGTATTACCTTTTGCATTACATAATAATAATTGCCGGGCATATTCATACAACTGCCATAGAAAGAAAATGGAGAGTTGGGCTTTTATGTGTCCTATTTTATTGATGTATTGAATTAGCACTTAAAAAAACTAATAAACATTTTTATTTAAAGTTTTGAGTTCCAAATTCTATTCTCCTTTCATCCCTCTCCTCCCCACTCCCTAAGGAGGTAAGCAAGCAGATATAGGTTATATTGTGAGTGAGATTTTTCTTCACCCTTTAGATTTAAGTGATTTCATTATGGTAATAATCAGTATTTAGACTACAAATTGTGATTAAACATGTTTAAATTTTCTTTAGTAGCTTATGCAGCTAATAATAGAGTAAGTAAAACATATCAGTAGAACTAATATACATGCCATATTGTAATCTGATTTTAGACAAATTAGAGTCCATCATCTCAATCTCAATTCACCATCATCCAATTGTGGTTAAGCATCTACCAATCAGCTTAAAGAACATATACCAACAATAGTAAATCCTGAGCTAGAAAAGACCAATCACAGCTTAGAAGAGAAGTCAACTGATAGAAATGGAAGCATCCTCATGGTGCCATCAAAACATATTATCCAAGAGTTAGCAAGCTCAATGATGGCTCCCATGATTTAGACAAACTCAATTGCAAGGGGTCAGTAGGTTGGTTGAAGAACTTTATATATCTACCACTTGGGTGATGTACAATTGTGGGAGGAGTTTGTTTAAAAATAGTAGGATATCAATACTTTATAGCCCTATTGGGTTATAAAAACAGCCGAGTGACACTACTCAGGGTCTTCATGTCCTAGACCTGAAACCGGCTTTATTGTGAGACCAGATCCCTCTCTCAATAAACCCATTTTCTTTAGCTTGGAGACTTCATTGTTTCTTTTGCTATATCAGACTTAGAAATTTTCATGACATACAGGTGCAATTATGTAAAACATTACCATATCACTCATTTTGTAAAAGAAAATGCAAAAGAAAAAAATGAAAGTGAAAAATAGCATACTTCAGTCTATGTTCATTTAATATCAGTTCTTTCTTTGGAGGTATATAGTATGCTTCATCAATAGTTCCTTGGAATTGTATTGGATCATCATTGTATTGCTGAGAATACTTGTCATTCTCAGTTCTTCATCAAACAATATTGTTGTCACTGTGCACAACATTCTGGTTCTGCTCATTTTACTATACATCAGTTCATACAAGTCTTTCCAGGACTTTATTTTTGGGGGGTGGGGTGGGGCAATGAAGGTTAAGTGACTTGCCCAGGGTCAAACAGCTAGGAAGAGTCAAGTGCCTGAGGCAGGGAATTGAACTCAGGTCCTCCTGAATCCAGGGTCAGTGCTTTGTCCACTGTGCCACCTAGCTGCCCCTTTCCCGGTCTTTTTGAAACAATTTTGCTTGTCATTTCTTGTTGCATAATAATAAATCCATCACAAGAATATAGCACAGCTTGTTTAGCCATGTCCAAATTGATTGACATTCCTTTGATATCCAATGCTTTGCCACCAAAAAAAGAGCTGCTTTTAAATATTTTTTTTTTTACAAGAAGGTCTTTTTCTTTTTTTGTGATGCCTTTGGGATATAAAACCTAGCAGTGTTATTACTGGATCAAAGGGTATGCACATTTTTATAGCCCTTTAGGTATAATTCTAAATTTCTCTCCTGAGTGGTTGGATCTATTCACAACTCCATCAACAGTGGATTAGCGTCCCAGTTTTCCCACATCCCCTCCAACATACAATATTTTCCTTTTTTGTTGTTGTTGTATTTGTAACTCTGATAGGTGTAAGGTGATACCTCAGAGTTCTTTTAATTTACATTTCTTTGATCAATAGTAATCTAGAGCATTTTTTCATATAACAATAGATAAGTTTAATTTCTTTGTCTGAAAACTGCCTGTTCATATCCTTTGACCATTTATCAACTGGGGAATGATTTGTATTTTTATAAAATCGCCTCAGTTCTCTATATATGTGAGAAACGAGACCTTTATCAGAGATACTTGTTTCAAAAATTCCCAGTTTTTTTGCTTCCCTTATAATCTTAGTTACATTAGTTTTGCTTGTGCAAAAACTTTTTAATTTTATATAATCAAAATTATCTGTTTTACATTTTGTATTACTCTCTATATCTTTTTTTGGTCCCTAAATTCTTCCTCCGTCTATAAATTTGACAGATAAACTATTCCACACTCTATTAATTTGGTATCACTATTTATGTGTAAAGCATATACCTATTTTGTCCTTATTTTAATATAAGGTGTGAGATGTTGCTCTACCATACTATTTTCCATTTGTCTGAGCATTTTTTTTTATCAAATAATGACGTTTTTTCCAAAAGCTTGTATCTTTGGCTTTATCATATACTAGATTACTATAGTAATTTACTATAGTGTAATTTCTATCTATTCTATTCCACTGATCCACCTCTCTATTTCTTAGCCAGTACTAGATTGTTTTGATAATTACCACTTTATAATACAGTTTGAGATCTGCTACTGCTAGACCACCTTCTTTCATAATTTTTTTCATTGATTCTCTTGATATCCTTCAGCTTTTGTTATTGCAACTGAGTTTTGTTATTATTTTTCTAGATCCATAAAATATTTTTGCTAGTTTGATTGGTATATCACCAAATAAATAAATTAATGTAGAATTGTCATTTTTATTATATTGGCTTCCCCTAAAAATGAGCAATTAATGTTTTTCCATTCTTTAGATCTGACTTTATTTGTGTGAAAAGTATTTTATATTTCTGGTCATGTAGTTCCTGGGTTTTTCTTGGCAGGTAGACTCCCAAGTATTCATATTGTCTACATTTTTTTTTTTTAGTGGAATTTCTTTCTATCTGTTCTTGCTGGACTTTATTGGTTTTACATATGTATGTATGTGTGTGTGTGTGTGTGTGTGTGTGTGTGTGTATACTGATGATTTATGTGGGTTATGTGCCCTGAAACTTTACAAAGTTGTTAATAATTTCAAGTAGTTTTTTAATTGATTTTCTAGGATTTTCTAAGTATAACATTATATCATATGAAAAGAGTGATACTTTTGTTTCCTCCTTACCTAGTTCTGTAATTTCTTTTTTTTCTCTTATTGTTATAGTTACCATTTCTAGAACAATGTTAAATAAAATAAAGGGGATAATGGGCATCTTTTCTTCACCTCTCATTTGTATTGGGAAGGCCTCTGGCTTATCCCCATTACAGATAATGCTCACTACTGCTTTAAATAGATATTCCTTATCATTTTCAGGTAAGCTCCATTTTTTCCTATGCTCTCTAGTATTCTTTAATAGGAATTGATACTGTATTTTGTCAAAAGCTTTTTTGCATCTATTGAGATAATCATATGATTTCTGTTAGTTTTGTTATTGATATGGTCAATTATGCTGATAGTCTTCCTAATATTGAATTAGCCTTTCATTCCTGGTATAAATCTGATGTGGTCATAGTGCATGATCCTTGTATTATATTGCTTCAATCTCTTTGCAAGTATTTTATTTAAATATTTTACATCATTATTTCTTTCTCTGTTTTAGCTCTTCCTGGTTTGGGTATCTGCACTATATTTGTCTCATAAAAGGAATTTGGTAAAACTCATTCTTCACTTATTTTCCCAAAGAGTTTATATAGTATTGGGATGAATAGTTTTTAAAACATTTGGTAAAATTCACTTTTGAAGCCATCTGGTCCTGGGGATTTTTTCTTAGAAAGTCACTGATGGCTTGTTCAATTTATTTTCTAAAATTGGGTTAAATATTTTTATTTCTTCTGTTAATCTGAGCAATATATATTTTTGTAGGTATTAATCCATTTCATTTAGATCGTCACATTTATTGGATATAATTGGACAAAATAGTTCCTCTTCATTTATGGTGATTTTACCCTTTCATTTTTGATACATGTCATTTGATTTTATGCTTTCCTTTTTTGATCAAATTAACCAATGGTTTATCTATTTTTATTGTTTTTCTCATTAAACCAGCTTTTTAGTTTTAAGTATTAATTCAATGTTTTCTTACTTTAAATTTTATTAAACACGCCTTTGATTGTCTGGATTCCAATTTGGTGTTTATTGGGGATTTTTAATTTGTTCAGTCTAGGTTTTTTTTTTTTTATGGTTGCCTGCCTGATTCATTGATCTACTTACTAGCTGTGTGACCCTGGGCAAGTCACTTAACCCCAATTGCCTCACTAAAAACAAAAACAAAAACAACAACAACAACAACAGCAAAATGCCAGATCTTTAGGGGGCAGCTTAGGTGGTGCAGTAGATAGAACACCTGCCCTGGAGTCAGGAGTACTTGAGTTCAAATCCAGCCTCAGACACTTAACACTTACTAGCTGTGTGATCCTGGGCAAATCACTTAACCCCAATTGCCTCACTAAAACAAAAACAAAAACAAAAACAAACAAACAAAAAAAGAAAACAAAGGACAGGCAGTATTAAGCACCAGCTATACACAGGAACTATCTTTGAAATATAAAGAAAGACAAAAGACAGTCCTTGATTCCAAGGAACTCACAGTGTGATGGGATAGACAACATGCAAATAGCTACATATAATCAAGATGTAGATAAGAGAAACTGGAGATATCAACAGTAGGTAAAGAATTAGCATTAAGGGGACTTAGAAAAGGCTCTTATAAAAGATGAGATAACTGGAATTTGATGGAAAATTAATGAATCTAGGAAGTAGAGATGAAGAAGACAATATTCTAAATGGAGGAGGCAGCTAGTGAAAATACTTATAGTCTGGAGATATAAGGATTTTCCTTGAAATACACCAAAAAGACTAGTTCCACTCTGGATCAGAGAGTATGTGGTCAGTGAGAATGTATAAGAAAACTGGAAAGGTAAGAAAGATCTATGCTATAAAGGGATTGAATGCCAGTACGGCGAATTTTATATTTGATACAGGAGGTGATAGTGGAATTACTAGAGTTTATTGATAAGAGAGTCAATATCTTATGAAGTCCATATTTAATGAACATATTATATATGGTATTGATTATTTTTCCTATTCTTGGCAAAATAATATGAGGTTAAATAAAAGATTTTTTGACTTTTCAAACACTGTTCACTGATGGGCCTGGATGCTTCTTAGTGACTATTGGACTCTGTATATAATAAGAGCAGTAGGAGGGGTGGAAATTTTAGGACTTAATTTTTAATTTTGTAACAGAGAAATTGCACCAAAGATCTGGTTACAAATATTAAAAAGGAAAACATTCCTAGTAGACCTTTCAGGATAATAAGATTCATGCCTTAGCAGTAAAGAAAATGATTACAAGTTTTATTAGGCTTCAACTAGTTTCCATACCCAATCTAAAAAGTCACCTTGCAACCTATATTAAAGAGATTATTTATGTAATTATCTGTACATGTGTCCTCATCAGCCACCAGATACAATCATTTCATGGCATTCAGATCAGCACAAAAAACATCAAGGCTTAAGTACAAATATTATTACTATAATAGGTTTTCATTTCTAGAGGTCATCAGGAGAAGGGATTAATTTTGCTTGCTTTATTGTACACACAGTGTAGCATATAGGGTCATATTACAATGGCTCTATCTTGAAAATCACATTCATATATAATGAGAAAGGCACTTTTTTAAAACAATTTCACTATTTTAGTTACATAACTTCATTTTATTCCATTATATCTTGCTTTTGCTAACATAATTTGAGATATTTATTTCAGCTAGCATTAATTGATTCTTGCTGAATTGAGTAGGAATCTCTTTCAATACCTTTTAAAACTTCTGTGCCGCTTTCCTTTCTTCCTCTATCGAGAAGCAATTTTACAAATGGTCTCAATCATAGCAATGCAGAAAGATGACTTTTTACTTCAAACACTTCGAAGACTTAGGCCAGACAAAGTGGGCCATTTTGACTGCTTTTCTGTTGAGTTTCAATCATCACAGATTTTCCAAAGTTCAGGGGTATAGGTAGAGAAAAGCCCAGTTCTATTTTCTGACCAGTCCTGTCCCAGGCAGCTTAGGTTTGGTATCATTGAATTTGAACATTATATTGGATTTTGCATTTCTATACATAAAGGTTCTATTTGCCTCCTGAAGGAAAGGACTTACTACATGAGGCATAAAGTTGAGATGAAATAAGTCTGGGAGAGAAGAATGTGGTAGTGGTGGGGGTGGGGGGCAGAAAGGGGAAAGCTTTGTGCAAAACTGCATGAATCAGAAACATTGAAGTTGTTTGTGTATGGCATTCACATACTATTCGATTTAGGCAATTCCATTAAAACAAATGAGTCATGGTTGAGCTGGGCTTGGAATCATGGAGACAAAATGACCCATTGATTGAATTTTTCACTATTTGTGATATTCATTAAGTTAGGTCAGTTAATTTAATAAACATTAAGCAATAGGGCTAAAAGGGACCTTAGAGATCATTGAGTCTCATCAGCTGCCTTATAGAGGAGGAATTGATGCCCTGAGCAGAGAAGGGACTTGCCCAATGATTATGCGACTAGTGGCAGAGTCAGGATGAATTGAATCAAGTTTTCCTGAATAGGTCTCAGGAATAATCAATCAATAAATGAGCATTTGTTTAAGCAACAAGCATTTATTAAGAACTTTCTTCAGCATCTGGATTCTGGTGATTCAAAGAAAAAATATTCACTGTCCTTCATTTACTGTTTTCTAAACTTATGTTATGTAGGTTTTCAAGAAGACTCAACTTATTGGCATTTTTTGCCAATTTTTGGAAATTGCTTTTTAAATGCGGTGCAGAAAACATAGAATATCCTTGGTTTAATTAATTTTTGAGATTTGGCATACTTGTTACACAAAGAACCAATTTTTTTCAGAGAATCTGGAACCAGTAGTTAAATATACTTTTAGATATTTAGGTACCTTTACATACAGTCATAAATTAAACATAAAATGAATCCTGTGCTTATAAAACACTATTTTCCTAAATTTTCATATCATGTTTATGTCATAAAGAGTTTGGTAGGTTTCTTTGTTTTCTCTAATGCTTAATAAGAGGATAAAACACTTTCCTCATATTCCAGATCACAGATGAATAAATGGGATCTTACTTCCTATATGGTATCATGTAAAGTCATGTTCAGTATCATGTATGATTGTCATAAACTTAATCTCTAATATTTCCAATTTAGGGTCAAGTCCTTTCCATTTAGCACCCAGTTAGTGAATGCACTGGCTATTAGCACAATCTTAAAATTCAAAGTTGGGTCTTCGTGTACATTTAAAGCCATATCTCACACAAGTTTTCCTATAAGAGTAAGTATAACATTTAATGAGGAGTTTCTGAGCTCTTAAGTATTTTAAAAAGGAAGAAAAAAAAAACACTTTATAAATGACAGTACAAAGATACTCATGGAGATATCCACATGAAGGAATTACATTCTGAAAAATAATGCTTCCTTACATTTTTTGGCCTTCGAGTGCAAGTTCTCTAACATGGGTCATCTTTTTTTGAAAAATGAAATAATTTGAAAGATTATGTTATTGGTTTGAGAATGGCCAGTGTTAAAGTCATATTCTTTTTGCTTTCTGCTCTTGCTTCTTTGCTTCCCTTCTCAATTTCCCCTCCCCCCATTGGGTAAATCAAGATCCCAAAGAAGACTCTTCCTGCCTAGAGATAAGGTTAATGGGAAGACCAAAAGTGCACATTAAGAGGCTGAAGGTTTCTATTTATCATATGCTGAGCCTCCCAAACTGCCCATTTATTTTCTCCTCCTCTAACCTAGCGAATTCACTATAGAGGCAAGTTTTCAGCTTATCTGGCTAATGCTGAGTACTAATATCAATGATACTCCATCAAAAGAGAAGGTATAAAACAGGATCAATATAACTTCATCAGATTACTGTGCTGTCATCAGGCCCTTTGCATCCCTTCTCAAGAAATTGCAATGGTACCAATTCATATTCTCTTAAGTTCATATTAATGGCTTTGTGGCCTCATATTACCTCTTCAGTTCTTCAAGGAACTGAGATTTCATTTATATAGGCATACCCCTCTTCTATTACAGACCCCAACCTCTCTAACCTCAGTTGATTTCTTAATAAGCTTCTCTGATGTTAGATCATCACACAACATATTGTCATTCTCTGGCTGGACCCATAGTTGAAACATATTAGGATTATAATAATATGATGTAATATAATATACATAATGGAATATAATATAGTAAACATAATATACCTTAATGCGACATATGATATACCATGAATTAACATATTATGTGATGTATGACAAGACAACATAATACTATGTGAAATATGATGCTATACTATATACTATTATACTCTACTATAGCCTATATGTATGTATACTATAATGTAATATGCAGGTTATGTGAATATTGTATAATACAAATAATATTTATTAGGCATTTTATTTGTGCAAAACACTGTGATAGTTATTGTATTAGATACAAAGTTTAGAAAAAATCTTGCTTCCTTCAAGAAACTTGGTCTAACACGTGACAGAGGAAGAGTTTGGGATACTGCATGGTTAAAATAAGAGAGTTCCAGTGCTGACTTTTGTTTCCCTCTCCATGTAGCAAGTAGCATCATTTCTCTGCTAAACTCCCTGGAGAGTTGGGGATTGAATGGAAGGAATGTGTTATTCTCTCCCACCCCCCACCCTTTCTCACCTCTAGCTATTTATACTACGAAACATGGACTTCACTAATTGTGCTTTGTATCTGAGCTTCTGGCTGCTTTTTCTCCTTTTTGTTTCCTTTCCAGAATAGGTGATCAAACATTACTCCTGAGGTAGCCAAGTCCAGATTTGGAGATATTCTGGAAATCCTGGCTGTTATAGCTGATTAGAAACAAGAGAATCTCCTGCATTGGAGATGCCAACCATTGATGAGAGGAGGAGCCCTTGTCCTGACTTGCCAGGAAATATGGATTTTGAAGGAAGTGGATAGCCAAGGTAATATGGATGTAACAGGGACTGGCTAGGGAGAGGAAGGCCCCTATAAGAATGGGCAGTGTGTTGAACTTGAATCCACCATGTGGCAGGAGAGACAAACTTTTGATTGATTGCTAACAGAACTGAGAGTGAATCCAAAGGACTCCAACCTCACCTTCTTACTTCTTCTCTGAAGGTGAACAAGGAGGATGAGGTATTGTGTGTCTTTTCTGGGTGGGACAAAGGCCTAACTCCTAACTCTGATACAAAGGTGAATGAATCCAAGGATGCATGTGACTGCTATTGCTGACATAGTTAAGAGCAGTGATGACAGTTGCTTGTCTCTCTACTTGGCCAGCAAGTAGCCCCTGAAACTGATGAGCCTCTTTATTAATTCTTTCACGTTTTTAGATAAGGGATTACTTGATAGGCCAATGACCATATGAGCTTTGAAATATCAAGCACAAGCAGTCTAGGAGCTTGAGTCAATACCTAGGTTGTCTGGAGGCTAAGTAGAGGTGAGGAATTAGCAGAACACCTGCAATAGTAATCTACTTAATCCAACCCAGCAGTAGCTGAGATGCTAACTTATCCAGTAGAAGTGAACTAGATGAGGCACTCACTCTTATTAGGAACTGAGATTGTCTGATGCCAGATTTGAACTCAGTTCCTTCTGAATTCAGGTCTGGTGCTTTATCCACTGAACCAGAGGCAGGAGTAAATGGTTTGTAAATTCTGTTCTTGCTATATCTTCACAATATGAAGTTATAGAGTTAGGGTAACTGTTGAAAACCTGAAATATCAGATGAAAGAGTGTGAACCTTTGAAAAAGAAACTCGAGGCAGCTAGGTGGTGCAGTGGATAAAGCACCAGCCCTGGATTCAGAAGGTCCTGAGTTCAAATCCGGCCTAAGACACTTGATACTTACTAGCTATGTGGCCCTGGGCAAGTCACTTAACCCTCATTGCCCTGCAAAAAAAAAAAAAGGAAAGAAAGAAAGAAAAAAAAAAGAAAAAGAAACTCAAGATTTTTGAGCACACAATTAATGTGATCACTTCTATCCATATGAAAGATTTCTTTGATACCAGCATGATTGATATATTTGGATGAGAGAGAGAGTATGGGTTGGAAGTTTAGGATACTATAATGATCTATCTGAGTGATAATGTGGGCCTGTTATAGTAATGGAAATGGAAGAGATACACACAGGAGACACATCGTGAAAATGGAATTGACAAGACCTTATAATTTATTAGATATTAAAGGCTAATGGGAGGGAAAAGTCAAATATACCCCCACCAAAGTTATAAACATGGGCAATCATATTTCTCTGAGGTAAATAGGAAAAAGGATGCAGGCTTAGAGAAATAGAAAGTGATGTCAGTTTTGAACATGTAAAATAATTGTACAAACCAATGGGATGACTAGCACAGAAGACAAAGCAGGACTATAAGCAGGATCAGTGTGTTAATGGGATACACAAGTGTGATCAGTATAGATGAGGAATACATTTCTTCTAGTTGGGGTTCATCAGGTAGGACATAGAATTCGAGTGATGTCTTGGAGAATGGGTCCCATTATGGGAGAAAGGTGACCCTTTTGGCGATTTCTCACATCACAGGAGGTTTATTCACTTGCATAATATGGTATAACATGGAAAAAGTAGAGATGCTAAAGGCCTAACATTTGAGTTTTTACTAGGGGATGGCTACATAGAAGGCACTTAGTAAATATTCCTTTGATTGATAGCTGCAGATCACTTATTTCACAGAGTAGTTGTGAGGAAAAGACTGAAAAATTTAAAGTATCATATGCACCAGAGTAATGTTTGCTTCATATTTTAAATTCTTATGAGAACATATTTTATGCAATATACAGCATAGAATGATGACTTTTTTTGGAAGAAGAGGAGAGTACATAGTTCAGAACTGAAATTTCTTTGTTTGGTTTTATTTAATAAATGTTTATTGCTATTTTTACACCATCTATATTTCTCAATGCATCCCTCTCCCATTGCAGATAGCTAAACCTTATAATAAAAATTAAGAGAAAGCTCGCTAAAATGAACCAACATATCAAAAACAAAGCTTTATGTTCTATGCAGTGTTCCCAACCCATGGTCCCCACTACAAAGAATTTGTGAGAGATGTCATTTCATTCCTCTTCTTGGGATCTAAAGAATTATATTTTTACAGAACTGAATTTTGATTGTTTTGATGTTCATCACATTTACACTATTATAATAATTTCTTCTGGTTCTACTTCATTTTGTATCAGTTCATACAATTTTACCTATGCCTCTCCATATTATTGTTAGTAATATTCCATTCTATTCATGTGTCTCAATTTGTTGCATTCAATCACTTGGCATCTACTTTGTTTCAATTTCTTTATTTTGGCAATATGTGACCTTTCCTTTTGTCATGGACCTCAGAGTTGTGATTTCACTGGGGTATAGAAAGCTTGGTGTGGAAGTGAAAACTCTCTTTGCCCATTGGCAACTTTCTGTAACATAACTTTAGAGAGTTTCCTGGGAGGATAAGTGACTTGCTCAACATAACACAGCTAATATGTGCCAAGGACAAGACTTGAACTCAGACCTTCCTGCTTCGAATACCAATCATTATGCTAACTTCTCTCAGACCAAGAACAGGAGTGTTTAATAACTACTTCAAGTGATAATGACATATTGTCATTTTTCCTGAGAAAATAGTCCTAAAGTAAATATTGTTTTTTCCCTGTGTGAGAAAAGAAAGAAAAGATAACACTCATTAATATTTATGTGAGGGTGAAAGTCATGAATGTAATATGAACAATTATTACATTCTGTTTTTTCTCCTGTCTAAAATACCTCCAATATGCAATAATCTGTGATGACTTTAGAAAAATAGTGATATTTAACATAAGTTCACATAGTTCTAACTGCATAATAGAACAAGGTCATTTATGAGTGTCACAAGAGATTTGTCAGTGAATGATTTTGATGTCACCTAAAAATCCTAATATGCATTTTTATTTAGCTTTGGCTAGGAATTGAGATTCACCTTTTTATTTTCTATGAAACATGTCTATGTTTTGAGTTCATTTCTTTCTTTGGGTAATGTAAAAAAATGTCACAATTGCTATGAATTTTTAAACAGTAGCTGGAATATATGAAAAGGTTGATCAAGAGCTTATCTCAGATTCTATGGTCTAAGCTTCATCATTGTCAAGTAGATCAATCATTTCAGGGGATATTTGAAGTGATTGACAAAGATAGGTAACTTGAATGTGAACAGTTATCTCAGGGAGTGAAAAGGGGCAATAATGCCTAATTTTGCTGTTGTTGTTGTTGTTGTTTTTGAAATGGATAAAAAGAAAAAAAAGTTCTTGAAAGCCAAATTTGAATGAACAATTAGCTGACTCATGTCTTTTCCAGAGATTACAGGGAGACAGCAACAAAATATCCTATCAAAGAATGGGAAATTAATATGATATTGGCAATAACCATTGGGTCAGTGGTACTGAATTTATTTGACTACTTATATTGATGTACTCTATGCTCTGTAACAATAGATTTTCAAAATTACAAATTATCATCTATTTTCCAAATTTTATTTTATTTTATTTTAAGTTCTGGATTCTTTGCCTTCCCCAAAATTATAAATCCCAGGAGGGGACCAGAAAAATAAGCAGTAACAATGAAGATTATTGATAGTTAAGGGTTTTTGGAAGTGGAAAAAACTATTTGTATTTTTTAATATTGTTTAATGGACTATTAAAAATTAAAGCCTATTCCCTCTACATTGAATTACTGTTGATGTTTTGTCTCTAAGACTTTCCTTGGCTTTATCATTCTGCTTTTGAGGCAATAGATCACAGGAAAACATTGTAGCTACTCATTGATTAGGATTGATTAAACAAATTGTGGTTAATAAATCTAATAAAATATTATTATGCTCTAATATATAATGAATATTATTAATACAAGGAATGAAGAGATCATATAAATGGTATTTTTGTGGTTATAAATAGACATGAGATCTGGTGGGTATAAGTAGACTTTGTCATATCACAATGATGGTTTGCATGTAAAAAGTTTCATAAAAAAGAGATCATTCCGAGATGCCTTATTTGAAAGGAGATGCAAAAAGCTAGACTGAAAAAAACCAGGAAAATAGGTCTTGTGTTAATGCTGATACAATGTAATAATTGCAAGAGAATCAAAGAATGACTCAGAGCTTTGGGTGGACACCCTGGAGTACTTGTGAAAATAAAGTGACAAGATAAGATGATGCAAAATGATGAGTTTTCTATGAATTGAAATCTGTACTGTCTTTAATGGTCACATCTATTTACTCTCATTTTCCTCTCTCAACTCCTAATGTCTTTTCTTTCTCTCTTTTTTTTTTTTGTGGGGCAATGAGGTTTAAGTGACTTGCCCAGGGTCACACAGCTAGTAAGTCTGAGGTCAGATTTGAATTCAGGTCCTCCTGAATCCAGGGCTGGTGCTTTATCCACTGCTCCACCTAGCTGCCCCCCTAAAGTTTTTTTGTTTTTTTTTTTTTTTTGCGTGTGTGTGAGGCAATTTGGGGTTAAGTGACTTGCCCAGGGTCACACAGCTAGTAAGTGTTAAGTGTCTGAGGTCGGATTTGAACTCAGGTCCTCCTGACTCCAGGGCTGGTGCTCTATCTACTGTGCCACTTAGCTGCCCCCCCATGTTGTTTTTTTTTCTTTCCTTTTTTTTTTTTTTTTTTGCCAGGCAATGGGGGTTAAGTGACTTGCCCAGGGTCACACAGCTAGTAAGTGTCAAGTGTCTGAGGCTGGATTTGAACTCAGGTACTCCTGACTCCAGGGCCAGCGCTTTAACCACTGTGCCATCTAGCTGCCCCCCCCTAATGATTTTTAATGATAAGATTGGAGCATATGATAACCTGCTCATTTTTGACTTTTGACTGAGCTCCATCAACAATTTAACAGGTATCACACATACATATGAAGTAGAGAACTACTCCCCGGGTTTCCTCATTCCCAGAAAAATGTAGAGGTTGTACCCACCATTTTATGAAAGGCTCTTCTCCCACTTCAAGGACTGAATTGCAGAAAATCAAGGATCGAAAAATCATATCACAATGATGAATTCAATAAACCAGGAACTAAATATCTTTTAAGGTTTTTAGTGGTGGCTATACATGTTTTTCAATCTATGGAGCTTTGTAAGCATTTACCTTTTGAAATATTTTGAAAGAAATGAATGAAAATGCATTTGTTCTTTACAATGTATGATTATTTTGTTCTTATTTTCCTTCTTCCATCTACTTTACTTTGTATCAGTTTAGATGTTTTCCCATGTTTTTCTGTATTCTTTATATACATCACTTCTCACATTGTAGCAATATTAATTCATATTTGCATTCCACTATTTAATAGTCTTCCATATACAACATCTACATTATTTCCTTAAAAAAGTGTTGCTGTAAATATTTTGGTACATATGGGACTTTTCTTTCCATCATTAATCTAACCGGCATATATGACTAGCAATGGTGCCTCTGGACCAACGAACATGGGCATTTAAGTTCCTTTTTAGCATAATTCCAAAATGCCTTACAGGATGGAATGATATCCCACAGCTCCACCAATAGGGTATTAATGTGTTCATCTTCCAACAACAACTCCAATGTTTATAGTTGCCATATTTTGTCATCTTTCTCAATTTGCTGGATGTGAGATGAAATTCCAGAGCTATTTTTATTTTAATTTTTCTTCATAGTGATTTGAAGAAAACATACATACTTGCTAACAGTTGGCAATACATGTTTTGAGAATTATTTGGTCATATGCTTCGATTGTTTATTTATCCATTAAGGAATGTCTTTTTATCATATATAGTTTCATTAGTTTATTGTATATCTTGAATATCAGATTCATATCAGAGATAATGTGTGCAAAGATTTTCCCAATTGACAACTTCCAGAAGGACCATTTTATAAAACAACAAAAACTACATATTTATAACCAAAAGCTGGTATTCTTTTCAGTGCAGAAACATAAGGAGCTTCTGAAATAAAATCATAGATAAAACAAGGATGTCAAAATATGGAAATCTCAATCATAGTAATAATAATAGAAAGAAAGTAAAGGCATTAACACTGGAAAAGAGGAAACAATATTATTCCAATTACTGACATGGTAGTTTACTTAGAATATTCCAGATAACTCCAGATGAAGGTAATTGTATAAATTAATAGCTTCAGTAAGTTAGCAGGATACAAAATAAATCCACAAATACAAAAAGCCAGAGGATTTCTACATAGCAAACACAAAAGCAAAGAAGAAGTAAAAGAAAGAGAATTCTCACTCAAAATAACTTCAAAATGTATTAAATATCTTATAGTCCACATACCACGGAATATTCAAAACTTAAATAAGTATATTTACAAAATGCTCTTTAAAGAAAAAGAATTTAAATAATTGCAGAGATTTTCATTGCTCAAAGCTGGACCATAATGATGCAATAAAAATGACAATACCACCTAAATTAGTTTATATACTTAGTGTTAAAACAAGTATATCACCAAGGGAATTCATTTTTGAGATAGACAAAATAATAAGAAAATTAATTTAAAGGGACAAAAGGTCTAGGATCTCAAGGGAAATAATAGGGAAAACGGATGAAGGTAGACTAGCACTTCCAGAATTCAAGTTGTAGTATACATCAGTAATCACTGAATGTATTTGATATTGGTTTTAAAAAAGTAGATTAGTGAAGTTGACTCCATAAAGAAGAACCAGAAAGAACAAAACTCAATAATCGACTTTCAATAATCCTAAGAATGTAAATTACTTGGAAAGAACTCCCTACTAGATGAGCACTTCTAGGAAAAAAATGCAAACCAATTAGGCAAAATTAGTTTTGGAACAACATCTTGCACCACAAAATGCAATAAGGTCAAAATGATATATGACTTGGATAGGGAAAGTCACACTTAGTGGCGTGCTGGGAAAAGTTTAACAACTGGATCTCTAAAAACATTTGACACATTTACAAATTTAATCTTCATTATTAAAATTTTATGAATCACTTTTTTAGGTTAAACTTCCTGAAAAGTTTAAAATGAAAGTTTAACAATTGATTCTTTTGACCTGGTACAAGCTGGTTCCAGCATGTACCTGACTACACTTTTAAAAAGAAAAGAAAAAAAATCAACTAGAAGAGATAAAGTTTGGACATCTTTCACAGCTAAGGATTGGGAGAGACTTAAAGAAAACAACAACATTTACCATCATTAACATAAATAAAAATCGATAATTCAAATTATATGAAATTAAAAATACTCTTTTGCATTAACAAGACTAATGCAATTAGTATCAGAAGGGAAGATGACAATTTGGAAAAATATCTTTCCATAAAATATCTCTGATAAGTATATGACAGCCAAAGCTATCTCTTTTGTCAGGACCTCATAAGGAGTGGAGCAAAAATGCTGGCTCTCTGAGATAGATAGATTGTAGGCATTTAGCCCTCTTTCTCTCTCTTCACCAAATTCTTAAGCTCCTTAATAAATGGTTAAAAGTCTAAATTCTTGCTAAAGCTTCTAATTTATTGGCCACCACTCATTAGATTTTTAGACAGTATAGCTAGAATTTTAGCCACATTACAGAAACCAACCATTCAGATGGTTACATGAACTTTACAATGTCTAACCTTACACTAAACAAATTAACAAAGATGCCAATAAGAATAGATAATACTGGAGAGGTTGTGGAAAGACAGGAAAATTATTGCAGTTTTATTGGAGCCTTTAAAGTGATCTAATCATTTAGACAATAATTTGGAATTATGCTTTAAAAACTAATTAAAATGTCCACACCCTTTAACCAAGAGATAACATCACTAAGCATATTCCACAAAGAAGTTAAACACAGAGATGAAGGTTCTATATACCCAAAATAATTGATAATGGTGCTTGTTATAGAGTGAAGTATGGATTATTGATGGATTGAAGAATGGGTAAATAAGAAACTATGCACAGAAAAAAATTCAAAGAAGCTTAGGGGGTTTATTTGCACTAGTGAAAAATGAAGTAAATAATATGAAGAAAACAAAATACTCATTATGTACAACAATATAAACTGAATGAACAAGAACAAAATAAAGAAACCACTGTGCAATTATAACAATCAAGAAACTTGGCACTGAAAAGGTATGATAAAATATGTTTCTCTAATTACAAATTGGAGGGGTCTATGGGTATAGAACATTGCATTTACTGTGAGATTCAACTCAAATTACCAATTAATTTTTTCTTTTTCTTCTGTTCTTCATTACAAAGGATAGGCTATAGGAGGTATGGGAGGAGGAAAGAATATATAGGCCATCCCCAAATTCATAGTGGAATTTTAAGCTTTAATAGATTAAAACTTCACTAAGACTTTTGGGACACCCTGCATTTGGAAAAGAAAATGGCCTAAAATCAAAAGATACCAATATAAATTTAAACAAAATAAAATTAGAGAGACTATATGAATAAAGGTCAAACTGTCAGAGGAAATTGGAAAGGACAGGATCAAGGACACACATATAAGAGCTGGCCTTGGCAAGGGGAAATGTCATCAAACCCTCTGAGACTGGAAAGAATGTAGGGGAATAGGGGATGATGCTTATGCTATTTGAAGTGTATAATTGGAGAAATGGTAGAGTTTGAGTCAGCTTCAGGTTTTTTCAATGAAGTATAAAGTGAGATTCAGCAGAGTCAAGTAAATAAGCTCACCTACTATGTCAGGCACTTTGCTAAGTACTGAGATACAAAAAGAAGGTTAAAGCAATTCCTGTCTTTAAGGATCTAATACCAGGAGACAGTATACAAATAATAATTTACTTATTATATTAGATAATATGTAACACTTAATAAATACATGTATATGTATAAATATGTACATGTAGACACATATAGAGTTAATCAGGGGTACAGTACAATATCTATCTGTTACACTGGCACCAAAAAGCATGATATAAGCACAAAATTGTTCTTCAGAGTGTTGTCTTATAAGGCTTAGGATAGTTACTTAAAATATCTAACCTCCTTTAAATATTGTTGTTGTTCTTCAGTTCAGTCATGTTCAATTCTTCATGACTCCATGGATAATAACATTCCAGGATCTTCTATCTTCCAGTATCTCTTAAAGTCTGTCCATGTTCATGGTTGTTGTTTCCATGATACTATCTATTCATCACATCCTCTGCCATCCCCTTTTCCTTTTGCCTTCAATTTTTCTCAACATCACATTCTTTTTCGATGAATCCCATCTTCTGACCAAAGTATTCAAGCATCAGCTTCAGTATTTAACATTCCCGTGAATAGCTTGAATTAATATCTTTAAGTATTGACTGATTTGATCTCCTTGATGTTCAAGGAATTCTCAAAAGTCTTCTTTAGCATCACAATTTGAAAGCATCAGTTCTGTGGCACTCAGTTTTCCATGTAGTCCAACTCTCACAGCCATACCTTGCTACTGGAAAAATCAGAGCTTTGACTCTGCTTTTTGGTATGTTGTGCAGCTTTGCCATAGTTTTCTTTCCAAGGAGCAAGTGCCTCTAAATATCATAGCTTCAGTTGCCATCTATAGTGATCTTTGAGCCCAAGAATATAAAATCTGACAGTGCTTCCATTTCTTCTCCTATTTGTCAGAAAATGATAGGACCAGTTACCAAGATCTTAGGTTTTTTTTTTTTTAATTTTGTTTCAAACCAGCTTTTACACTATCCTCTTTCACTCATATCAAGAGGCATTTTAATTCCTCTGATATAAGAGTGGTATCATCTGCATTTCTAAAATTGTTATTTGTCCCAGCAACATTAATTCCAGTTTTTGATTCAGCCAGCTTGGCATTTCACATGGCTTACTCTTCATATAAGTTAAATAAATAAGGTGACAATATACAGCCTTGTTATAATCCCTTTCCAATTTCTTTGAGGACTTCCCACATTTTGTTGTGATACACACAGTTGAAGGCCTTAGTATAGTCAATGAAGCAGATGTAGATGCTTTTCTTGAACTCTCTTGATTTCATCACAATCCAGCAAATGTTGGCAATTTGATCTCCAGTTCCTCTGCCTCTTTTTAAAGCAGCCTGCTCTTCTTATAATTCTTGGTTCACATATTGATGAAGATTGTGTGTGCGTGTGTGTGTGTGTGTGTGTGTGTGTGTCTGTATACTTTTAACAGAGTTAGGGGCGACTACACTTTATACATAGCCTTGGCAGAGCGATTATTTGTTGCTCCTAGATCATTTCCTTATTCATTCTTATCCAGGGTTCAAGGCAATCAAATTTTATGTTCTACTATTTCTTTGTTAATTACTAAAATTTTAACATCTTTCTCATTAATTAAACTTTTAGAGTTATTCTAATGGCAAGGACTGGGCAATGAAGGCTCCTGTCCTTAGAGCATTTATGGTATACTCCATTGCCGCCTGCCCATGTGGAGGTCTATGACTCTGGTTATGTGTAATGGAGAGGTCCTTTCCCCTTTTCAAAACAAATTTTTGTCAGTTTACTGTGTGGTGATGAAAAGCCTTTTAATTCAATGCTAAGCCCAATGCATATATGTACACTCAGTATAGAGATGCAAGCTCTGTGGTCATTGCCTTATCATGCAATGGTGGTTGCCATATGAATGACCATGTAATTTCTAGGTGCCACCTATTTTTCTGTCTCTATTGTATACATTACTTCCTGATCTTAGGTAAATGATTATTGGAGATGGAACAGGCCAGATTCTCATCTTGTGAGTTTTTAAAAGTCCTCTCAGCAATAATAACCAATAGCATCAATAGCCAAACCCACTGAGGATCCAATCCTGAGGAGCTACCTGTTTAACATATCAACCATAAATCTACAAGACATCAAAGACATCATGGCCCAACAGCAAGGAAATGATTTTTACATTAACTATGCCCATTCAAAAGTGAAGTTGGGGGTAGAGGATTATGTGATAAATGCTTTAGGGTTTGGTCTACTCTCCCCAGGAGTGTGGAGGAGAGTGGGCTCCTGTTTTGGGAAGATTTTGAACTTTAGTTATTTTCATATCCTCTTCCTCTCAGTAAATATTCCTTTATAAGTGCTAATTGATGTGGGGGGGGATATATCAGATGTAGACTCATGAGTAAGATTATTAGAAGTTATGAAAGTTATGCCCAGACCCATAAGAGGATTAGAAGTATCCTTGCTCTAGGAATCCAACCAATCATTACAAAGAAATTTTGGGAGAATTATCCCCAGAATCTATGCCCTATATATTTATTTAATAAACTATAGAAACCTCTTTTCTCATAAATGTTTTCTAATTTTTCTTTGTGTATCAACATTCTACTTTTTATAAACTTTAAGGGCACTGACTATACTATTTATTAACAATATAAAAGCTGTCCAAGCTAACATTGCCTTCTACAGATTCAGTAAAAGGATCTATGGTTTCTGTGTGAGTGATATTTGATATTGGTGTTACTTCTGTTCCTGTAGCCAGACATTTTCAGCCCTTGAAAATCATTTTAGGTGTAGAACAAATTGACATTAATATTATGTGCATTACATATATCATAATGCAAAGAATCATTTGACAAGGTATTTCTAATAAGGAGAAAAACAACAGAACACTAGCAATAGTAGTAATAATAACAGTCAACTATGATAACAATACATGCATAACACTTCATATCTACATCAACAAGTACAAAACAACCTTATATATGATTTAGTAATAGAAGCTACATCTGGCTTCATGAATAATCACTTCTCCTATTTCTCCTGTAACATCATAAGTCTGTTTATAGGTGGAATGGTTTTAATTCTTGCTACATCTGGTGGTTGATGGCATAGACTCACTATCATCATTTCTAAACACTATGAATTTTCTCTTTATGCTGGGAGACTCTGCCTAAGCAAGAAAGACACTTTTTCTGGATTCAATCCTCTTTGTTGTATGAACTGGGATTTTCCTCAGTCCTAGGCACAACTCTTGGGTTGGGGTATGCAGTATTTGCTTTACCTTTTTTTTTTTTGAGCTCTCCATGTTGTAGTTTTGATGTTTCCTTTTGAGTACATTTTAATGATTCATTCATATCAAAACAATGTGAACAATTATTTCATATATTTTATTTTAGCATCCATCTATAATTAAAATATTAATATCTTGATTTCTTGTAAATATAGACCTCTGTTTTACCTCACTTTCTAAATTCTTCAGTTGATATATCTTGAATTAAACTTTTCTATCTAGTTATGAAATTTCTCTAAGACTTTCTGAACCCCAAAGATTTTCAGCAAAACTATGTCATTTTGCTTCATTTCTGAATAACAAACTGAAGCTTCATGTCATTATTTATATTTTGAGATTAGTCCATTGGGTATTGGCTTCTTCTTAACATAGTGATAATTCTTCTCTTGAGAGCCCTCTAGTCCACAAATGAATAGAAAATAATTTGATTTCTCTTACTGTATCTTGATGATGTTCTTATATCAAACGTTTTTTGAACCAAGTGATGGTAGAGTTTTTCTTACTGTCCTTGACCTTCCTTCCCTAATGCTGATTCTTTGGACCTGAGCTTCTTATATACCACACTCTTCATTTCTCTTTCAGCATTATTCTTTATTTGTACTTTCATCCTGGTCACAGTTGTAACAGAAGATAATTCCATTTGTTTGCTTGTATTTCAATAGGGGACTAACAAAATTACATCTAAGGTTCTTTTCAAACTAAGAATCTATGACTCTGTGTATTCCTGACACCTGCTTCATAAGTCGCCAACCTAGGCTTCTAAAATGTTGTAGTTCAGGATCTTTTCCTGGGAGTGAGACATTAGAATCATGGGTTTTCCTTTGGTTCCATTGATTTCCTGTGTCCTGACTTTCTACCTGACCTTTGATCAGTAGACTTCCTTGCTTTCTAGTAGTACTACCTCTACATTCCCATAAACTAATCTGATTCTGTGCCAATACCTTGCTCTGACTTAAGGTGACTGTATTCCCCTTGAGTCTGGCTTTATTTTTTAACCCCAGACTCTTCGTTTTACTTGCCAGCTGATGGGAACATCTTAAATATGGCCCCATCAAATACCAATTTCTGTAGGATACTCTCTTTTTGTTCTTAATTATTTCCTCTTTAGGAGGTATCAAAGAAGCTCATGATATCCCCAGAGTCATCACCATCTCTGGCAAAAAAAATACAATTAAATAATGCCACATGTAGCATAGTGTTCCAAACATCCTAGAGCAAAACACAGAAAACATTTCATTTTAAAACTAAGTGAATTTGTTTCCTCCATGTATCCTTATGCACCCCTTATTTCTATTTGAGTTTGACACCACTGTTTTAGGGCACACTAACCAGAAAACATAAGTTCTGTCTCAAGGATTTTGCAATATAGTGAACATGACACATACTTTCCCATATGTTCCATAGCAGAACACATCCTTACATCTTTACGATCACATAATTGAATTTATATATATATATATATATATATATACATACATACATATATGTATGTATATAAAACCATGAGTTTCCAATGTTTTTATTGTTTATTAATTCTAAAAAGAATTTGATTTCATATAGCTAAATGCCATTTTAAAGGCTCTCTTAATAAAGGATCTCTGAAGAATATATCAAAATTATATAATATTTCTGAATAATATTACAACAAAATCAACTTTTTGTTATAACCCCTCTGATCACTGATTTCACATAAGGCATGAAATAGGAGACTATATATTCCACTGGGATGAGGAAGATACACCCAACATAGAGTCAAAGTTAAAGAAGGATGTCCTATAGAGGATAATTTTGCAGATATGCTCGTAGTTTCAGATTAAATTGGGCCGATTGCACCAAGACATAGAACATTGCAAAGCCTCTCAAATAAGATGTATAGTCATTATAAAGAGTTTGGTCTAACTATTTATACAAGAAAAATTAAAGAGATAAAGAATGCCTTTTTCTAGATTATGATATATACTTTTTGGAAAGGATAACTTATAAAGCACATATGTATATTAGTATTTCTGTATATGTATATGTATTTGTAGTTTCTCATCAAGAGAAATATATATATATATATATATATGCATACACATATATGTATATATGTACATATTTATGCCTATACACCAACACACATATTTATCTGCAAATGCATTATGTTATACCCAGAATTTAATAGGAGAAGGAGAGCAGAATATATTGACTGGGAAATTACAAAATTAATTCAATAGCTCCAAGTTTCTCCCTGAAACAAAGGTCCAGGACCAAGATGGTAAAGGCAGAGATTATACTGAGATCTCTCAAATTCCTACCCAAACAACATTAAAATAATGCCTCCAAATGAACTCTGAAGTAGAAGAACCAACAAAAGAATGAGGTAAAACAATTTTCCAGCCCAAGACAATTTAGAAAGTCTCTGGGAAGAGAGTGTAACATAGTCCAGTGTAGGCTTTATCAGAAGGCCAGCAGCAAGCCTTGGTGGCAACTGATTGGGCAGTGGAGGCTTCTGTAGCTCTCAGCCCACATATAGAAAGGAGGTCAGACAACTGGTAAGAAGGAGATTACAGGGCACCATTTACTGGCAATAGGATCAAAACAACCAAGATTATTTTTTTTAATTAATAAAGTATTTTATTTTTTTCCGTTACATGTAAAGATAGTTCTAAACTTTTGTTTATACAAGCTTTAAAATTTCAGATTTTTCTCCCTCCCTCCCCTCCCTCCCCCCTCCCCTAGACAGCAGGTAATCTGATATAGGTTGTATACATATAGACATAATAACATTAAACATATTTCTGCATTAGTCACGTTATAAGAGAAAAAATCAGAGCAATGATGAAAAACCTCAAAATAGAAAAAAACAATAGCATCAAAAACAAAAGAAATAGTATGGTTCATTCAGCATCTATACTCTGCAGTTCTTTTTTTTTTTTTCTTGGATTTGGAGATCCTCTTCCATCACAAGTTCCCTGGAACTCTTTTGTGCCATTGCATTGGTGAGAAGAATATAGTCCATCACAGTAGATCAACACTCAATATTGATGGTACTGTGTACAATGTTCTTCTGGTTCTGCTCATCTCACTCATCATCAGCTCACGCAAGACCCTCCAGGTTTCTTTGAACTCCTCCTGCTCATCATTTCTTATAGCACAATAGTATTCCATTGTATTCATATACCACAACTTGTCCAGCCATTCCCCAATTGATGGGCACCCCCTCAACTTCCAATTCCTTGCCACCACGTAAAGAGCAGCTATAAATATTTTTGTACATGTGGGTCCCTTTCCTTTCATGATTTCTTTGGGGAAAAGACCCAAAAGTGGTATTGCTGGGTCAAAGTGTATGCACAGCTTTATCACCCTTTGGGCATAATTCCAAATTGCTCTCCAGAATGGTTGTATCAGTTCACAGCTCCACCAACAATGGATTAGTGTTCCAATTTTCCCAAAAACAACCAAGATTATAAAGGAAGCAGAAAATTAAGGGAAATTTTTTTTACCAGAAGTCTCCCTGATAAAACCCTCATTTCTCAACTATATAGTGAATTGAGTCAAATTTATGAGAATACAAGTCATACTTTAATTAATAAATGTTCAAAGGTATGTGGTGGTAGCTTTCAGATGAAGAAATCAAAACTATTTGTAGTCGTATGAAAAAAAAGCTCTAAATCACTGCTGATTGGAGAAATGTAAATTAAAACATTTCTAAGACAACATCTCACACCTATCAGATTGGTTAATATGACAGAAAAGGAAAATGATAAGTGTTGGAGGGAATATGGACAAATTGGGACATTGATGCGCTGTTGGTGGAGTTGTAAACTGATCCAAACTTTCTGGAGAACAATTTGGAGCTATGCCCAAAGAGTAATAAATGCTATACACTTCCAGAAAAAGAACTGATGGAGTTTAAATGCAGATAAAAGCATACTTTTTTGTTTAGAATTTTATTTTCCAAAATATATGTAAAAACAAATTTTGACATCAATTTTTAAAAACTTTGTGTTCCAACTTCTCTTCCTCTCTCCCTTCCCACCGCCAGCCCCAAGAACTCAAGCAATTCAATGTAAGTAATACATGAGTAGTCATGGAAAACATCCCCACATCAGTTAGGTTGTGAGAGAAAACAGTTAAAAAACAAAACCTCAGATTAAGGAACTGTCAAAGAAAAAAAATATAAAAATGTGTTTCAATCTGTTTTCAGATACCATCAGTTTTTTCTCTGTAGATGTGTTGGAATTTTCATAAGTCTTTCAGGATTATATTGGATCATTGCCTTGCTGAAAATAACCACATGCTTCCCAGCAGATCCTTAAACACATACTTTTTAAAACTTTATTTTCTTGTTTCTGTTTTCCCCCATAACATGATTAATATGGGATATGTTTTGCATGACTACACATGCATAATCTACATCTAATTGCTTGCCTTCTCAATGAGAGGGGAGGGTAAAGAGGGGCAGAAAAAATTGGAACTCAAAATTGTAAAAAGTGAATGTAAAAAAAGTGTTTTTACATGTAATTTAAAAAATAGATTTTGAAAAATAAAGCAAGAAAGTAAACAAACAAAATGAAACAAAGGTCCATCTTTTTCATATCAGCATTTTCCAACATTGTTGCATATCTCTTGGTCATGGAACACTACCATTTCTCAAAACCTAAAATTGAAGCTAACCCAAGGGGTACTGGAGATGTGTTCATTACTGATAGGAGCAGACTGCAACAGTGAACATGCAAACAATTATCCAGAAGTAGTGTCAAGGATATCAGTGAAAAACTAAACAGGAGAAGGAGATTAAGCTGAGTGGCCTTCAATAAATGTCAAGGCTACTTTAATGTCTCCACACTTCTCCCAGAAATTCTTTTATTTACTGAATCAAAATTTATTAAGTCTATCCTGTTGGTTATGGGTATATAAACATAATAATAAATAAAACAAAATAAAATAGGCTCTGATTTCCAAGATCTTACATTTTATTGGAATTGATGACCCACATATTCAATACTAATATTCTATGATGGTTGCATAACAGTGAGTTATGGAATAATACAACTTGCAAAAATTTTTTAAAATATCAACTATCACACAGGGGATAATGGATAAGTGCATGGTGGATATATGTAGGCTATAATATATAACAAATAAAGAACTTCAAAGAAGAATTGGAGTAAAGAATGTCATTAAAGGAATGTATGAATAAAATGATGAACTGATCCATGATGACAGCAAAGGGATGTCAGGTAGACTTTCATGGACGTCCTGAATTTTCCATTGGTTCTCTCTCAATATCAGGAGAAAGCAAAGAGGGCCCTAGTTTATATGGTAGTGTGAATATAGATTAATAGCAGTCAGACATGGACAGAAGTCTCATAAAATATTGTCATGGATGGGTTACAATTTTCATTGTTGGAGAGAACTTCCCAACTGATGAGATAACAAATTCATTTGAGTATTTATGAGGCCACTATGTGGTCCAGTGGGTATAGCACTGGACCTAGAAATAGGAAGACCTGAGTTTAAATCTGACCTCATATACCTATTAGCTATGTGACCCTGTACAAGTCATTTAACCTCTGCTGACTTTAGTTTCCTCATTTGTAAAATACAATTTTATACATACATACGTACATATATATACACACATATATACACATACACATATGTATATACATATATCTATAGATACACACACAATATTTTATATATATATAAATAAAATAGTACCTACCTCACAGCGATATATGAAGGTTAAAATGAAAATAATATTTGTTAATTTTTCAAAACTTAAAGCACTGGATAAATACTAGCCATTATTATGTTTTTATTTCAGTAAAAGTTGCTACTATTTCTACATAAAATATGTGCATTCTAGTAGTAGATTTATGGAAAGAATAAAAGAGTTATTCTAATGCTCAAAATTTCAGGCTGGACAAGTGGGAAATTTTTTTTTTTGATAAATCAGGGCCCATGAGTATCCTTCAAATCATATCAGGACCATGTGTGACACCTGCTGAATTGATTGCTTTTTTTCTTGTAACACACTGGATTGCTGGCTTATTGAATATATTCCTCACAAACTACATTTCCAAGAATTTCCCTCAAGGTAGATGGACGATACCCTGAGTAGAATGTAGACATTTATGAATATGTCTAAAGAGTTAGTTTATTACTCTAATTATTTTCAGTAGTGGAAAGTGGTTCTACTTTATTACCCAAGTGAGAGTTATTATTGTCTTTCTTTCTGATAATTGCATTTGTAGTATTTATTTCAGTTTTCTAAAGACCCTTTTAAGTCTATTTGAGCATTTAGGTTTTCTTTTGTATTTATTTCTGATTAATTTAATTCTAATTAAAATAATGTATAATAGTTACTTTGAAAATAAAATCATTTTAAAAAATCTGAGAGCATATTTAGCATGGCAACAGAGGGGTTTATTTAATTGGTCCTTCATCAAGCCTTAAATCCAATCCTGAAATTCAGACCTTGATGTTGTTCTCATTTCCTCCCTACAGACAGAACTGAGAAAGGATTTTAAACAACTTGATATGTTTTCAATTTTGTAATATAAAAACTTTACCCAACTTAAGCATCTCTAAATGTTTGTAATAGGTAGATTAGGAATCGCAGGTAGTAGAAGTTTTTCTTTTTGCATAAATAAGAGGCAACTGACAAACTCACAAAATTTCCCTACTTTCTCCACCCTGCCTCTTAGTACCTAATTTGTGATTGTTAACTTCTATCTGGATCAAATGCACTTGATGCTGGTGACAGACTGAACATAAAAAAAGGATTGAAGTGCATCAACATTTTCTTCAGGGCCTATGTATGCGAGTGAATTCTGTGCAGGCAATCAATGGGTGGAACTAATGAAGATGATTCTCAAGCTTTATTCAGATAGTAATTCATTCTGCCACTATTAAGTTCATCAAGCAGAGTCAGTACTTTCTGGTTATGTGGGAAATGACATCTCAATGGCAAATCACAAACCAACAACCATCATTTATAAGAAGCTACCATATTTGTAAAGTGTTCTTTTGAAATTTTTCTCCATTACCTTGCAAATAGTATGGAATAAGATTGTGTCTGCCTAGATCTGATCATAGCTCTTCACAATTCAAAAGTCTTCAATGGCTATTTATTGTCTCCTGGATGAAATAAAGAATTTTCATTTTGGCATTTAATGCGTTCAATAATCTGGCTCCCATCTATCTACATTTCTAGTCTTATTTCATACTGCTATTGCTCTGCACTATCTATGCCTGTCAGAGTAGGAAGATAATTATTTCCCATACACAACAATTTATTCCCTGCATCCACACCTTTTCATACATGGTTTCCTATGATTAGACTCCACACCCTCCTTACATTTGCTTCTTGGAATTTCTAGCTACCTTTAAGACACTTTTAGGAGTCAACTCTTTTTTTATTTTATTTTATTTTTTTTGCGGGGCAATGGGGGTTAAGTGACTTGCCCAGGGTCACACAGCTAGTAAGTGTCAAGTGTCTGAGGCCGGATTTGAACTCAGGTACTCCTGAATCCAGGGCCGGTGCTTTATCCACTGTGCCACCTAGCGGCCCCAGGAGTCAACTCATAAATAAGGCTTTTCCTTATCCTTCCTCCCCACCCCCACCCCCACTAGTTAAAACTTCCAAAGTTGCAATGGCTTTTTATAATTTTATTTAATCACTTACTCCTAACATATAACAAGACAAAGAGAACATTTCTTCCCAACACTTCAGGAGCATAATCTCCCTTATCTTACATTAGTCTTTGGGGAGAGTGGGATCAGGTTTAGCATAGTTTCTACATATCAGTAATTTCATTAAGTTCATGCCCAAAAGCTGCATTCCTGATGAGTGAGTCTTCTACTCATTTAAGCTACCACCAGGCCAAGTGCCAAAGATTGCTGTTACTTGGTTTTGGGAGCATCAAGCCTGGGACGGCTATAAAACCCAACATGGATTTAATTTAGACTTTCAGATGCCCAGACTCCTGGAAAGTTCACTCTTCTGACTTTTTGAAACTCACATGATCATAACCTCCAGATTAATATATTTTCTTTGCCTCAAATGAAAGAACACATTGACATAGGCAAGTAACTGAGGTCCACATTATTGAGACCATAAATTCGCCTAAGAAGAAGAGGACAAAAAGCCTCTTCTCTTAAAGCACTATCTCTCATTAAATGCCTTGAGTAAAGAAGGCAAACCAAGAACAGAGGTCTAACCAAGAAAAAGACTGAGGTCAACTGAAGTTTTTGGAAGGAGCCTCTAGTTGTAGTTCTACAATTACAGATAAGAGGCTCCCATCCACCAAATTTCTATCAATGTAAACCGATTAAATAATGTTTATTATTTTCTAAAATCTCTCCAACGAATGTATTCTTTATATCTTAATGAATATTTGGAAGTAGGCCCTGCAACTCCTGAGATAGCATCAGGTGAGCATATTGATGTGCTTTGTTTGGGCTGAGTCATAAGGACTGGACTGATTCTCCAATCTTCCATTATATAGGTATTCAAAAAATGGTGGTTGAATGAAGGGATAAATGAAAGAATAAATGTTAATTGGGAGTTTGGTGCATTTATTTATGCTATCAGCTTGCTAACATGACATCACCATATGAAGGATGCTGGAGAACTGCTTCTTGGAGAATCATGATAATGTACAAGTAAAGTACCTTAGAGAAATAGACTGGGGAAGAGGGCATGTGTAGACATTCTGTAACTGGTTAATTTGTTTAACTATATGATAGATTGGCTTCAGAGGTTTTTTAAAAACATTTGCCACCTTCAGCTACAGTCTCTTAGCATCAGCATTATTGGGCAGTTTGATGACTAGTGAAGGAAGGACTCCTAGGTATCCTGCTATTTCAAAGTCTGGATTTCACAGACTGCACAGCATTGAAGCCCTGAGGAGCTAGAAATGACCTTTTGGTTGTGACCTTCATTAACTCAACCCAGTGGTAGCTGAGGTGTAGGCTCACCAAGCAGTTAGGCTGAGTTTGAATGTGAACATGGTGAAAACAATGCTATACAATAAGTGAACTTTTGTTCTGAATCCCTCTTGCCCTATCTTAACCCAGAATGAGATCCCATTATGGATTCTGAAATATTGAGTTAAATTTGTATATGTTTGTTCCTTTGTTCCTTTGTAAAATCTAGTCTGACTTTGTGTTGAAATGGAATTGGTGGCACTAGTCACTAGTCCCCTCATAAATGGGGGAAACACAGCTCAAGTCAAGGCAGAAAAAAGACACAACTCCATTCAGAATACCTGAGAACCATGAGGTGGAAATGTACAACAGGCCTAATACTGAATGAGTATTTTTTTTCTTTCTTTCTTTTTCTTTTTAGCAACAAACATTTATTTTATTTTTTCCAGTTACATGTAAGGGTAGTTTTCAACATTCATTTTCATAAGATTTAGAGTTCCAAATTTTTCTCCCTCCCTCCCTCCCTCCCTCCCTTTCCTACCCCCTCCACAAGATCACAACCAGGTTATATAGGTACATCCCATAAGTGTTTTTTTTTTATCAGTTCTTTCTATGGGGGTGGATAGCTTCCTCATTAGATCCTTGAGATTGTCTTGGATCATTGCATTGCTGAGAGTAGTTAAGCCATTCACAATTCCTCAATGAACAATACTACTGTCACTATGCACAATGTCCTCCCAGCTCTGCTCACTTCACTATACATCAGTTCATGAGTCTGTTAAGGCTAAAATTCTAGCTAGTCTGTCTAAAATATCTAATGAGTGGTCGCCAATAAATTATAAGCTTTAGCAAGAGTTAGACTTTTAAGCATTTATTAAGGAGAATAAGAATTTGGTAAAGAGAGAGAAAGGCCTAGATTCCTATTCTATTAAAGGGAGAGCACATTTCTAGCTCCCTTCTCCACCGGAGTCCAGAGGAAAGAGCCCCAGACTGAGCGCCAGTCTCTTCCTTCCTCCTCCCACTAGTCTGCGTCACTTCCTGATGCCTGGTCTTGCCCTCAAAGACCTTCGCTTCATGGGCAGAACTCTTCTACAGTAAGTATCCAGCAGGTGGCGTTATTCCAATCGTTACAAGTCCTTCCAGGTTTTTCTGGGATCATCCTGTTTGTCATTTCCTATAGCACATGACCATTCCACCACAATCTTATACCACAACTTCTTCAGTCATTCCTCAATTGATGGCCATTTCCTTGATTCTCAATTCTTAGCCACTACAAAGAGTTGCTATAAATATTTTTTGTACAATTTCCCCCCTTTTCTCTTTTTCATGATTTACAATTGTTAACTGTTTCCCTTCCATTCTATTCCCTTCCCCATGATATTTTTTCTATTATCAATCTTCTTTCATCCTATCCCTCTTCAAAAGGAATTTGCTTCTGTCTGTCCTCTCCCTGACTCAGCCCTTCCTTCTCTTGCCCCTCTCTCTTTATCCCCTTCCCCTCCTATTTTCCTACAGAGATAGATAGATTACTCCACCCAACTGAGTGTGTACCTTATTCCCTCCTTAAGCCAATTCTAATGAGATGGAGGTCTTTGAGCCAATTCTGATGAGTGTTAGGCTCACTTACTGCCCAGATTAAATAGATTACTCCACCCAGTTGGGTATGTATGTTAGTCCCTCCTTGAGGCAACTCTGATGAGTTTAAGGTCTTTGAGCATTTTCTGATGAATGTAAAATTCATTTACTACCCTGCTCCTCTCCCATCTCTTCCCCAACTCCATAAGCCTTTTCCTGTTTCTTTCATGTAGGATTTCACCTCTGGCCTTCCCCCTCCCCTAGTGCATTTCCCTCACCCCTCAATTTAACCCTAAATATGTCATCATGAAGCAGCTAGTTGACACAGTGGACAAAGCATCCACCCTGGACCCAGGGGAATTCCAGTCAAAGCCCAGCCTCAGACACAAGACAGTCACCCACTGTATGACCCCAGGTATGTCCCCCAACTCCAATTTTTATGGTTCTCTAGGGTCTTGTATTTGAAAGTCAAATTTGCCATTCAGTTCAGGTCTTTTCATCACAAATTCCTGAAAGTCCTCTTTTTCATTAAAGTCCCATTTTTTCCGCTGAAAGATAAGGTTGAGTTTTGCTGGGTAGGTGATTCTTGGTTGTAATTCCATTTTTTTTGCCCTTTGGAATATCATATTCCATGCCCTCTGAGCCTTTAATGTAGAAGCTGCTAGATCTTGTGCTATCCTGACTGGGGATCCACAGTACTTGAATTCTTTCTTTTTGGTAGCTTTATTTTATCCTTGACCTGAGAGCTCTGGAATTTGGTCATAATATTCCTAGGAGTTTTCCTTTGGGGATCTCTTTCTGGAAGTGATTGGTAGATTCTTTCAATTTCTATTTTACTTTCTGCTTTAAGAATATCAATGCAATTTTCCCTGACAATTTCTTGGAAGATGATGTCTAAGCTCTTTCCTTGATCATGGTTTTCAGGTAAACCAATAATTTTCAAATTATCTCAACTGGACCTATTTTCCAGGTAAGCAGTTTTTTCCAGAAGATATTTCACATTGCTCTCTATTTTTTTATTTATTTGGATTTGCTTTATTCTGTCTTGGTTTCTCATAAAGTCACTGGCTTCCATTTGTTCAGTCCTAATTCTTCTTAGACAATTATTTTCACCAGTGAGCTTTTCCATTTGGCTTTTCAAGCTGCTGACCTTTTTCTCATGTCTTTCCTGCATCACCTTCATTTCTCTTTCCATTTTTTCCTCTACCTCTCTAACTTTATCTTCAAAGTCCTTTTTGAGTGCCTCTATGGCCTGAGACCAATTCATATTTTTCTTGGAAGCTTTAGATATAGGGGCCCTGATGTTTACATCTTCCTCTGAGGCTGCACCTCGATCTTCCTTTTCACTAAAGAAACTTTCTGTGGTCTTCATCTTTTTTTGTCTGCTCATCATTCCTTTCTTTTACTTGACTTTTAGCTCTTTAAAGTGGGGCACTGTTTCCAGGCTGCTGTATCCCAAGCTTCAGGAGTCCTAGGTGGTATGATTTAAGGAGGATCAGGTTCTTCACTCACCTGGCCTGTTCCCTGGTCCATAGATGACCTTAGTACAACTTTCTAATCAACCAGCTTTGTATGTTGTGGTTGCCAGCTTCAATGAGCCTGTGCCCCTCCCCCACCTGTGCCACTGCTACTCAAGCCTACCTCCTGGTTCTCAGCAGGGATGAAAAACCCAACTTCTGCCTCAGAACCAGCATAGACCCCTGTAGTATCCCCCTTGACAAAGGCTCAGCCTTCTCACCAGACTGTGAGCTTAGTTCCAGACAACACTGGTTCTTCAGCTGATTCAGATTCTCTGGGGGTCTCCTTCTCTGGTGAGGCCTTCCTGGGACTGAATCTATGTCATAGTGACTGTGAGGTTGGGCTCCACTTCTGTCTCATCACAGCAGCTCCCTCCTTCTGACCTTCCAAGCAGTTCTTGGTTAGAAGATGATTTCAGCACATTCTTCTGTGGGTTTTACTGCTCCAGGCATTGTCTTATGGCATTATTTGGATGTTGTTTAGAGTGATCGTGTCATGAGTTCAAGAGCTCACCACCTTTCCTCTGTCATCTTGGCTCCACCCTGGAAGTGAATGAGTATTTTCAATGATTAAAAAACAAAAAAAGATTAGACTCAGGAAAGCAAAAATAGAACTTCCTGTAAGAATTATGTTTCCCAATTTTTATAGCTAGCATTTCTGATAAAGGCCTCATTTCTAAAATATATTACGAACTAAATCAAATTTATAAGAATCCAAGTCCTTCCCCAATTGAGAATTGGTCAAAGGATATGAACAGGCAGTTTTCTAATGAAGAAATCAAAGTTATCTATTGTCATATAAAAACATGCTCTAAATTACTATTGATTAGTGAAATGCAAATTAAAATAACTCTGAGGTACTACCTGACACCTATCAGATTGGCTAATATGACAAAAAGGAAAAATAATAAATGTTGGAGAAGCTGTGGAAAAATTGAAACACTAATGCATTGTTGGTGGAGTTGTGAACTGATCCAACCATTCTGGAGAGCAATTTGGAACTATGACCAAAGGGCTATAAAGCTGTGCATATATCCTTTGACCCAGAAATATCACTATTAGGCCTTTTCCCCAAAGGGATCATTAAAAAAAGGAAAAGGACCCACATGTACAAAAATATTTATAGGTGCCCTTTTTGTGGTGGCAAGGAATTGGAGGTTGAAGGGATGCCCATCAATTGGGGAATGGCTAAACAAGTTGTGGTATATGAATGTAATGGAATACTATTGTTCTATAAGAAACAATGAGCAGGCAGATTTCAGAGAAATCTTGAAGGACTTAAATGAACTGATGCTGAGTGAGATGAGCAGAAACAGGAGGACATTGTACACAGTATCAACAATATTGTGTGATGATCAACTGTGATAGACTTGATTCTTCTTAGCAATACAATGGTCCAAGATAGTTCCAAAGGAGTCATTATGGAAAATGCTCTACAAATCCAGAAAAAAAAAAGAATTATGGAATCTAGATGAAGATTGAACCATATTATTTGTATTTTTTTGTTTGTTTTTCTTTTATGAGGTTTTCCCTTTTTGCTCTGATACTTCTTTCACAGCATGACTAATGCAAAAATATGTTTAATGTGATTGCACATATATAACCTATATCAGATTGCTTGCTGTCTTGGGGAGTGGGGAGGGAGGGGAGGGATGCAGAAAAATTTAAAACTAGAAATCTTATAAAAACAAATGTTGAAAACTATTTCTACATGTAACTGGAAAATATTAAAATACATTTAGGAAAAAAAAGAAGTGTGTTCCCCTGTGTGTACAACACTTGGTCTATATTTTTTTCTATTCTGAAAAGCACATTCATAATCCCATTTGTACTCATCTTCCAGACTCCCAGGCCCCCCCCAAAAAGCATTTAGGTAATAGAAAAGGGAAGAATAACCATCTGCTTGCTAATGATGAAAGCCTTGCAAACTTATGAATTCAATCCTATAAAAATTAATAGCTATAATGGCAACTGCCTTAACATAAGATTGTGGCAACTTCCTTAAATGATTTCTTAATTAAGACTATTTTACATTTGCATAGCCCTTTTCAGTTGTGTTATCTCATTAGATATACATAATAACCCTGTGAAGTAGTCTGGGCAGATATCAGCTAATTCTGATATTTTGGATGAATTATCTGAGATCAAGAGATAAAAGGCACATAGCTCCTATAACTGGCATGGAGCCTACTAGAAATCATGTGTCCTAAGCCTTGTTCTTCCTCAGCAGTGTTCTGCTGCTTTTGCTGGGTGTTTGTGTTTTAAGAACAAATATCCACCTTTGTTATTGCTGTTGTTGATTTTACATAAGGGTATATCAAAAGGATTTAGTAACAAAAGACAATTTATTGACAGTTTTATCTTATTGGGTTTTTTGTTTTTTCTATGTAACAAACATTTTATTTTTTCCAGTAATATTCATTTTCATAAGATTTAAAGTTCTAAATTTTTCATGTTTGAATTCAACAAAGTTTATATCCCCTCTCTTTATCTTGATTGTTCTTGTTGTTCAGTTCATTCAGTTGTGTCATACTCTTCATGACCACATGTGAGGTTTTCTTGACAAAGATACTGGAGTGGTTTGCCATTTCCTTCTCCACTGGATTAAGGCAAACAAAGAATGAATGACTTGCCTGGGGTCATACAGCTAGTGAAGGTCTGAGACTGGACTTCAATTCAGGTCTTCCTGACATCAGGCCCAGCATTGTATCCAATGAGATACCTAGCTATCTCATCATCTTCATTATGTATTTCTATTTGTCATAATTCCTTAAGTATGTATGTTTCTTTTTCATAGATTCACTCAGTCAATAAGTATTTATTAAGCACTTACTATGTAGTGTGATTAGCACTGGGATACAAAGAAAGGGGAAAACATTGTCCCTTTGTCTAAAGGTAAATGAAATTGAATCTATGACTTCAATATTTAAAAAAAAAATCTTACACTTCTATACTGGTATTAGAATCTGTTTCTGTAGTAGTATTTCTTTTGGTTTCCCATTTCCTTTATGTTGTGACATTCATCTCCTCTTTATCTAAAATATAAACAACATTTCAAATTAATGGGCTTTGGGGATGCTTGTTTTGCTAGCTGTGACCAGTAATTTTTGGCATCACATAACCTATTTCCAAATCAGATCATTAAAAAACATAAAGATGCTGCTGAAAATTACTTTCAGAAAACAAAGGTACTGGCTTTTCAAAAGGTATACTCAGTTTTACTTTGAAATGCTTTGAAATCTCTCTAGGTTTTTCTATTTAGGAAGGAGGGGAAAAGCCATAACACCACACTATCTGAATGAAGTTGCTAGATCAGTTTAATGTAAATTGGGGGTAAATCATTGACAAATAAATTAAATAGGTATGATCTGAATATTGAGCTTTGGCAGGCCTCACAGTCTATTACAGCCAAGCCAGATTCCTTTCTCTGTACAAAAATGTTATGTTGTTCTTGTTAAGCAGTCATCCATCTAAGTGACTTCAAGGCCCTTAAGACCCGAATAGTCTCAGCTCATCTATCAGCCTCGTGAATTCAGTCAGATCCACTACAATAAGAAAAGAATGGGGCAGCAGAAAATACAACATTCAATAACATGTATTCAACAAATATTTGTTAGCTGCCCACTATGTGTAGCACATTGTGCTAAACACCAGGGAAAGATACCAAGCCTAGTAAGCCACTATTTCTTTCTCCATTAGAGTTTACCCTTTAAAAGGGGAAATGAAGAGCTGAAATAGATAACTATGATAAACAATTTTACATATCAATTTTATCATAACTAATAATGTTTATTAATATGATTGATTCCCAGATATGGAATAAGGGACTTTTATGGAATAGGGAAATAAATAAAACTTAGAAGTGAAATTTTCAAAGTTTTATTTTTGGTCCGTTTGTTGAACTCTAAAATGATTTCACTTGAATACCATTCATTTTATAGTTTTCTAGTTCACAAAATATAATAATTTCTTCAAAACATTCCCACATAGAAATATTATCAGAGTTCTACAAAACTGGTAAGTTGAAAATCCATTCCTTATAGTTAAACCAACTTTTTTGAGTGTTTATGGTTCTCAGCTAAAAGGTTCTTCAATGTTTTAACAGTTTGATGCAATAAGGACAGTCATCTCCTTGTCATGTATACATAAAATCATGTGAATCAAAGATCTCATCATTTTTAGGGAATTACTTTTTGACTTGGAAACTATGCTGGATCTTCTCCATGATCTTTTCTATCTCCAACCCTTACCTTTAAAAAAAAATGTTTGAAACACCTAATCATAAGTAAGCAAAGTCCCACATTGTCCTAGTCAGTCTATATACATATACATATGCATATGGAAACATATTTCTTGGACATAAAGTATATTAATTATAGATATAAATTACATTTATTTTTCATGCACACACATACATATATATACATATACATACCTATATCTATCTACAAGCATGTCTATAGCTACCCAAGTACTGACCAGAGAGTTAGGAGACTTGAAGTACAGATTAACATATTTTTCTCTGTGTGTATATATAATGATACATATACATGCATTTATATGTCATATACAGATAGACATGTATTTTTTCAGATTGGTATATGTATATATGCGTATTTAGTTTGACATATTCAGATTGATATATGTATATACATGGATACACAGAAATATATATGTTGGTCTAGATTGGTATATATGACATATGCATGTGTATATGTATACATACATAAATACATATATATGTATATATATATATACACACACACACATATACACACACATACATGTATATATTCATCAGGATTTCAAGATCCCCACCTCTCTGGTGAATAGAACTTCCAGTGAACATTTTTGGTGAGCATACGCCTTCCTGTGTTATGTCTTGCCTAATATGTCCTCAAGCAATCCCTATTGTTATCTTTCTATATATCCAACATAATTTTGATGTGAATAAATAATTCCAGTTATTTAAACTATACTATACAGTTGGGTGGACAACCTATAGAGCTTATTAAATCATATATATATTGGGCATTTATTGCAAATAGACAAAGAATTGAGCCTCAAAGAGGAGAGTGGTTTGGGTTGCCTTTCAAAAACTGTAAGATTCTTTTAATAATGCCAAACTTTTCCCAGAGATAAAGGGCTGTTTTGAATACTAATCTTCCTCTGATATTGCTACATGTCAATCAGACATTGAACACTATATTCTTGAAAGAACTAAAAAGCAATTACTACTCAGAGGGAAATGGAAAGGTATATGGTGCATATGAGTAGGTTGTAACTTATTACAAAGAGGGAATTATGAAGAAGTAGAGTAAAGAGTATTGCCAGTGAAATGTATGAGCAAAAATGATGGGTTAGTTATGTGGCTAGAATGAAAGATAACAGATGGACAGTCTGTTTAGTCATCAGTATCCTCAAAATGTTAAAAGAAAATAAGGAAGGCCTCTAGTCCATTAGGATGAATCCCTTAGTTATACTAATGGGAGGACATGGAAAGTAGGATAGGATAGCCAGGCTTGGATGGATCTCAATCTCCATCTTGGGTTCAATATCCACATTGATGGGGGTATGGATTGATATGATTCGTAAATATTTGAGATCTAATATAAAAATAACTCTAATGTAAAACAATACTTGTGATTGTGTATAAATCATCTGTGACATAATAATACCCAAATAATAACTCCAAAAGAGAGAAATTAAAGAAAATCATGTTTTAAGGCACTGTATAAGAAAAATAAAATAATCATTTTACTGAATTGAACTTCTTGTTAGGTGATTCAGGGTAACCTAATCAAACTAATTATCTTCAATTAATTGCCTTTTTATATCAGTCATTATCAGACATATTTCCTTCCATTCTATCCCCCAAATTGAAATCTCCTTTGTAACAAAGAAAAAAAAAACATTTAGGCAAAAATATGGTAATCACATCTGAAAACATAGACATATAGCATTCTACCCATGTAGTATCCTGAATCTCTGCGAAGAAAATTGAGGTAATCAAAGTATGTTCCTTTATCTGTTCTCTTGGACCTGGATTATTACAGTTACTCAGAATTCAGGTTTTGTTTAAGGTTCTTTTAATTTATATTAATGTAGTTACTATGTATTTTGTTCTGGTGTAGCTTATTTAATTGTGCTTCAATGTATATAAATCTTTCCATGTCTCTTGGGATTCTTCATATTCATAAATTCTTATTGCACAATAAAATTCTGTTATAGTAATATATGCTACATTAATATACGGTTTTTTAGTTTTTTTCTCCATCAATGGGACTTAACCCATTTTTAGTTCTTTGTTACCACAACAAGTGTGCTGTCATGAATATTTTGGTATATACTTAAACTTTCTGTTTTTGAGTTCCTTATCATACATGTCCAGGAGTGGGATTTCAGAGTCAAGAGGAAAGAATATTTTAGTCACTTTTCTCTCATAATTTCAGATTGTTTTCTCAGAAATGTAGGAATAGTTTAAATCACCACCAATACACTGGTGTATCTGGCTTCCAAAAGCCCTTCCAACATTAGCTTTTGGCACTCACATCTTAAACAACTTGCTAATGATGAGATGAAAACTTAGAATTGTTTAATTTGCATTTCTCTTATTAGCATTTATATCAAACATGATTTCAAATGATCATTAATAACTTGCTACTCTGAGGAATAGTGTGTGTGTGTGTGTGTGTGTGTGTGTGTGTGTGTGTGTGTTAAATTGCCTTTGCATTTTGGATATCAGGCATTTAGTCAAGGCAAGGCAAGTCAATAAGCATTTAAATGCTTACTACATGCCAGTCACTATGATAAATTCTCTAAATATAAGTCAAAAAGGAAGACAATTCCTGCCAGGAGGTAGCTTACATTCTAAAGGGCAAAGACTGTAAAGTGGACAATAAAAATTAGGGGAGAAAGAAAAGAGGAGACGAAGGTACTCACCGTGGAGGAATGTTACTAAAAGTCCTATAGAAAGAGTCAAGAGAACAATCTGGAGAGGAATGAGAACATTGTTTGGTCTGGAATTTCTCCTTAACATGGATTGTTTTGAGGGAACTGGCCAATCAGAAAGAGAGCCCACAGGAGTAGAGGGTATTTCCAATGTGAGAAATAAATAAAGCTTGAGTGGGCTTCCAGAGTAAAGAAGTATTTATGGCATGGCAGAGATGAATTAATAATGTAGCCTGGAGATGAATGGAGACAATATTTTTGTCTTTTACATTTAACACCAATTTTTCTTTCCCACTAGACTGTTCCAGGGATGCTAGGTAGCTCACTGGATAGAGTGCCAGGTCTGGAGTCAGGAAGATTCATCTTCCTGAGTTCAAATGTAGCTTCAGACACCTTCTAGATGTGTAACCATGGACAAGTCTCTTGGATGATTGCCTAAGCTTCCTCATCTGAAAAATGGGCTGGAGAAGAAAATGGGAAACCACTCTAGGATCTCTCTCAATAAAACCTCAAATGGGGTCACTTAGAGTCAAGCATGACTGAAAATGACTGAAATGCTGTTCTTGCTTTTATTCTCCCTCAACTAATTTAGTTTGTGCCTTTGAATTTTATATAATCAAAATGGTCTGTTTTGCCATTTATGATTGCTTTATATCTTGTTTTATTGAGAATTCATTTTTTTTTTTTGCAAGGCAGTGAGGGTTGTGACACAGCTAGTAAATGTCAAGTGTCTGAGGCTAGATTTGAACTCAGGTCCTCCTGAATCCAGAGCCAGTGTTTTATCCACTATGCCACCTAGCTGCCCCAAGAATTATTATTTTTTTTTGCAGGGCAATGGGGGTTAAGTGATTTGCCCAGTATCACATAGCTAGTGTGAGATTTTAAAATTGGATACAAGAGCATTAAACTCCCCTTTAACCTTTCCAGTAAGTGAAAGAAGCCTCTGAGCTTTAGTTAGAGCTTTTATTGTTTGGGAATTAATTAGCCAACAAAACAAGGTGATGTTGATTAGAGAGATAGGAAAGTAGAAATACAAATAAATAGTCTTAGATCTAAGCTTAGTCTATATTCCGTATAGAACTCACCAAATTCCAAAACCACCTCTGAGGCTGAGAACCGCGTCAAACACGTGCTGTTATGGAGGACCAGGCCGATCACGGAGGACCATGCTGTTGAACTTGAGTCAGCGTGTGTGTGTGCAGAGCAAGCCAGTGGATGAGGAGAGAAAAGACATCAGTTCTCTCCTTGCCTTTAAGCTTGCACCCTAGAAGTGGAGTGCTTAGCAGACACACGGGTGGTTCGTCACGATCTCCTCCCCAAAAGGATAGTCCTTCAAAAACTGTCATCCTTCAGTTATCACTAATCAACTGTTAAAAGCTTTCACTTTTTACCACATTTCCCCCCTTTGCTTCCTCAAGAAACGGAACATTTCCTTGATGGAACAGTCAAAAATAACAGAATATAATATACTATGCTAACTAATAATATGTTAATAACAATATAGAAAAGGAAGAGAGGAAAGTTTTGTCCAGAGGGGCGGTTTTTTGGTCCTCATGAACCGATGCTTTGACATTGGTCTTGCAAGGGGAGGGCCTCTGCAGAGAGTACATGTTACAGATGGCATATAATAACAGAAAGGAGATAGTAAAAACTAACAAAACAAAACTGTTCATATAAAGTCTCTGAGTTCTCTTGACTTCTTGAAGTGGTAAGATGTCATCAGGAGGAAACTGGATTCTGGTCTGGAAAACTGGGCTCTGGACTCTGGACAGGAAAGCTGGATTCTCTTCTTTAACTGTTTCAGTTGCTGGATTTTTACTAAACCTTAGCATAGCATTGTCAATGATCAAATTTAATACAATGAAAGTTCTTAAAAACATGAATTGAGGGGCAGCTAGATGGCACAGTGGATAGAGCACCGGCCCTGGAGTCAGGAGTACCTGAGTTCAAATCCGGCCTCAGACACTTAACACTTACTAGCTGTGTGACCCTAGGCAAGTCACTTAACCCCGATTGCCTCACTAAAAAACAAAAAAAAAACAAAAAAACCCCCAAAAAAACCCATGAATTGAGAATAGAAGAATTATGGGAATTACCAGAAAAGAATAGAGAACTGATGGGATATGAGCATTCCCACACTTGAGCAATATTTACAGCCCATGCAGTATGCCAGCTTAAAATAGGTGGATGAGATATACATCCATGCCAATAAATATATTGGAGGAACCTGAGTCAGGCTTAATCAGATGCATGGGATTGAGACATCCATGGCATCAGGCATATTGTAGGGGAATAGAAGCCAGGTGTTGAATGAGATGGGTGGGGTGAAAACTTACAGCCATCTGTGCAGTACCTGGACTTCATAAGTGTCTCCCCTTCTGTGAGAGTTCAATTCCTGCTCTTGTATGTATTCCTCTTATGGGTAAAGGCAATTAATGTCTTAAATGGTAAATTCCCATAATCCAAGTCTCATAAGGATTTAAAAATTTGAGGATAATAATGATAGCAAAAAATGTGAAATGATCACAAAAACTGAATTTGCTTTGAGTCAGAATATAAGTTACAATGTACAATGATTCCAAATAATATTTTTTTGCAAAAATAGTATTTCTAAGAATTAATTTACACTTGTCATAGTAATCAATTTACCAAGGAAATACTTTATATAATTTGATCAAATAATCAGTTATAAAAACAAAACACAATCTTAAAAGAATGAAAATCTCTATGAAAACAAACTTATACTATTAATTTCAAAATGCAGATAAAAAAGCATAAAAAGAAAACCTTTATGTAACATTTGAACTGACATTATTTCTCTGAGTGAATTTAGAACATTTTTGATTTTGATATCTAAAATCTCCACATCTTATATTAATATCTTGCTGTCTACTTCTGCATTTTGGTAAAATATGTCCCAGTTTATCGCAATAGAAGCAGATTCTTGAAATATGATGATAAAGTTTCTCTTGTTTTTCTTCAACCCCTTTATTTTCTCTTTCATAATACAAATGCTTTATAAAGTTATTAGTTAAAGGCAAAAGCAGGTAAAGATAAATCAAAACAGAAAGTCCACAAAAATGAAGCATTAACATACTTACAAACATAAAATTTCTTACCCAATGTGAAGATTAGAAGGTTGAGGGGTTCAGCAGTCCCTTCATGGTCACCAAACTGTGATGTTTAAAATCTAAATTGTGGTTGCCTTAAATGCTTTAGCACTAGTCCTTGGGCATTAAACATTTATTAAAGCATAGAGCTATTCCCATGGAGTTCAGAAAGTTAAGAAAAAAGCCTATTTAGCCTAGAGTTCCAGCCTGGTCTGGTTCTTCCTCAAGTCCTCTGCCACAAGCCTGCTTCAATCAGGAATTCCCTAGCAAGCTGATTGTGAAAGCTTTTTATAGGTCTGGAACAGAGGCAGTCCTTACACACTGCTTCAAGCTGATTGGTTGGTGTCATCCAAATCCATTGGCTTTGAAGGTGTTCTCATGTTGAGTTCACAGTCTAGCTTCTGAAAACAATACCTTCTTAAGGGCTAGCCAGGTGTGATTACAATCCAGTTAACTTGTAGTAGGCTTAATCAGCAGTCAATCACTCTCACTTGTTTCAATCAGTATAGATTAATCTCCAGGTGAGTCTTTGAGTATCTGCGAATTTCCATTATTTCATCACACTAGCAAGTGTCAAGTGTCTGAGGCCAGATTTGAACTCAGGTCCTCCTGACTCCAGGGCTGGTGCTTTATCCACTGCACCACCTAGCTGCCCCCCCCCCCAATGGACCTCACTCCTTTCTTTCTCTTTTTTTAGGGCAATGAGGGTTAAGTGACTTGCCCAGGGTCACAGAGCTAGTAAGTGTCAAGTGTCTCGGGAAGAATTCTTAAAAAAGAAAATTATTTCTTTCTCTTACCTTATTTTATCAGGATATTATATTTTATATCCAGATTTCATATCCATTTGGCATGTCTAATAATTTTCCAAAACCATTTTCCAGTTTTCTTAGACATTCTTATAATTTATGATATTGGCTTGATGAAACACTGTACTCAACATTTCTTGTGTTTTTTTTTTTATTATCTAGTGGCTTCTTTCCTTTATATTTCCTTTATTTTCTCATAGCAAAGAGTGATGACTTCAAACTTGAAGTCTGGTAATACATAGTTTCTTTTAGTCTCATTTTATTCATTATTTTCTTTAAGTATATAGTAATTTCATTCTTATGAATTAATTATTTTATTATTTATTTCATTCTATAAAGTATAATTTTTGTAATTTTATTAGATTAACATTAAAACTTTTGCTTAACTTCGGTGGTGTAATCATTTTTATTACACTGACATAGTCTGATATAGTATGATTATGAGCACTAAATATTTCTCCAAGTACTAGTTTAGCTTTATTTTTGTGGATTATTTTATATTTGCCTTTATAGAAAATCTTGTACATGTCTTTCAGGTATTATATGAATTCTATAAGTAATCAGAATTTAATTACTTATCTTATTACTTCCTCCTTTTTTGTTAGAACACCAAAGAAGGCTGATAATTTCTGTAGATTTACTTTTTAAAAATCTATTTTATTTTTTCTAATTGCATGCAAAAACAATTTTAACATTCTTATTTAAAATGTTTGAGTTCCAAATTCTTTTCCTCCCTTCCTCCCCTCCTCTGCCACATCAAAAATTAAAGTAATTTCATATAGACTAAACATGTGCAATCATGAAAAATATTTCTATGTTAGAAATGTGAAAGAAAATCCAAGATAGACAAAAAACAAACAAAAAGAAAAGTAAAAAAAAAAAGTATGATTCCATCTATATTGAGACTCCATGAGTTCTTTCTCTGAAGATGGATAGCATTTTTCATGATACATTCTTCAAAATTTTCTTAGATGATTATATTGCTGAAAATAGCTGTCATTTACATTTGATATCATACAATATTACTGTTACTGTATATAATATTCTCCTGATCCTGCTCATTTTACTTTGTCTTTCCAGGTTATTCTGAGAGCATCCTGCTCATCATTTCTTATAGCATTATAGGATCCCATCATAATCATATACAACCACTTGTTTAGCCATTCTCCAATTTATGGGCATTCCCTCAATTTCTAATTCTTTGCCTACTAAAAAAGTTGATATAAATATTTGTGCACAATTTTTCTTGCTTTCCTTCTAGTTTTGGCTGCAATTGTTTTGTTTGTGAATGTTTTTATAAAAAAATTAATGTAATCGATATTAACCATTTTACTACCTCTTGCTTGGTCATAAACTCTTCCCTTATTCATATCTATCATATTTTCCCATGCTCCCTTAATTTTCTTATGATGTCACCTTTTATATCAAAATCATGTGCTTATTTTGTGGTTATCTTGGAATGTGGTATGATATTTTCTTGATTACCACTTAATCATATAGTTTGAAAACTAGTACTCTTCCAGAGTCATCTGGTTCCAATGGTGAGATATATATCAGGATGACTGGAAACAGCCCAGATTTGTAAGGTGAGATTTGAACTCAGGTCCTCCTGACTCCATGGCTAGTGCTTTATCCACTGTGCCACTTAGCCTTTAACTTTATCCTACAAATTTTGGTAAGCTGCTTCATTGTTGTCATTAACTTCAGTGAAATTATTTTTTTGTTCCTTTGGTTTGTTCTTTGTCCACTTCATTCTTTAGGATTAGCTGCTCTTATTTTCCAATTTTTTCTATGCTTCCATGTCTCTTTATCAAATATAATTTTTATAGCATTGTGGTCCAAAAAGGATTCATTTATACTTCTGCTTCTCTTCATTTGTTTGTGAGGTTTTTATGCCCAAAAAGATTTTCAATTTTGGTGAAAGTGCAATGTCCAGCTGAGAAATATATCTTCTATTTCTATTCAATTTTCTCCAGAATTCTAGAGTATTTAAATTTTCTAAAATTCTATACATCTCATTAACTTCTTTCTTATTTATATTATGGTTAGATTTATCTAGTTCTGATAGGGAAAGTTTAAGGTCTCCCACTAGTATAGTTCAAGGCAAAATGGATCAATCGTGTCTGGGTAACTTGGAGGGAAAGCCACTTCTCCCCTGGAGTTTCTACAACCAGGTATGCCTATCTATTCAAAGGAATGACCACTTTGTCACACAAGAAATTATGGACTCAGTTTCCCCTCCACATATTGCACTGACTGTCTGCAGAGCCACAAGGCTTGGCAATGTTTATTCCCTTTACTTCTCTTTTCTTTTATAGTAACCACATAATTATCTCATGTGTCATGATAAATACAATGTTGGATTTGGCCTTGACATCTGTTACCAGTTATATTAGATTCTTTAATTTCTCATAATGGCATGAGGATAATTAGGCACATGATTGAAAAAAGTGATAAAACAAAGATAAAAATTCTTTTTCTAATTAATATTGCAATTGTCTTAAACCTTTATTAAAGAAGGGTATACCAGCAAAACTTATGGATTGGGGACGGCTAGGTGGTGCAGTGGATAAAGCACCAGCCCTGGATTCAGGAGTACCTGAGTTCAAATCCAGCCTCAGACACTTGACACTTACTAGCTGTGTGACCTTGGGCAAGTCACTTAACCCCCATTGCCCTGCAAAAAAAACAAAACAAACAACAACAAAAAACAACTTATGGATTATCTTGCAAGTAACTTAAGGAGAGAACCACTTTTGTTAGATGTTATAATAATTGAAATTAATCTGACAACTTTTACATTATATCTTCTCAATTTATTCTACACAGGGGGGTTTACAGTAATATTAAGTTTTTAAAAGTTTCAATCTTTGGCTTTATTATATCTGTTTCATATGCAACAATTGGACAATACATAATTCTAAAATCTCTAAAAGATTCTGAATTTCCTTAGACATATGTTTTTGAGAATTCTCATTGTTTGATTTGATTATTGGCAAAGCTATTTAAAGTTGTGTTAAGATCAATTTTGTAGGAAATTTTCCAGCTGAGGAGACTTTCTAGGTGATCATCAGTATCTGAAATACCTGCAACACTTCTCTACAACCACACCCATACTCTCCACTAACTGATCATCAGCATCCACACATGAAAGACTTTAACTCTACAACTACACCCAGATGACACTCCAAGAATCATCTGAGAAAAGACTTCCAAAGACATAAATGGACATTTTCCCATTGCATACACTATCTGTTATATTCACCTCCTAAAGGGGAATACCCCGTTTAGTGTTGTTTTTTTTTTTAATTTGTAATATCCATCTACTAAAGGGGACTGACCCCTTTAGTCTTTGTCAATGGGTAGCTCAATTTCTTTTCTCTCTTTTCATTCCTTTTACATTGTAAGTCATTCTTATCTGTAACGTTATTGCTTCATTTAAGTAAACTATGTTTCTTAATGAAGCACAGGGAGGTTTCTGTGAGAAAATAATGGGTTTTGCCAATGCCAAAGGCCCCAGATTGAGGGGAATGATTTGGATTGATTAGATTGACCAACTCTGATGATTGACTCAGTTGAAGTTGACTTGATTGCAACACACCTAACTGAGAAGCTGGATTTTAGGGAGTGTAGACTCTGACCTCAACAGGGGACCACCCTCAAGTCCAGTGAACCAATGGATTTGGGTGATGCTAGCCAATTAGCTTGAAGCAGTGGTTAAGGACTGCCTCTCCTTGGGATGCAGAAGGAGCTTTGACTGGCAGTTCATCCCTAAAACAGGTTCATGGAGGAGGACTTGATGAAGAACCAAGACAGGCTGGAACTCTAGCCTAGATAGGCCTTTCTTAACTTTCTGACCCAGGTGTTCTCTTTTTACTATACATTAATAGATGCTTAATGCCCCAAACTGGTGCTAAAGTTTCTAATTTATCTTAGAAACCCTAGCTAATTTTCCCTATACATGGGACAGTAATAAGGTGATCACAATTCAATTTGTTGCATATATGTTTAGAATTTATATTACCTTACTTCCTGTGATACCTTTTTTTTTTTTAGTGAGTCAGGCCTACCATCATATAGCTAGTAAGTATCAAGTGTCTGAGGCCAGATTTGAACTCAGGTCCTCCTGAATCCAGGGTTGGTGCTCTATCCACTACACCACCTAGCTTCCCCTTTTAATTTTTAATTTTTGATTGATTAATTAATTAATTTTTGTGGTGCAATGGGGGTTAAATGAATTGCCCAGGGTCACACAGCTAGCAAGTTTTTAATTTTTTTTCCTGTGATACCTTTTTAACAAAATGAATTTTACATGATTATCTCTTTTACTTGGGTTCCTTTTTGCTTTTGCTTTGTCTGAGATAATGTTTGTAACCATTGTCTTTTTTCTCTTTAGCTTAAGTATAGTAGATTCTATTCTAGTTCCTTATTTTACCTCTGTGGTTGTTTCTGTTTCAAATGATTTTCTTGTAATCAACATATTTTTTGATTCTGTTTTCTAATCAATTTTGCAGTCTTTCATTTTCTATGTGAGTTATCCCATTCACATTTACAGTTATGTTTACTAATTCTGTATTTTGTTTTTTGTTGTTATTGTTGCTTTTGGCGGGGCAATGAGGTTTAAGTGACTTGCCCAGGGTCACACAGCTAGTGTCAAGTGTCTGAGGTCAGATTTGAACTAAGGTACTCATGAATCCAGGGCCTGTGCTTTTTCCACTGCGCCACCTAGCTGCCCCATACTAATTCTGTATTTCCCTCCATTCTTTTTTCTTCTGTTTAACTGTTGTAGAAATGTAGTGGGACCCCAAGAAACCTAAATATTCTAGCCATCAAGGGATCCTTAAACTTTCCCAGTGGAAAAGCAACTCTCCTCTCACATCAGGGATGGGTGTTTCTGAGCTAGACCCTGATCAACTGATAAGCAATAATAAGGTCTGCAAGATGATATGAAAGATATGGATAGGTGCTGCATATCTTAGTAATACCTCATTATTCCAAATTCCCCTCCCAGTTGTTCTTTGTAATTTCCTCCCCTTTCTTTGTTTTGTTAACATCCAAAAAGAACAGGGGCAGCTAGGTGGTGCAGTGGATAAAGCACTGGCCCTGGATTCAGGAATACCTGAGTTCAAATCCAGCCTCAGACACTTGACACTTACTGGATGTGTGACCTTGGGCAAGTCACTTAACCCTCATTGCCCAGCAAAAAATCAAACAAAACAAAAAGAACTGGTCTTCTCCTACCCAGATGAAAAGTCTCCATATTGATTCTGTTCCCCCATCCTCCCCCCACCTCCACATACCCCTCTCTCCTAATAAATCTCTTTTTATTTTCCAAGATTTGTGATGAACATCCAAATCTTTGGGTAAGCAAACCCTCCTCCACAATCCACGTTGCAAGTTCCCCAAACATAACCTTTTCTCTCTCTGTCTCTGTCTCTCTGTCTCTCTCTGTGTCTCTCTTTCTCCCCCTCTGAAATGTGTGTGTGTCTGTATGTCTCTAAACACTGTCTCTCCTCAAAAGACTTTTGCTTCTGACTAATGCCACTTTAAATCTGCCCTCCTTCCTATCACTATCCCCTCTCTGTTCTACTTCCTTGTTGGGTAAGATAGTTTTTAATAACTAACTGAGTTTTGTTTTGTTTTGTTTTTTTGTAATTTTAATTACATATTTTTTTAATTAATTAATTAATTAATTAATTTAAGTTTTGAAGCTTTGTTTAGATGATTTCCAACTTCAAATTTTTTTCTCCCTCCCTCCCCTCCCTGTCCCCTTCCCCTAGAAAGCAGGTAATCTGATATATAATTTCAAACATATTTCTGCATTAGTCATGTTATACAAGAAGAATCAGAGTAAGAAATAAAAACCTCAAAAAAGAAAAACAACAGCACCAAAACCAAAAGAGATAGTATGGTCCAGTCAGTGTCCATATTCCATAGTTTCTTTTCTTTTCTTTTTTTTCTGGATTTGGAGAGCCTTTTTCATCAGGAGTCCTTTGGAATTTTCTTGTACCATTGGATTGGTGAGAAGAATATAGTCTATCACAGTTGATCAACACACAATGTTGATGATACTGTGCACAATGTTCTCCTGGTTCTGCTCATCTCACTCATCATCAGCCCATGCAAGACTCTCCAGATTTCTCTGAACTCCTCCTGCTCATTGTTTCTTACAGCACAATAATATTCCATTGTATTCATATACCACAACTTGTCCAGCCATTCCCCAATTGATGGGCATCCCCTCAACTTCCAATTCCTTGCCACCACAAAAAGAGTAGCTATAAATATTTTTGTACATGTGGGTCCTTTTCCGTTTTCCATGATCTCTTTGGGAAACAGACCCAAAAGTGCTAATGCTGTGTCAAAGGGTATGCACAGCTTTATAGCCCTTTGGGCATAATTCCAAATTGCTCTCCAGAATGGTTGGATCCTGAGTTTTTTATATGAAGCAGTATGGATGAGCATGAAATTAAAGTATTGCCCACCCACCTCCATTTCCTCTGCATTGTAAAAGCTTTATCTTGTGTACTTATTTTATGTGAAATAGTTTCCTCAATCTGCTCCATTACCCCTTCTCCCAGTGCATCCCTCTTTCTCTCCTCTTCATTTTTTTTTGAGATCATGCCAACATAATCATTTTACACCCATGCTCTTTCTCTATGTAGACTAAGCAAGTTGTACCATGTGAATGTAATGGAATATCATTGTGCTGTAAGAAACGATGAGCAGAAGGAATTCAGAGAAACCTGGAAGGACTTACATGAACTGATGCTGACTGAGAGGAGCAGAACCAGGAGAACATTTTACACAGTAACAGCAACATTGTTTGATGAACAATGGTGATAGACTTGGCTCTTCTCAGCAGTGCAATGATTCAAAACAATTTCAAAGAACTCATCATAGAAAATGTTCTCAACATCAGAAAAAAGAACTGTGGATTCTGAATGCAGATTTAACCATACTGTTTCTACTTTGGGGCCATTTTTTCCCTTCTTTTGTGAAGTTTTTCCCTTGTGCTCTGATTCTTCTTTCACAATATGACAAAGGCAGAAATATGTTTAATGTTATTGTACATATCTAAACTATATCAGATTGCTTTCTGTCTTAGGGAGGAAGAAGGGAAGGGAGGGTGGGAGAAAAATTGAGAACTAAAAATCCTATGAAAACAAATGTTGAAAACTATCCTTACATGTAAATGGAAAATAATAAAATACTTTTATTTAAAAAAAATATTGGACTACTTGAAAGCCATGGCCAAAGTGTCTAGGCACCATATTACAGGAAATTATCAAGGAGAACTGCCTTGATATTGTAGAATCAGAGGAAAAAATCATCATTTAAAGAATCCACTGATCACCTCCTGAAAGAGATCCCACGAGGAAAACTCCAAGGAATGTTGTAGGCGGATTCCATAATTATCAAGTGAGGGAGGAAAATATAATAAATATAATGGAGCCATAGTCAGGATTACACAGTACCTGGGAGCTTCAACACTATAACAGATCAGAGGGCTTGGAATATGATATTCCAGAGGGCAAAGGAATTTGTATTGCAACTAAGAATCAACTACCAAGCAATTTTTTCTGTTTCATTTACTTATTCATTTATTTGTTTGCTTATTTATTTTTTTATTTTAAATAAGAAACTTTTATTTATAGTTTTGGGTTCCAATCTTCATCCCTCTTTCCCTCCCTCCCCTATCCCCTCCCTGAGGTAGCAAACAATCAGATGTAGGTTACACATGTACACCTATGTAAAACATTACCACATTTGTCATTTTGTGCAAGCAATCTTGATTTTTAAAAAATGAAAGAAAAAAACAATTACATGTATCATCTTCCCATATATGAATGTAAATAGTTTACCATTATAAAATCTCTTCTGATTTCTCTTTTATGGCTGCCTTTTTGTATTTCTCTTGAGCCTTGTTTTTGATTGTCAGGTTTCCTATTCAACTATAGCCTTTTAATCAAGAATGCTTCTATGTCCTCTATTTTATGAAACACCCATTTTCCCACTGAAGTATTATATTTCATCTTCTGGGTAATTTATTCTTTATTTTAATCCTAATTACTTTGCCTTCCAGAATGCCATATTTCAAGCTTTCTATTTCTTTATGTAGTAGTTGCTAAATCTTGGGTTATCTGGACTGTGGCTCCAAATTACTTGGATAATTTTTTCTATCTTTCAGTATTTTTTCCTGACCTGGAAGCTCTGGAATTTCAATATAATTTTCATTTTGTGATCTTTTTTAGTATTATTTTAAAATTTATTTTTAAAATTTTTGTTTGCGTGTGTGTGGTTTTTGTTGTTGTTGTTGTTGTTGTTGTTGTTTGTTTGTTTTTTGTTTTTCTGCGTGGCAATGAGGGTTAAGTGATTTGCCCAGGGTCACACAGCTAGTAAGTGTCAAGTCTCTAAGGTCAGATTTGAACTCAGGTCCTCCTGAATCCAAGGCCAGTGCTTTATCCAGTATGCCACCTAACTGCCCCCTTGTGGTCTTTTTAAAGAGAGGATTCTTTCAATGTCTATTTTGCCCTTTGGCTCAAAAATATTGAGACAGTTTTCCTCTATAATTTCTTGAAATATGATGTCTAAGCTCTTTTTTTTTTTGGCATAATGGCTTTCAGGTAGTCCAATAATTCTGAATTTATCTATTTTCCATATCACTTGCTTTTCCAATGAGATTTTTCACATTTTTTCTCTCTTTTTACTTTTTTGATTTCCCCCTATTCCTTGATTTCTCATGGAATCATTAACTTCCACATGCCTAATTCTTATTTTAAAGGATTTTAAAAAGTGAACTTTTTATCTTTTTCATCATTTCACACATTTTTAAAGTGTTATATTTTGGGGGTTTCTTTTTTATACTTCTTTTTACCAAGATATTAATTCTCTCTTCATAATGTTCTTTCATTATTCTCATTTCTTTTTCCTGATTTTTCTTCTACCACTTATTTAATTTTAAAAATAATTTCCTTTCCCTTTTTAGCTCTTCAATGAATTCTTATTGTGCTTTTGTCCAATCTGCATTTTTTTTCCTTTGAGGCTTTGATTGTAGCTGTTTTCAAGTCATCATCATCTTCTTCTGAATTTGTATCTTGATTTTTCCTGTCACCATGATAGCTTTTTATGGTCAATTTCTTTCTTTTTTTTTTTTTTTTGGTGTTTTCTCATTTTTTCAAGCCTATTCCTTGACTTTGGACTTTATATTAAATTTGAGCTCTCCTTACCTGAAGTGGGGTAGGGAACTGTCCCAAGTTTAGTTTTTCAAGCTGCTGTTTTCACTGTTCTGGGTTTTTATAAGTTTTTTGGTAATTCCAAGATCACATGATCTGGGGAAAAGCATAGTCACTGTTCTCTTGGTCTGTGCTTTGTTTTTTACCCAGGAAGGGCCCCTGCTACCTTGCATCAAGTGCCAACTGCTATCTAGAACATGGTCTGGGCAATGGCCTTACCAAACAGCTCCCAGTTCTATTCCCTCTACTGTTCAGGGATCCCATGTAATGCTTTTCCGACCCATTATATAATCCCTTTCTTGTCTCTGGGCTGAGAATTCCCAAAGCTGCTACTCCTACTGTCATAGCTACCTCCAAGGCCTGCAGCTAGTGCTGCCACTGTGTGCACTCCAGGATAGCACAGCATCACTAACTTCTCCTTCCAACTTCCCAAGTTGTTTTGGGCTTGAAATGTATTCCATTCTGACCTGTTGTTGGCTATGCTGATCCATAATTCCATTTGAGGCATTATTTTAAAGTTGTTTGGAGTGGAGTATTAGAAGTGTTTCCTCTAATCTGCCATCTTGGCATCTCTCCTGATTCGACTAGTTCTTTAATAATAACTTTAATTTTGTTATCACAGTCCATATAGTTCCATAGTCTATCAGCTTTCTTTAAATGTTGGCTTTGGAAAGAGATCTTTGCCCCACTTTCTAATCCTCCAATCATAGGGAAAGAGATTACTGAAAATACTAAAGAGATAACAGTTTTCAAATTTGGGAAAGAAATTCTAAACTTCACACCCACATCATCTTGATCAGTTTTTCCCCTAAGCCCCACTGTCCCCCCTTTCCCCATGAGGAGGATTTCTCAAGATTGCCTCACCAACAAAGATATTGACTTATTAGATAATATGATTTTTGTCCTTGATAGATTTATTTCCTTCTTCATATTCTCATCCTGGTTATGACCACCTTATATCTTTTGCCACTTACTTTTTTTTTTTGCCCATAAATAATTTTCTTTGTTCTTTTACTGTCTTTTGCTAAGAGTAATTTTAAAGAAAAAATATAATTAAAAACTGAAACAATCCTTTACTTATATAACCTCAGGTTGTTTTAGATTCATCTAAACATTCATTTTATTTCTTGGTTTTTTATTTCTCTCTGACCTTGTATATCTTTCTTTTGTTCAATGAGTTGGTCAGTTGAATATCCTATTCACCTCTGGGTTCTTTTGAAAGAATGATTTGAATTCTTCCCTTATTCTGAACATCAATTTTATAATTTAATTATTGGACTTAGCTTTGTGGGATATATTATTCTGAGGATGCAAACTGATCTTTGCTTTTCAGCATTTCACATTCCGATATTTCCTTTAATGTTACAATTCTAAAGTTATATCCTGATCTTCCTTTGTTAGGAAACTTGGGGTTTATTCATGCTGTTATTCCATAGAGTCTCTACAGCTGAATTCTGAAGACTATTTCTGTGCTCCCTAAACATGTTGGAAATACATTTTACATATTTGAATTGGAATATTATGGAATTAAGGTCTTTGTGATTGCATTTTCTCTGAAAGAGGTCTAAATCTTAGATTTGTACTTTGGATCTTCAGTTATATTTATTATTATTTTTCATCATCAACATCCAGTCTTGTTATATTTTTTATTTTGTTCATTTAATTTCCTTATTGTTTCTGCATTTCAATTCTGTTATTCCCATATTAGCTACTTGTGAAAGAAAACAGTCAAAAATGTTTGTTTTTACATATATTTTGGAAAATAAAATTCTATTCAAAAAATAAAATAAAATAAACTGTATGTGGTACAAAAAAATAAAAAAACAAACAAACAAAAAACCAAGAATCAATTCTGTTACTCCCCTTTTCAAATAATTTGTAGTTTTGCAAAGGGTCTTTATCCTTTTTTAAAATTTGTGGTTATTTTTATGAGAGCTCAAATATTTATTTTTATTTCTTTGAACTCTTCACTTAATTCTTTTTTTTATCCTTATCCATCCTAGAAGGTCTTAAATTAACTACTTTTTAATTTTTATTTATTTATTCATTCATTTATTCGTTTATTTATTTGCTAGACAATAAGGGTTGAGTGACTTGTCTAGGGTCACAGCTATTAAGTATCAAGTGTCTGAGGCCAGACTGGAACTCAGGTCCTCCTGAATCTAGGGCCAATGTTTTATTCACTGTGCCACCTAGATGCTACCTCCTTTTTTATTTCTAAGGTTATTATGAGAATTACAGAATTGTATTTTCCTTCCTTAGAAGATTTTTTTATTTGATTTCTTTCAATAAGGAACATTTGCTCATTGTATTAGATATTCTACTAGTTATTTTTTCTCATATTTGCTCCTTTGTCAGATTTTTATCAATTATTATCAGTCTTGTTGTTTTCTCTAAGATGCCCTTGCTCTATTAGTGTTTCTTATTGTCAATTCATTACTTTCAACAGGTCCAGTACTGTAATTCTTTCCCTTACGCCCTCCAACTCTGGGTACTAATTATCTTCTTTCTAAGCCATAGGGCTTAAATGCTCCTCAAAGAGTGGGGAGTGGGGGGGAAAGTTGAATCTTTATTCCAGGGAAACTCTGAGGAGTTACTGAAGCTTATGTATTTCTTCTCCTTTTGTGGTATTCCTCTCTTGAGTTTCATCTTCTTTTCAACTTAAACTTTCTTCTCTTCCTAGTCTATCTCTTAGGTCTGATCCAATTCACAGGTCCCAACCCACAAAAGAGTGAGTCCTTGTGGACTCTGTTGAGGAAAAACTCTGAGAAACCTTTAAATCTGGAACTTTACTTTGTTCTCAATACTCCAGCCATTTGCTTACTTTATCCTATTCTGTATTAGACAGTTGCAGTGGGATGATACTTCTAGGCCTTTCTTCCCTCTAATCACCAACCTTTTTCTATTATTATTCTCTCTTCTTGGGTTGGTCACATTCATTGTCACCAACAACTGAGGGAGTAAAGAGTGATTCTTTTCATAGCACTAATGCAGAAAGCCTTCTTAAGGCTCCTAGAATTCTGTTTCATTTTCACCTGGGTACCATCTTTTCCCAGAGCTAGCACATTTCCTCTGAATGGGTTTCTGGAAGGTTTGATTCATGGTACTCAACCTGTACAGGGGACAATGGCAAGGTTAGGACACTGTTAAGGTGTTAACCCTGAGGTCTAATGCCTAAAATGTGCAGCAGCTATAAGGGATTATCTATGAACCAGTCACAACAAGGGCTAAGTAAGAGAAGTGGTAGGAATGATTGGTTGTTTTGCTGCTGCTGTTGTTTTTTCCTTTAAGAATTACTTTGTGGTATTTTATTTCATAGAATCACAGACCCAGTCTTCGGAAAGACCTTATAGATGAGCTGTCAGCTAGTCCATCTCTCTCATTTTATAAATGAGGAAACAGAGTTTAATCCCCCAAGGAAATGACAGATCTAGGATTCCTTGGTTCCTCTGTTTCCAGGACAGAAAAAAAAAATACTTTTCCTACTCTATTCTGCTGCTTCATAACTCCATTTTGTTGTTTATTGTGGGTTTTTTGAAATATTATTGTTGATTTGAGGGTAGATAGGACATTTTCATGGAAATTTCCTATTACTCTGCCATTTTGACCTGGACTTCCAGATCCTACATGTTAAGTGAGAATATTTCCTTAGAAAACTAGTTGTAAAAAAATTCTGATTACTTAGATAATGAAAATCATTATTGTCTACTGATTCTAGAACAAAAATTTTGCCAATTATCTGAAACAAACTACGAAACTTCCTCAAACTCCTATTGAATACATCGTATACAGATACCATGTATGAGATGAATGGATATTTATTTTCCATTTATTCAGTCAATTGGCAATTTCCCCCTTCCCATTCTTATAGAGTTTCAGTGATCAGGGATTGAATGAAACACTGGTATGGTAGAAATTATACTAACTTTACTATCAATTTGCATGTGCTTGAATCCTCAGTAGATAGAGTACTGGGCTTGGAGTCAAGAAGGACTCAGTTCAAGTCTGGCCTCAGACATTTACTAGATATATATACCTGGACAAGTTGTTTAACCTTGCTTTACCTCAGTTTTCTTATCTTTAAATTGGGAATAATAATAACATCTACCTCATGGCATTGTTGTGAGGATCAAATGACATCAAATATGTACATAGTTTGCAAACTTTAAAGTACTACATAAATGTTAGTAATTATTATGATTATGACTATTATTGTGCAGTTAGTACCAAGTCACTCTTTAATACCTCAGCTGGAAACTTTGTCTCAAAATTGAAGTCCTTAGCAGAAAGCTCCCTTCTCCTCATCTCACATCACTAATATGTCTTCTGCAACTTTCTTCTACACTGATGACTTATATTAAGTTATCCCTCCTCCTTGCCACAGCAAACCCCTCTATATGCAATACTTTTCCATCCCATCTTCTCAAGCAGATTTACCCATCATTTAAATTTTTTTCAGTAATGTACACTTTCTCCACATTAGCTGTTTCTCTGCTGCCTACAAACACTCCTGTCTTTCTCATTTTCTAAAACCCTCACTTGATGCATCCATCCCTACTAGCTATCACCTTATATTTCTTTTTCCTCTTGTGACTAAACTCCTTGAGAAAGCCATCTACAATAGGTATTTTTATTTCCTTTTGTCTCACTTTTTCTTCTTACCTTTCAGCAGCATGACTTCTGACCCCATAATTCACCTGAAAATACTCCAAAGTTACCAATGATCTCTTAATTGTCAAATCTAACAAATTTTTTCATTCCTCATTCTTTTTTACTTCTTTGTAGACTCTGTCACTGTTGATCATCTTATTCTCATTTGTCACTGCAAAGAATTCAATTTTAGTATATCAATGTACAGCATCAGTATTTGGAAATTACCTTGTCACTACTTTCCTTAATAGTTCCCTTGCCACTTCCTGGCTAGGTCTATTCTGAAGAAGGGAATCTCTGCTACAAAGTGAATAGGATCTGACCTTTGTAAATGAGCCTCAGTATGGATTCTTTCCTCCAGCACATTCAACCTGTGGCGCAAGAAGAATGCCAAGAAAAGAAATGGAGAATTCAGGCCCTTTCCTAATCCCCAGGCTCATCCTGAGTTCCAGTTACAATTCCAAGGACAGAGATACCAGTGTTTCTAACTAGCTGAGGACAAGAAAGTGGTGTCATGCCTCAAATTATTATCAATCCAATCTAGTATGATGTAGGGGAAAACAAAGCAAAACAAAAAAGAAAAAGGAAAGAAGGTCTTTGGTATATGATAATTCTGATCCTCTTTTTCTTTCTAAACAGAAGCACTGAATATCTTTGGACTGTATTATGTATTTCAGTCCAGGAGTATTGTGGCTTCAGAAAGAGGGACCCCTTCAGCTTCCTCCTGCTTCTTTCAGAGAAAGGAGCATTGCCTCTCATCCCCGCAGTCTCTCAACTGCTTATCATTATCCATCAGTGTGCAGGACTCCTCCCATATTTCCAATACCTTCTGCTGGTTTGATCAGTGTTCCTCTAGCTCTTCTCCATCACAGAATTAAGATTAGCCAACTCCCTGCCAAGGCTCTGGATCACATCCCCTCTGCCCTCTTCCTAAATCTGGTTGACATTCCAATTTTTTTTCCATAGCATTCTGACACTACCAGGGACTGAAAGTAATTCCTGGAAGAGGCTGAGTCTTATTGCTAACGCTATCAAGGTAGGTATTACAGGCATGAAGGCCCCTTTTGACATACATGTACCAAAGTAGCTCACAGGAGAACCAATGAACATGTCACTAGATGGAGAGGTTCTATCTAGCCATCTCTCTGCCATCCTTGAGAGGTTCTGTAGATCAGGGCCTGAGGAAACAAATCTGGCCTCCCCCAATGCTACTTTCCTCAGGTGCTTGAAGGACTGACTGGCCTTACTCCTTTGTAGATTCTTCTCTAGGAGTCAGGTTGTATGGGGAATGGAAAAAAGCATTTAAGTTAAAGGGAATAGTACCTATGTGACAGAATAGTGCTGAAGGCATGGGTCCATAAAGATGACCTTGACTTTGGACCAATCAAAATTGAACTCATTGAAGATACTCAGTAACTTGGCAACAGAGGAAAATAGCTTTCTCCTAACCACAGCAAACTGTAGAAACATTCCCACCTGGTCCTTGCTTTTTCACCAGAAAGTCATAAGTCATAGAGCTCAGGACATTTTCTACTCCATGTAGCAGAAGGTTCTCTGATTGAAGCCACATTTTGCTGCTCTGGATGCTGAGTTAGTCAGGGTCTGAGGGAGGTCATGGAACCTGTGTCTCAGTTTAGAAAATTCTTTATTACTTCTGAAAAATAGACCAGGTGCAAAAGAATGATACTTTCTTTGCCTCCATTCAAAAAGGCCAGGATCTTCATGGAAAAGAGATCGTTTTAACTAAGGATTTATTAACCATTTCAGTGTGTTAAATAGTGTTCTTTCTAATCCAAGGTTTCATCCACCAAAGTTGTAGCTGACATATGACAGCAATGTCTACCTGGGGATTATTGTGCGGGAGTGAGACTTTTTATCTAGGAGCCAGGTTGTGTGGCAATCAAGTTTGTGCCAAGTCTCAATATTTCTACCTTTGTAACTTCTCTCCTATATTCCCTTTTCTTTCCTCTGACATTACTAACACTGCATTACAGGACCTTATCATCTCATTCCTTGTTGCAATAGACTGATGGTATCCCTTTCTCAGGTCTTTGCCCATGCTGGTTCATTCTCTACTCAGGTGTTAAATTATTCTTTCTAAATTGAAACTCCAACCATGTCACTCCTCTATTCAATATATTCTAGTGGCTACCTATAATTTCCAGAATCTAATATAAAATAAAATAATTTGTCATTTAAAACCCTTTATAACCTGGCCTGATCCTACCTTCCCAGGGTTCTTATACTTTACATCCCCTATACGCTGTGATGCAGTAACATTGGCCTCCTTACTTTCCCTTGCATAAGATGTTCCATCTCTAGAGTGGCCATTTTCCATGAATGTACCCCATGATTAGATTTTTCTCTTTCTTCATCTCTATCAGTTAGATTCCTTGGTTTCTTCCAAATCTTAACTAATATCCTACCTTCTACAAGAAGCACTTCTTAGAACTCCTTAATCTTAGTGTGTTCCCTCTGAGATTATTGCCAATTTACTTTGCATCTACCCTATTTTTATATAGTTGTTTATATGTTGTCTCCTCCTTTAGACTGAGATCCTTGGGACCTTTTCTTTGTCTCCTTAGCACTTAGCAAAGTATCTGGCACATAGAAAGTACTTATCTCTAGGCTTGATTTCTGGTATGAGATAGATAGATAGATAGATAGATAGATAGATAGATAGATAGATAGATAGATAGATAGATAGATGGATGTGTGTATGTGTATGTATATATGTATATACTCATATACATATGTACATATGTAGAGAGAGAGATAGAGATACAGATATCATATATCTATATACATATGTGTTAGAAATATTTTCTTTTTCTTTTTGCCTTGGAGAGTAGGTGGAGGGGAGATATAATATATTGCTGTTAATTAACAATAATTTGGGGGCAGCCAGGTGGCACAGTGGATAAAGCACTGGCCCTGGATTGAAGAGGACCCGAGTTCAAATCTGGCCTCAGACACTTACTAGCTGTGTGACCCTGGGCAAGTCACTTAACTCTCATTGCTTTTCCCCCAAACAACCACAACCACAAAAACCCAAAACAACCCCCTCCCCCCACAAATTTGGGGCAGCTAAGTGGAACGGTGGATAGAGTAACAGCCCTGAAGTCAGGTGGACCTGAGTTAAAATGTGGCCTTAGACACTTGATACTTACTAGCTGTGTGACCCTGAGCAAGTCACTTAACCCCAATTGTCTCACCAAAAAAAAAAAGAAAGAAAGAAAGAAAGAAAAAGAAAAAAGTTAAATAAAATTAAGAGGTGGCACTAGACTATTCCCATTGTTCTTTTCAGATCTAAATCATAGGCATTTTACATCTTACATCTCTTTGAGTACGATCATAGGGTCATAGAGGTATATCTGGAAAGGCCCTCAAGATTCATATAGCCCAACCCCCTTAATATGAAGTTAGGCAGTACAGTGGATACAGCCCTGAACATAGAGTCAAGAGGACCTGAATTCAAATCTCACCTCAAACACTTACTGTGTGACCCTTGGCAAGTCATTTAACCTGAATTGTATTGAATATCCAGGGCCATCTCCAGTCATCCTGATGTATTTCTTACCACTGGACCCATATGACTCTGGAGGAGAGAGTTTGGTTGGTGACTGTCCTCTTTCACTTAAATCCAATTCAGTACAAGTCATCATATCACCCTGCTGTCATGATCCTCTTCAGAACAAAGGAAAAACAACAACAACAACTTATAGATAAAGAAACTTAGCACCAGGGAATTAAGGTAAATTGAAAAAATTCAAACAGTTAATAAATGTAAGAGGTAGGATTTAAATCCAGATCTCTTAATTCCAGGTCCAGCAGAATTTCTACCATACCACTCTGTCTCCAGGGACATTTCTTCAATATTTCCTTTGTTAGGGGTAGCAATTCTTGTTTTCAGTATCATTCTTTAATGTTAATATTATCCAAGGCTTTGCATTGAGCCCTTTATTCTTGATATCGTACATCTGATTTTATGATGACTTCAACCATAGAAATGGCTTCAATTAACTTTTGTATATAGTTGAAACCAACTCTTAGAATGGGGGAGGGCACAGTGAAAAGAAGCAAAGGGAGAAAAAAGGTATTAAAAGAAGGGGAATGAATACCTCTTCTTGCCTGGGGTCAATTATTGACATGTGGTAGCAGCAGAGGTATAAAGGGACTGCCTGCCTTCACAATTTGCACAAATTGTTATTTTTGGTTCTTCTCCAGTTTTCTCCAGAGTTTAATCAGCTGACTGCTTTTCATTCTTATTGAAGACCACCCAAACTTAAGATGACTTTTAAAACTGAAACAAACTTATGTTGGAGCAATATGGTACACTGAGAAGAAGTCTGGAGTTGGAAAAAAAAGGGCCATGGTTTGCATTCCAGGTCTGTGGCTGAGATCTGTGTAACTTTAGAAAAAATGCTCCAGTTTCCTGCTCTGGAGCTCAGTGTCTCCATTGGCATAGTAGATAGAAGCTTAGACATATATTCAGATCTGGCTTAGAATCCTGTTATAGAAACATAATAGTAATTGTGTAGTCAGAGCTGGTGATGGCCTTCTTGCTGTTTCTCAAATAAGACACACCTCCTTCTGACTTTGGGCATTTTTATTGCCTATCCCTAATTCCTGGAATATTCTGCCTCTTCATCTGTGCTGACAAGTTTCTTTGATTTCTTTCAATTCTCTCTTTTAAAAAAAATCATTGTTAAAATTTTATTTTGTTTTTAATTTTTCCCAATTATACTTAAAGACATTATTTGAGTTCCATATTTTTCTCCCACCCTCATTCCCCACCCCAGCCAGCAAGCAATTTGATATGATTTCTTTCAATTCTCAACTAAAATCTCACCTTTTAAAAGAAGCCTTTCCAATCCCTTTTAAGTCTAGTGTCTTCCCTCTGTTGATTTTTCAAATGTATCCAATATTTAGATGGTGCCTATGTTGTTATATGTTGTTATAGGTGCCCCTCCCACCACGAATAGACTGAGTTCCTTGAGAGCAGGAACTCTTGTTTCTGTTTCCCCAGAGCTTAGTATAATACCTGGAACATAGTGGGTAAGAAATGTTTATTGACTTATTCTCTGATATTCAGTGTGCCCATATGCAAAATTGGTATATTAAGAGGACTTTCCTCATAGCCTGGTTATGAATATCAATTAAAATAATGCACATAATGAAAACCTTTAAGCAAATATACATATGAATTATTATTATTATACTATGAAATGAAATGAAGGGGTTGAAGTAGATGTCATCTATGCTTCATCCCCATTCTAAATTTATGATTGTTTCAATTTAGTGACCCCTATGTCTTAGTGTCATTGTTCAATCCTGTTTCCAGATTACTTCTTATCATTGCTTTGTCTATAGTATCCATTTCCCTAAATTAAATTATTTTTCTATCCCCTCTTCAATAACACAAGGTTGAACATGTGACTCGATCAATCATTTTCCAGTAGAGTTATTCAATGGTGATAATAACTAATCATTTGATCACTACATAATCATAGTAACAAGATCATCAGATCAACTGTGTTCAAATTTAATTGACTTTTTTAACCCTCCTGGAAACAGTTGATTCAAGTATGACATGTAGCTATGATTTTAACTTCTCACCTTTAATCAAGATCTTATGAGAAATATCACATCCAAATTAAGATTAGAAATTAGACCCTATATATAACAAGATAAAAATGAAAAATAAAAATGAAATGACTTTCTATAAGGTTTTCTTCTTCACTATCTCTCTTTTGAATGAAAATTTAATAGGAATGTTTCTGTTTAATAATCATATGGTTTTTAAAGCTTTATATATAGAAAATCAAATAAATTTCAATTGCTTCAAAATATTATGGTTTAAATCTAACACTTCATATGTGTTCTCTGTTTTGAAAAGAAAACCATGTGTATACTTTAAAGGGATTTCTGGTTGAAAGAAGCAAAAACTGAGAATGGATAGTAGGCCCCAAAACACACTTTGACTTTGCCTTTTTTTTTTCCAGCTCCTTCAAATATTTGATCATTGGTAATTCTCTTATAATCCCTTAGCACTTAATGTATATATTTTTCAAAATCACAAGGACTTGGAATACTTATGTGCAAAGAGATAGTCCTGGAAATTTAAACTCTATGTTATGACTATTTAAAGTTCTCTGTAATAGTTTAAGGTTTAAAGAATCAATGAGTTATCATTAATGAGCTCTTAGATACTCACTATCATAAATGTGTTACCAATATTGTCCCATAGCTATGCTTAGCTATGGCTTGTTGATATGCTCATATTCTATGTTTAAACAAATCCCAACCTTTTAAAAATATACTCTTTTTGGGGGGGGGAGGCAATTGGGATTAAGTGACTTGCCTAGGGTCACATAGCTAGTAAGTCTTAAGGGTCTGAGGCCAGATTTGGACTCACATTCTCCTGACTCCAGGGCCAGTGCTCTATCCACTGTGCCACCTAGCTGCCCCCAAAATATACTCTTTTTTAAATTTATCTTTTAGTTCATTTAGCATTTTATTTTTCCTCAATTACATGTAAAAATGATTTTAACATCTATTTAAAAAAACAATATCTTCTGTATTCTCAATTCTCTTCCTTTCTCCCTCCTCACTCCCCCTACTTTAAGAAGGCAAGCAATTCAATATGCTATACATGTATAGTAAAAGACATACTCTTAAAAGGATGCTTCACTTTAGTTTGTGTGGTAATCATAATATTACAACATGAATTTGTGTATATACACACTTCATTCTTAATTTAAAAAATGAAGATTTATTTAAACAGCTTTGTTTTTTTTAGGAAATATCAACTATTAAAATAGAAATAAAGTTTTGCTTTTCTAATTCAATTAGTTATTTGAAAATAATTTTTCTTTTCTAAATAAAGAAATTCTGTTTGGTTTTAGAATGCATTTTTATTAATGGGTACAAAAATAAATCTATTTCATGAAAAAGTATGAAACTCCACATGACCATGTTGTATATTTGTAAAATATATGTTTCTTGACATTTAATTTAAGATATAGCCAACTAAGTTCAATTCTTTTGACACAACAACTTATAATGATGGAAAAAAACACATTGCTTTCTTAGGACAAATGTCATCAAAATTAAGAGTGTTAAACAAAAAAGTTTCATAAGACCACAGTATCTACTTTTAAACAATTAAAATTGTAGGAAAAATGATAGTTTAAGAATATAATTTAGGGTAGGTGAGTGAAACAAGTTATTAATTAGAGAATTTCTTGTGAAGAGTATGCTTGAGGTACTAGAATCTGATATGAGATTTTTTTTTAATATTTGTTTTGTAGAATGTAGGTTAAACTTTGTTTTGTTCATATTAATTGAAAGAAATTTCACCTTTATGCATTCAATAACTGACAGCAATGTTGCAGCTTATAAACTAGAAGTCCCCCATGTAAATTATTTCCTGACCTGGTTGGTCTCCATTTTTTTTCCTCCTCCTTCTCCTTCTTCGTCTCCTAAAAAAAAAAAAAAAAGGATGGGTTATTATGACAAAATGAATATTGAAACATTCTAGGTAAATGGCAAAAGCCTTTTCTTCCCTTCTGGAGCCAAAATGAACTTCAAAAGGAAACTGCAATAAGTGCAGTGTAAACATGATAGAAAAATATGAAATTGACTAAAAGTCAAGGTTTTTTGTATAAAAAGAAGTGATTCAATAGAGAAATGAGTGACATGAAATACATATGTATGGCTTCATTTCATTCTTTTGTTTAGCAAACTATATGTTGCATTTTACATATGTGTAACATCAGCTTTGATAATCTTTAACATAGAGACAATTGATACACTTACTACATCTTTAAGAGAGAAAAGAAACTTGAGAGACTGGCAGTCTTTCTGGGGATACTATTACCTCTTATGGTTATGAAAAGACAGAAAAGACTAATAGAACTTCTTTCCTGAGAGAATAGAGTTAAGCTCTTATCTTGAAAAGAAGCAATATGAAGAGTTTTAGTGAAAAGCGGCTTGTAATTGTCATCCTGAGAGAGCTTATGTTAAAAGAATTGACAAATCATGAATAGCAATGATTATTGGTAACTCTGGATGTAAATTCTCTTATAGCTGATACATTGTACTTATTTATGTCCTCATTTTATTTTTTTATTTCACTGTTAGTAAATTATGTATCCAGTAACCATGATGTTTATATAAAACATAGGATCTTAGGGTTTTGATATAGAGAAGATGAGCAAAAGCTTGTAGCAAAAGAGATTTCTCCATTTTGTTTAGTAAATAATACTTTGTAAACTGGAGTAAGGGTTCAAAATTAATTAATTTATGAGAAATATTTCAATTTTAGTAATTAATGAGAAGACATCAGAAAAAACTTGGAACCTCAGATGAGACTGAATAAGGAAATGAACCAAGCAACAAGCTGAAAGGTATAACTTTGGTATGGTTTTTAGTTATTGTTTCCATCAGTGTAAACTATACTTGAGGGTTATTCTTTCCCTGGAACTGTTATATGTTTTATACAGGTTCATCTTGGATTTGAATGTAGGACTTTTCCAGAAAATCTGTTATATATGTATATCTGCAATGGATTAACAGAGATCATATTAATTGATTATCCTCTCAAACAATTTTGTTTTCAGGAATCATGAATGAACACTAAATGCTTAATAATTTATATAACCTCAAGGTCAAGATATAGGGATAAATGGTTTAGCCATACCCTCTGAAGAACTTGAGTAGCTTGTGGTACTTCTGCCTGAACTTTTGTTAGTTGTCCTTAGATGGGGGGAAGGGAGGGCTTAACAAAATGAGTGATCACCAATCCAAATGAATGAAAAAATGAAAAAAATAGGGGGCAATGTGAAATATCTCCTGGGCAAAACAGTTAACCTGGAAAATACATCCAGGAGAAATAATTTGAAAATTATTGGACTACCTGGAAACCATGTTAAAAAAAAGAGCTTAGACATCATTTTTCAAGAGATTGTCAGGGAAAATTGCCCTGATATTCTAGAAGCAGAAGATAAAATAGAAATTGAAAGAATCCACCAATCACCTCCTGAAAGAAATACCAAAAGGAAAACTTCCAGGAATATCATAGCCAAGTGCCAGAGCTCCCAGGTCAAGGAGAAAAGATTGAAAGCAACCATAAAGAAACAATTCATGTACTGTGGAGTCACAGTCAGGATAACACAAGATCTAGCAGTTTTTATGTTAAAGGATCAGAGGTCATGGAATATGATATTCTGGAGGGCAAAGGAATTGGGATTACAATCAAGAATCACCTACCCAGCAAAACTGAGTATAATCTTTCAGGGGGAAAAATGGGACTTCAATGCAAAAGAGAACTTTCAGGTAATTATGATGAATATACCTGAAAAAAATAGAAAATTTAACTTTCAAATATAAGAACCTAGAGAATCATAAAAAGGTAAATAGGAAAAAGAAATCATGAGGGATGCGAAAAGGTTAAACTGTTTACATTCTTATATGGGAAGATGATACTTCTAACTTATAAGAACTTTCTCAGTATTAGGGCAGCTGAAAGGAATAAATTTGGACAGGGCACAGCTGAGAATTGATTTTGAAGGGATGATATCTGGAAAGCATTTATTGTTTATTAATTGGGATTTTGGGTGGAGCAATTGGGTTTGGGGGGGCATGTCCAGGGTTGGGAAGTTGGGGAGTGTCTTTGTCTGAGGTTGGATTTGGGCTTGGGTCCTCCTGGGTCCAGGGTGGCTGCTTGTCCACTGTGTCACCTCCCTCCCACATGGTGACATCTTTAAAATAAAATTAAGGGGTGAGAATATTGCACTGGGAGAAAGGGAAAGGGAGACATGGAATTGGGCAAAGTATCTCATATAAAAGAATCAAGAAAAAGCTTATGGAGTGGAGGGGAATATGGGGGAGGAGCAGGGAAGTGAATAGGCCTTACTATAATCAGAATTGACTCAAAGAGGGAATAATATACACACTCAAGTGGGTATAGTAATATATCTTGCCCTGCTCAGAAGTGGGAGGGGAAGAGGATAAAGGCTAAAGGGTGAAGGAAGGGAGGGCAGATTGGGGGAGGGGCAGTCAGGAGCAAAATACTTTTAAGGAGGGATAGGGTTAATGAAGATAGAAAATAGAGTAAATATTATGGGGAGTGAATAGGATGGAGGGAAACAGTTAGCAATAGTAACTGGGAAAAACTGGAAGCAGAGGAAAGAGCAATGTAAGATGAGGATGATGCTGATGCTGAGATTGAGGGTGATGATGTTGTTGATGACGGTGGTACTATTGTGCTATTGTGAGGAAAATTCTTTGTCAGGTATATGGTACTATATAAATTTTAGTTATCATTGTTGTTGCAATAATCAACCTCATGGATGTTCTGTAAGGAAATTTCCCATTAAAATACTATGTAAATGTAGTTTACTATTTAAAAAAAAGCGATGAGCAGGATGCTATCAGAAAAATCTGGAAAGACTTATATGAGCTGATGCAAAGTGAAACATACTGTATACAAAATAACAGCAATATTGTGAAATGACCTGCTGTGAATGACTTGGTAATTTTCAGCAATGCAATGATTCAAGACAACTCTGAAGGACTTATGAAAAACTAAATCCATCTACAGAGAAAGAACTTATGATGCCTGAATACAGATGGAAGTATATTTTGTTGTTTTTTTCAATTTTGTTGTTTTTTTCAAGTTTTTTTTGTCTGCTATATTTTGCACAACTACACATGTATAACTTGTATTGCTTGAGTTCTTAAGGGGGAATTAGGGAAGAAGGATGAGAATTTGGAGCACAAAGTTTTAAAAATGGTTGTTGCAATTTGTTTTTACATGTAAGGTGGGGAAAATTCTAAATAAATAAAGATCTGAGAATTTAAAAAATAACAAAAAAATGAGTGATCACATCTTTAGCAGATAGAGTTGAGATGAGCCACTTCAAGAAAAACATAACTTTTTATTATTAAAAAGAATAAGTTGTTGTTTGTCCTTTGTTCTCAAAGAGAACCATGACACTAGAGAGGTGATATCATGACTTTCAGTGAATTGGATTTAAGTGAGGGAGGGCTGTGCAAAGTCATCAGCCTCACTCTCTTCTCTAGAGCCATCTGGATCCAGTGGCAAGATATACATCAGGATGACTAGAGATGGCCCTGAATGTTTAAAGCAATTAGAGTTAAGTGACTTGCCCATGGTCACACAGTTAGTATGTATCTGAGGTGCTAAGTGGCACAGTGGATAGAGCACTGGCCCTGAAGTTGTGAGGACCTGAGTTCAAATTTCACCTCAGACAAGTAGTAGATGTGTGATACTGGCAAGCCATTCACTTCAGTTGCCTTCAATATCTGGGGCCATCTCCAGTAATTCTGATGTATATCTTTGGATCCGTGGATAGAGTGCTGGTACCAGAGTGAAAAGGAACTGAGTTCATATCTCAAAAGGAATAAACATGAATTTAACACAATATATTCATAAAGATTATAAAAAGGAATATACAATTTGAACCCAAAATTTGAAGATAGAAAAAGTACCTTTTTGGTATATCTGGTATAATGGCTTACTTCAATCTTTATATCTGTATCTAGCTAAGGATACTTAGAAATCCAAGCTACTAGCCAAGACTGGAACATTTTGCTTGGTCCATCTTAATTGGTTGAGAAAATGATGACACAATACTGAGCACCTGCGTGAGGGGCAGAGTTTATGCAAATGCTTTGAGAGGGAGAGACATTCTCTATTTTTTTCTTTGATAGAGATACTCTTGGTTCCACATTTTCCTTGGGACTGATGCCAGAGAGGAGAAACAGAAAGACTCTGTTGTAAGCAGGTAGAAGAAGTTAGCTTTTCATTATATCCCTGATTTTCAATATACCTCCTTAGAAATTTGGGAGAATTGAAAAACAACAAAACAAAACAAAACAAAACAAAACATTCCAGGGGCAGCTAGAAGGCGCAGTGGATAAAGCACTAGCCCTGGATTCAGGAGGACCTGAGTTCAAATCCGACCTTAGAGACTTGACACTTACTAGCTGTGTGACTGTGAGCAAGTCACGTAACTCTCATTGACCTGCAAAAAACAAAAACAAAAAAAAGAAATTTAGGGGAATTGAGTAATTGGGGCCTGTATTTTTTATTGAGTAACATCTAATCTTGCTCTCATTTTAAAAGATAATTAACTTTTGCTTATTTTCTGGTATATTCTAACACACAGTTTGGTAAACTAAGATCTGTGGGCTGAATCTGGCCCACTGAATGATTTTGTTTGGTCTGTGAACTACGCATGATTGTAAGAACCATCACGGCAATAGTTTGCTAATCCCTGATTTAAACTATAGAACTATGATTTCCTTTAGCTATCCACTTTCATACTCACAATTCATTATCTGTAATGTTCTTTTTTAGAACCAGAATTTGATGGGAAGGGGCTAAACCAGTGGACATAAGCTTGAAAGTATCTTTTTCCCCTTATGGGAGAGCTGTCAGGAAGATGAAATTTTATTCTAAGACAATTCTTTGCTGAAAACATCAATATTTGGGAGGGATGTTAATTTTTTTTTCTGTCAATTGTCCTCTGAAAATTTCAATATTAATGGGAGGGATGTCAGATAAATATTCTCATCTGATTCTCCAAGGAAAAGAGGCCAAACTCATGGTCCTAAGCTTATCGTGCTCTCCACAAGAACCATAGTCTTCCATAGAGAGGGTTGGGCAAGATTCCACCAATTACCTTAAGATTAAATTTGTCTTGATTTTTTATTCAGTCCCCACTTGGCCAGACATTACGAATCTTCCAAATATCTCGGACTTTTGATTGACAGCACTTGTGTACTACAACCTGTCCTTTTCTCAATAGACTAATCTCACAGAACTATTTTTAAACTCCCCTGTGTCCATCCCTCAAACAATAAACCTCCCTAACCTTGTCACTATATTCTGAAAAATCTAGCCTTTCCCCACCTCATGGATTTTCTTTGTCATGAAATTGTCTTCCCTGATCTACACTTCTACTGATCCTGGAACCACAGTCCTGATGCCAAGTGAAGTTCAGTTTAGAAGTTCTTTTTCCTTGGCTGTCCCAATGAAAGTCTTGATTCTTGAAAATTCATGATACTAGGTCATGGTACTAGATAATAAAATAGTAATAATGATGGCAATGACAATAATATCAACAATAATAAATAGCATCTAGCATTTGTATAGCACTTTTTGTGGGGCCATAAGGGTTAAGTGACTTGTCCATGGTCGCACAGCTATTAAGTGTCAAGTCTCTGAGGCCAGATTTTAACTTAATTCCTCCTGAATCCAGGGCTGATACTTTATGTACTATACCACCTAGCTGCCCCCATTTATACAGCACTTTAAGATCGTAAAGTCCGTTCCATCATAACAACCCTATGACAAAGGTGCTATGATTAGCTTCATTTTATTGAATAGGAAAGTAGCACTGAAAGAGATAAGTGACTAATTCAGGGTCACACAGCTATTAAGTTGTTTGAGGCAACATTTGAACTCATAACTCCCTGACTCCAGGTACAGAGCTCTATCCCTTGCATTACCTAGCATGCTCTATTTTAGATGTCTAAAAATAGAGTGCTCACTGTATCCCCTCCTACTTCCAACATTTGGTCAAAGGTTATGCACTCATCAAAGCTAGAGAGCCTCTCTCAGTTCTGAGGCTTAACTCTGGAGAGCAGCTTGTTAGCCCCAGTTCTAAGAACTGAATGAATTCTGTCCATCTCCCAGAATAGTTCCCTTTAATGTCCTTTCAACAAAGCAATGGAGGTGACATTGTTTCTGTGGATGCCATTTGTCCAATCAAAGCAGACTCATCAAGCTCTTGAGCACATCTCTTAACTATAACCATATTTTGCTTCATGATTTGCTTGTTTTCCTGGTTCCTTTTCTTTAATCAGACCTTTCCTACCCACGAAGACAAAAGGTTAGGGCAAGTGTCAGCTCTTCATAACCCAGTTTTGTTGTATAGACTAACTTTTAAGTAATGTATTTTGATAAAACACATCACTATATTAAAATGATGTATAAAGGCTAGACAGTGACAAAGGAAAAACTGTTTCTTAAAGATACTATTAGGGTTCTTAAATATGAATTTTATGATATGTTAGAAACAAATTGGGTTTGTTTGGTGACACATATCTGAAGTCTTAATAGAAGGCAATGGGGAAATTAAACCCAATATGTAACTATTTGCTTTGTCTTTTTTCCCCAGAAGACAGGATTTACTTAAAGAGAGGTAAAGCTGTATTACAAAACGTGGTTGTGTTTATTGCTTTCTTCAATGATATATGCTATTTTAATTTATAGTTTCTGCAATGAAATGCATGAAAAGGATTGCTAACTTATCCCAGTGACCTTAACTATACCTACAAGAAATAAACATCATGGAGGCATGGAGTGAGGTAGAGTGATAGAACAGGCATCTATATTGGGATAGAATAATAGGAACCATTCAGTAGGCAGATTTAATATGAAAGACCAAAGTAAAGAAGGAAAAGCTAAGACTGAACGAGGTTAAGACTAGCCTCCTTTTCATAATAAACATTAATAATAAAAATCCCACCTGTAGGCCAAATCATTGCTCTCTGAATGTGGTTGGTGTGACACTCAGCTATTACCTCTGATGCTGTCTTGGTTAACAAATGAATAACTATTATAATCATATATTTTATCAGAACAACATTCATTGTGTAGACAACTTTGGGTATTCAGCAAAAAATATGGAATGTTTTCAGATTTTTTGAAAGACAAAAGAAAATATATATGTGTGTGTATATATGTATATGTATGTATACCATCACCATCAATAGAAAACAGGCAGAATATGGTAGGATATGAGAAGGCATAATTGCATGCTTTGATATTTATGATGAAAGACCTGAGCTGAAAGAAAAATGACAAAAATGCTATCTTAGCCCTTTATGAAACAAAGAAAACCTGAAGGTCGCGCAATAGTAATTTTCATCATTCCTTCCAAAGCCTTGGCAAGCTTTGAAAATTCATATGTAATAGCAGCTAGCTTTTCTAAGTGAAAATACTTTGAAATCATCTTGGGATACATAGTCTATAAAAGAAACCTTCATTTTTCAACCCTAAGGAAAGTGAAATTATATTACAGAGCATTAAATTGACTCCATTTTAAAATATTGTATTGTCTTAGGTGCACAAATTCTTGCAATGTCTGATTATTGTTTTTTGTTTTGTTTTGTTTAAAGAAGAAACATTTCATTTCAAAATCAACGGCCACTGTCTGCAAGTAAGATTTATATGCTTCACAAATATAGAATATATTCATTTAAATATCCTGAAATATATTTGTTTAAAAATAGCTTTATCAACATGGAAGTATAGCTCAAGATATCTTGAAAAGTATTTGAATTTTTAAAAATTCCATTAGAGAAGGTACTCAAAACATATGTGTCATTTTGTGCTATATGATTCAAAGTAAAATGTAATGAGAAAGGAGCCTAAAATATTTTTAAAAGATGCTCAATGTTCACCTCATTTGAACTGATTTTCAAAAGAGCCAGAATTTTTTACTTGCTAGAAAGCTTCTTCTTCTTTTTTTATTATTAGATTCTTGCATTTACAGTGCAAAATATGGTGTCTTTCCCCTCAGCCTACTCAAACCAAACTATACTTTCACTATGCCTCACAACCTTGTGTTGTCCAATTAGAGCAAAGTGCAAATAAAGAGATCTCATGGAACAAATGATCTAATTAATCGGGAGAGCTCAATCTGGATGTCTGACTAAAACAGTGCTTCACTTGGAGAGAGACTAAGTCTCAAATCTCTCTTTTGTTCCTTTTTATCTCTTTCTCAGTATATGCTTGGCTTTCCCTTGTTCATTCTCTCAGCAGGAACATTTGCTCTTTGTCCTTCCTTGTCTGGAGTTCATATAGAATTACATAGAAAGTGAGAATAAATCAGTAATTTCTTATTTGATTTCTTTATTCCTATTCTGTCAAACTGATTGCTGTTATCTAGAACCAAATTGGATATATATATATATATATATATATATGTATATATATATACACACATATATATATACACACACACACATATATATACATATATATATATATACACACACACACACACACATATATATATATATATATATATATATATATATATATATATATATATATATATATGTAGTTCTGTTTGTAACACAAGGAGAATTTCTGGGGAAAGACATTATTCTCACTTGCCCCAAAGACTACTTTGTGAAGGTACTCAAAAACATCTGGATAGTAGTATACTGACTTGCCTGAAACATCTGTTTGTTTTTTTTTTCTAGGCTAGTATTCTTATGAAAGTGCCACGCTTAAAGCTTTGTTTTCTAAAACTTCTTTCCCTCTACTCTTGCTTGGGCTTTTCACTATGCAGTTTTTACAATAGTTTCTTTCAGAAGACACATTTTTTTTTTAAAGAAAGTTAAAAATAGTCTAAATTCACCTGAGGCATCACCTGGATAAAAATGCAGAAATAGATACACTTAGTAAGGCACTGAAAGCCACTGAGTCTAGATTGAACAACTGTCCACCAATAAAATAATTTTAAAAGTGCCAAGTAGATAAACGTGTGCTATAGTATTCAGAATTAAGCAGGAAGCTAAATCTTTAAATTCACTTCAGTGACTCTGGCATTTAGTAACCCTAAAGGAAATATTTCTGAGGCCAGCTCTACACAATGACAAAACAAGTCGATTAGATCAATTCAGTTAAACTACTGGTCATTTCAGTGAAAAAAAAATCAATCAAGCCAGTTAGCTAAGGTTGTGTCTACATGACAACTCAAAAATAATTTGGAAATGGAAGAAAAAAAGTGATTTGGCACTTGTTCAAGGGGTACACAATATTTTTGCCATTTGGTTTGCCTAAAAAAGATTGATCAGTTTTCCCCTCTGGGATGGGCTTTTGTTCTTTCTTCTGATTACTCTAGTAGCTGAATTTTGAAACAGTAATTGACAGCTCTATAAATACAGTCATTCAACTTAAGCTGCTTGGACCATTCCTTAGGTTTCACATCTGCCTCAAAACTCAGAAAAAAAGCTTCCCTCAATTCTGAGTCCAGTTTGTATTTCCAGACTAATTTCACCTGACTCCCCTTAAAACACCCTCAATTCCAGCCAAACTTATGCTCTTGCTGTTCCCAGTATTAACATTCCATCTCTTGTCTCCATGCTTTTCAATTGACCAACCAATCAATCAACAAGCATTTTAGAAGGCCTACAATATGCCAATCATTGTGCTTGGTGTTGGGGGTGGAAAGAAAAAATAAAACAATCCCTCGCCTCAAAGGGCTTACCTTCTACAATCTACTTTAACCAGGCTTTCTTTCCCTCAAGAAAGGAATGCTCACCCTTCTCACTTCTGAATCTTGAAATCCTTAGTACCCCTTGGATTTCAGCTCAATCAACATCTCCTATTACATAGGAAACTTTACCATTATCCTACTTGTTGGTGATGAGACTTTCCCCCAAATCTCCTCAGTACTTCAGTATAGAATACTTAAGTATCTATGTGTGTGCATTTGTCCTCCATTGTAGAATATAAACTCCTTGAGTAGAAAGCCTTTTATAATATTTTTTCTTTGAATTCTTAATTTTTAGTATCATACCTAACACTTAGTAGACAATGAACACTTGAATTGAATTTTTATATGATCATCTACACACAACAATGTTTCCTTGCCATGAGAATAGTTATGTTGATGTGGCAAATGGTATCCCACAAAGTTCTTGCCCCAAATATTTATCAGTGGCTCACTATTTTTTTTTATTTTCAATTTCAATTTTTTTTTTTTTGCAGAGCAGTGAGGGTTAAATGACTTTCCCAGGGTCACACAGCTAGTAAGTGTCAAGTGTCTGAGGTCATATTTGAACTCAGATCCTCCTGAATCCAGGGCCAGTGCTGTAACCACTGTGTTGCCTAGCTGTCACTCAGTGGCTCACTCTTGATAATGCCTAGATTTATTGCCTTGTCAAAGAGTTGGGCCAATATTGACCTAATGGTCACAATAACTAACACTGATAATAGTATTTATCTTGCATAAGGTTTGCAAAGATAATAAATTTGATGCACACAACAACCCTGGGAAAGAAATGCTATTGTTATGTTCACTATACAGATGAGGAAACTAAGTCTCAGAGAATTTAAGTGACTCCCCCAGGGTCACACAGCTGATAAGTAGCTGAGGCAGGATTTGAACTGACTAAAGGCATCATGGATAGGGACCAAACATATTATGTCATTGATGTAGGAAATTCCCAGAAGCTCCCTCTACCAATGTATTAAACAGGTTCTCAGTAACTTGTAGTCTCCAAAATGTTGCTTAGAGCACTGAGTGGTTGTGGCTTGCTCCTGTCAATGTCTCTAATAAAATTTGGCCCTACAATTGAACCCAGTATACTTGTTGTTTTTTTTTTTTTTTTGGTGAGGCAATTGGGATTAAGTGACTTGCCCAGGGTCACACAGCCAGTAAGTGTCAAGTGTCTGAGGCCGGATTTGAACTCAGGTACTCCTGGCTCCAGGGCTTTTTTTTGTTGTTATTGTTTTTTTTTTTTTTTTTGGTGCCGTATACTTGTAATATGACCAGTGTAGAGCACAGGAAGACTTTCCTGGACATTATCCCTCTCTTAATATATTACCTTTTTTGGGGGGGAAGGAAGAGGTTGTTATTGCATCCAACTGTTTATTCATATTAAATTTGGAATATGACAAAATCTCCAGATCTTTTGAAAGGCAAATTCCAACGTAGCTCCACCTGTCCTACCAGTGCCGAGCACAAGATCTTGGACACGCGTATAACTCAACAAATGTTTGTTGAACTGATTTGAATCACAGTCAAACAACTGTTGAATACATCTGACTCCATAATATATTTAAGATATATTCTTTACTTTTCTTTATATCAGATTAATATTTATGATACTTCATATTCCAAATTGTCTCCTTTTCATTTAAAATTCTTTTCTAAGCTTACTCACTTTTGGCAAAGTTTTCCAAGAAGTAAAGTGAAATAATGATGATCTCTTTCCCCAAAAAAGCCAGTATGATTTTTGAATGAGAAATGAGTATCTGATTAAACATTTGCTGTTATTTCTTCCTGCTGTCTGATAGGTTTTCAGATTCTGTGCCCAGAGGGAGCTAAAATACTAAGCTCTGACCTCTCATGGCCTGTGACTTATAGTCTTCATTCTGGGCATTTTCTGGCCTGCTCACACCCTATTTATTGTTCCATTCACCATTCTTGTGACTTCTCCAACCAGAAAATCCTTCCCTAGCAGTCACTCCCCAGATTTGTCATCTTTTCCATGAGATTCAAGTTTCTTGGTGTCAGATATTATTTTATTTCGTACCCTTTGTACACTTGGCATAACATGCTATTTCATTTGTTCATTCATTCACTTATTCACTGACTCAATTCTTCATCTGGTACATAAATAACTCTCTTAATAACAATGATAGGAGTTTCTATTACATTTTACATTTTATGAAATTCTTTATATATGTTTTCTCACTTGTGGCTCACAGTAAACCTGTGAAGCAGGATTTAAAGCAGTATTATCCCCATTAAAGTGAGGAATCTGAGTCTCAGAAAGGTTTCATGGGGTCCATAGCTAATAAGTGTTGGAGGCACAATTTGAACCCCAGTCTTCCTGACTCAGATCCAGAACTCTATTCATTCTATTCATTTCTCATATGATTTCTCATATAATAACCATTCTAATGATTGAAATAAAGTTCTAATAGACAGGATTGCTGGTTTGCTGCTTGTATTGACCAGTTAGCATTGTTTTCTTCCATGGAATGAATCATCTTGGCTAATCACACACACACACACACACACACACACCTCAAGGGGCTCACATTCTAATGGGGGAGACAACATGTAAAAACAAAGGATATTATATAAAGGAAAGATAATAAGAGAGATGGCCCTGGGTGCTGGGCAGGAGGTGGGAGGGAAGGCATCCTGTTGAAGGTGAGATTTGAACTGAGTTTTGAAGGTAACCAGGAGTTGGAGGTGAGCAGAGAGAGAAGTCTAGGAGTGGGAAACAGCCTGTTAAAAGGAAAAGCTAGTTGGTGCAGTGGATAAGTCCGACCTCAGACACTTGACACTTACTAGCTGTGTGACCCTGGGCAAGTCACTTAACCCTCATTGCCCTACAAAAAAAAAGGAATAGAGTTGGAAAAAGGCAAGTCCTGTGTGAAGAAAAGCATGTAGACTAGTGTTGCTGAACAATGCCATTCATGCAAGGGAATAAATTATAAGAAAATGAAAAAAGTAGGAAGAATCCAGGTGGTAAAAGGCTTAAGTGTCAAAGACATCACTTCATAATTGATCCTGATGGTATTAGGGAGCCACTGGAATTTATTAAGGAGAGGGTGCTGACATCATGATCAAAACTGTGCTATAGGAAAATCACTTTGGCAGCTGAATAGAGGATGGTCTGGAGTGAGGAGAAACTTGAGGCAGGGAGATTGATTAAAAGGCTATTGCAATATTCCAGGTAAGAGCTAATGAGGCTTGTCTCAGCTATGGAAATGGAGGTAAGGGATACTGTGAAGTAGAAAGGATAAGAATTTGGTATCTGTAAACAGGGGTATGTGATAATCTCACCATGGATAAGGAATCCCTATTCTATTTGGTAAATGCACAAAGCATCCCTCATGATACTAACTGCTTAAATCAATTTATGGTTTCCTGTTTTATGTCTCCCTTGATGTTGATACTCAGTGAGTTGCTGAAAAAAATTCTTCTTGTAGTTTCATCTGTCAGTGAACCTTGTTTAATTTAAAAATATGCATTAAGAACCCTTTTGTTTGAGAAGTCTTTGTTCTACCAATATTGTTCTACCAAATCAAATGCTTTTTTGAAATCAGAATGGGGTGAAATCTTACATGAAAGAAGCAGGAAAGGCCTTATGGAGTAGGGGGGAGACATGAGGGAGGAGTGGGGCAGTGAATGAGCCTTGCACTCATCAGAATTGGCTCAAAGAGGGAATACCATACACACTCAATTAGGAGGAGTAATTTATCTAACCCTACAGGGAAGTAGGAGAGGAAGGGGATAAGGAGGGAGGGGTGAAAGAAGGGAGGGCAAAGTGAAGGAGGGGACAGTCAGAAGCAAAACACTTTTGAGAAGAGATAGGGTAAAAGAAGATAGAAAATAGAGTAATTATCATGGGGATGCAATAGGATGGAGGGAAACAGTTAACAATAGTAACTGTAAAAATTGAAGCAGAGGCAAGAGTAATGTAAGATGATAATGATGATGATGATGATTGATGATTGGAGGAAGATGAAGATTGATAAGGATTGATTGAGGATGATGAGGATGAGGACTGATGGATCAGGATTGATGGATGATGATGGATGATGATGACAAAATGTATGGTATTTACTTTGCTGGGCTATTGTGAAGAAAATTCTTTGTCAGGTATAAGGTAATATATAAATATTATTTATTACTGTTGCAATAATCATTCTCATGGGTTTATTGTAAGGAACTCTTTCTTTAAAGTACTATATAAATGTATTGTACTATAAAAAAATGATGAGCAGGATGTTATCAGAAAGACCTGGAAGACCTGAATGAGCTGATGCAAAGTGAAATGTACTATATAGAAAATAACAGCAATATTGTGAGATGACCTGCTGTGAATGACTTCTTTATTTTCAGCAAAGCAATGATCCAAGATAACTCTGAAGGTCTTATGAAAAATGCAGTCCATCTACAGAGAGACAACAGATGGTATCTGAATACAGATTGAAGCATAATTTTTGTTAGTATCTTTATCTGAAGTTTTGTTTTTGTCTGTTTTCTTTCACAACCTGGCTAATGTGGAAATGTTTTGCATGACTGTTCATGTATACCTTATATTGATTGCTTGAGTTCTTGTTGGGGGAGGGAGGAAGAGAATTTAGAATACAAAGTTTTTTAAAAAATGATTTCAAAATTTGTATTTTATATGTAATTTTGGGAAAATAAAATTCTAAATATAAAATTAAAAAAAATAAATGTATTTTTTCGAAGCAGCTAGGTGGCACAGTGGATAAAACATGGGCCCTGAATTCAGGAGGACCTGAGTTCAAATCTGGACTCAAGCACTTGATGCTTACTAGCTGTGTGACCCTGGGCAAGTCACTTAACCCCCATTGCCCCACCAAAAAAATTGTATTTATTTATAGACTTGAGGTTTCTGAGTTATCAATAGGTATCTGACCTCTTTTTCATTTCCAAAATAAATGTTTGATCTTAGTTTTTTGCCATTTTTTTCTGTGCCTAGCATTTCATTCAAGTTACCTATTATAAAGGTAGATATTGACTTCAGAAAATCTTATCAAATTTTTCCTATAATTTATCTACTTTCAAAAAAGCCCTATACAACAGATGTGGGGAGTGTCTCTAACCCTTACCCTATTCCTTGTATCTGCCTTTTATGTGTTTTTTGTACATTGTCCCCTGTTGTATCTCTTATTGTGTTTTAAGCTCCTTGAAGGAAGGGAGAACTCTGCTTTTGTCTTTGTATCCCCAGTCCTTAGCACAGAGCTTGGCATATAATAGGTGCTTAATAAATGTCTGTTTGACTATTATCAGCTATTTTCATTGTGGTTTGTTTGCCTTTTTTGTCATAAAGAAATATATTTGAGATTTTTCTCCTAGGTTGTAAATCAAATAATTTCAAGAGAAGCAAAAAAATAAAAGAGCTTCAGGGAAAAGGTACTAAGGTCCCAAAGCATATCTATTAAGAAAGAGATTGGTTTATTTGTGGGAATTTCTAGAGCCTCTCCCCAGTCAATTGGTAGGCTAGCAGATCATTTTTTAAAAATGTTATTTATTTTATTCTGAACTTGAGAAATTAAGCAATAATTTCATAATAAAGAACAGAAAGTAATGAGTGCAAATGAAACTGTAAATTTATCATGTAAAACTTATTATTCCATTAAAATATATAATAAAGTTATCAAGTAACTCTCTTTTTCTTTCTTCTTTTCTTCTCCCTCCCACCCTTGCCCTAGAGATGGCTACCTTATTCTCACCATGAGTCCTACAATACCAAATGACCAAGTGCCACATAAAATTCTGTCTTTTTTCCTTTGGGACATGCAATGACAACAAGCGCTTGATTTGTTTCTCTAAGGAGAACATATAGCCATCCTTCCCTTTAAAAACAACTTCTTAATCTCTTCTTTATGATGGAAAGAATAGGAATGGATTTTAGTTTCACTAAGATTAAAATTATATGTTAAGCATGAAAATACATAAATTTAATGCTCATAGTCTAAGAATTATGTGATTTTTAGTAACAACTTACTTTTTCTTTGTCTACCATTCTGCCACTTTCCCTAGAAGGTAAAAATATAGGTCTGAGAACCATATATTATTTTTTAATCTGTTTCATTGGTCAACCTGGCCTACACTGTTGATTAATGAACCTTCTGCTGATCTAATAACCAATCTCTATCCTTGGTTGGAATGCTTTACATAATGCAGCTGGGTCTATCACTGGGTCTATACATAAAGCTTTTATAGATTGGTAGAACCTGCCTGAGCTTGTAATACACTGATTTGGTTTTTGAGAACCCCAACTCACCTATAGGCTATGAATGCCATCTGCATGAACAAAATATTTATTGAAGCTTTTTTTGAATGAATGAATGCAAAAGACCATAGAAAGTAGTAAGATGGTGTCAGCCTAATGGATCATCGAGTAAAGGAATTTTTCTCAGGTTTCTGGGTTGGTCTCAGGATTCTGAAGTTAAAAAAAAATTGTTTAACATGCTAGAGGCAACTCAAGAAACTACATGCTATGAACACTTTTGATCCAAATATTAAGTTAATTTCTTATCATAAAGAAGATCTTATGGGACAATTTAATAATTAAGTAGAGCCTATTAATGATGTGTTATAACATACTATCTTTATTTTATCTATACTAGGTGACAGAATATTATCTGCTTTCCAAGCTTATTGGATATGATCTCTCTTTTTTTAAAGCCCATAGTGAATTCAATAGAGTATGAATTTAGTTTCATTTGAAATGATTTTCCCCCAATATGTATTTGCATTCCATGGCTGTTACATTTAGTGATCTACCAACATTAGAAATGATAGCTTTTGAAAGAGTATTTGCCTTGTTGATTTTCACAACCTCAGTAGTGAATAAGGGAGTATTATTAGGAAAATCCTTTTGAATACAAGTATTTTACCAAAAGAAAAATGTGTAACCAACTCTTCACTTATTTCATTCATAGAGATGCTGTGTTCCATTTACCATAAAAGTATAGTTGTGTGTTTTTTAATAGAATCAAAGAAATTAGTATTTCACTATTGGATTTTAATTAAGATGTACTAATGAATAAAAGGTGGAGATGATCCATTTCCTTTAAACGGATCCTTGTTCAGGGTAAATAGTAGAGCAAAGTAGTTCTGAGGACTCTGTCATAATAGATAATGTGGTAGAATAAAAGAATTTAGTGACTGCAATTGGTAACCGAGTCAAAATCCTGAATTGTCCATTGATTATATGACCCAGATCATGTTACTTGATTTTCTGTGGTTTAGTTTTTTGTAACTGTAAGATGGAATGTACTATTTACATATTTCACAAAGAGTTTTAAGATAGAGGGGTTTTTTTTTGTTTTTGTTTTTGTTATTTTTTGAGATTACACACTTCACTCAAAGATATACAGGTCAGATGCTTTCACAAGGGAGTACTCTATTCTTTGCTTATCAAAAGCTTTGAGAAATGCTTTTACCATATTCAGGCTCATTGATGCACAAGTCAAATCTCTCTATAGTATACTCTACAGAACAATCTAAATAAATTTGTCAAGTTTTATATTTTTGTTGAATGGGATTTTTCTTGAAATAAGTAGACTATCAGGTAGGTCCTGGGAATCTTTTGGTCATTTGTTACACTCCATGTAGCAATTTTTTTCTTAAAAATTTATTTATAAATTATATCTTTTCAATCAAATATAATATGAGTAATAAGAGATAGTTCGATACCTAAATGTTTATATCTGTAATGAAAAAAATCAGGTTGTAATTAACTCCTTACTATATAATCTGCCTTATCCCCGTCTCCCCTTCCAGAAGAATATTGACCTCTACTCCTGAGTTCCCTGGCCCAGAGAGGTTAGCTCTTACCTTATCTTGCCTAGTCCAGTCCTCTCTGAGACTTCCTGATTGTCTCATCACTATGCCCCCAGTACCTTCCATTTTACCATCCTTGCATTCTCCATTTAAAATATAATCTCCTAGGAACAGCTAGGTGGCACAATGGAAAAAGCACTAGTCATGAATTCAGGAGGACCTGAGTTTAAATCCGGCCTTAGACACTTAATACTTACTAGCTATGTGACCCTGGGCAAGTCATTTAACCCTCATTGCCTTGCCCCCCCACCAAAAAAAAATTCATTGGGCTCTCTGAAAGCCATAACTGAACAAAATAAAAAATATATAATCTCCTTGAGGTCAGGGACTGTCTTATATTTGTACCCCACTACTTAATAATGTGCTTGGTGCAGAGTAAGTGCTTAATAAATATTCTAAGTATCTTTCTAATTGCTATCCTTGGCAAACTGACTTTTAAGATTAGATTTTTAGGTATCACATTTTCTTAAAGCCGGGAAACACTTTCAATGATATTTCTATTCAGTTTAAAGTAATACAACAATATCCTGAAAAGCCCTTACAATGTACATGTCACAATGGTAGACAACTGGGGATAAAAAGACAAAAACTAAAAAGGCTCTGTCATTGAGAAATTTACTTTCTAATGGAGCTGTATAGCATGTACACAAATAAGTATAATACAAATTAAGAGGGAAGAAGCACCAATAACTGGGAGAACCATAGAATCAGGGAAGACGTAGCTACATAAGTTTCTCCAGAAGGAAACACATTCTGAGATGCATTGAGAATAAAGGAATGAATGAATGATTAAATGAAAAATCATTTATTAAGCTCTTACTATGTGCTCATCACTTGGCTTATCCTTTAGGTTATAAATATAAGCATGTAAGACAGTTCCTATTCTCAAGAACCTTACATTATAATTGGAAAAGACAATATAATTATAATTGTCATAGAGCTTTCAGGTTTGAAAAGAGCTTTACACATATCGCTTACTTGGCTTCACAACAACCCCTGTCTCTCTCAGGTATTATTATTCCCATTTTATAGATAAGGAAACTGAGGTTCAGGTAACTTAAGTGACTTGCCCGTTATCACTGAAGCAGTTTTTCTTTTTTCTTTTTCTTTTTTTTAATCATAAAAGTAATTTATTGTTTTCCAGTTACATGTATAAATAGTTTTCAACATTTGTTTTCATAACATTTTTAGTTCCAAATCTTTCTCCCTCCCTCTCTTCCCTCCTCCCTCCCCAAGACAGAAACCAATCTGATATTGGTTATATATGTACAATCACATTAAACATATTACTGCCTTATTCATAGTGTGAAAGAAGAATCAGAACACAAGGGGAAAACCTCAAAAAAAAGAAAAAAAACAGCCCAAAAGTAGAAACAATATGGTTCAATCTGCATTCAGAATCCACAGTTCTTTTTTCTGGATGTGGAGAACATTTTCCATCATGAGTTCTTGGGAATTGTCTTGGATCATTGCACTGTTAAGAAGAGCCAGGTTTATCACAAAGGATCATCACACAATCTTGCTGTTACTTTGTACAATATTTTCCTGGTTCTGCTCACTTCATTCAGCATCACACCATTTAAGTCTTTCCAGGATTTTCTGAAATCTGCCTGCTCATCATTTCTTATAGCACAATAATATTCCATTACATTGATATGCCACAATTTATTCAGTCATTCCCTAATTGATGGGCATGCCCTTGATTTCCAATTCTTCGCCACCCCAAAGAGAGCTGCTGTAAATATTTTTGTACATGTGGGTCATTTGCCCTTTTCTATAATCTCTCCAGGATATAAACCTAGTAGTGGTATTACTGGATCAAAGGGTATGCACAGCCCCATAGCCCTTTGGGCATAATTCCAAATTGCTCTCCAGAATGGTTGGATCAGTTCACAACTCCAGCTTTTCTTACTCAATGTCCAACACTGAGAAGAGATTGCATTCTAGGCATGGGAAAGAATTTGAATTAATGCATGGTGATAAAAAGAGTTTGGGAAAAGCCTACAAGTCCAATTTGTTTGACATAGAGTTCATGAGGGAAAATAGTATCAGCAACCATTAAGAATAAATCAGTCAAAATGACAAAAAATAACAAAAGATCAGAATAGTTAAGGCTGGAGGGGCTATGGAAAGATACATACTAATTTATTGCTAGAAAAACTATGATTTAGTTCAACCATTCTGAAAAACAATTTAGAATAATTTAAATAAAATAACTAAATTGTCCCAGAGATTCTGCTGCTGGGCATATATCATAAGGAGGTCCTTATCAAAATAAAACACCCCCTTTCCCTCTACAGACTGCATGGTAGAAACAATATTCTAACCTCTCTCCTCTTTTCCCCTTCCTTTCCTCATGCAAATTAATTTGCTCTTGCTTAAAAAAGGGATTGAAACCTTCCTCAAACCTTGTTTGGCTCAAGGGACTAGAAGGTCAGACTATTGGCATTGCTTCTTCATCATCTGAGTACAAAGTCGCCATGATATACTCCAGGAATGTTTTGATACATTTCTCTTGCTAGAGCTAAGTAAATTTATTTTTGTTAACTGTTGGATTACCTATGACTGCCTCATTTTGTTCCATTATCAAACCAAAACTACCAGGTACTGACTTGGATCTTACCCCAAACAAACCAAAATATGCACAGCATCATTTTTGGTGCACTAAACAAATCTTGGTAAGTGAATCCAATGTAATATTACTATGCTATAAGAAATAGAAAATGTGATAAATATGGAGAAAAAGGGAAAGTCTTCAATTAACTTAAATACTTCTCCTCAATCATCTCTACTCTTAACTCTGAACTCTTTCCACCATACAAAAATAGTCTCACTGAAGAAGTTCACTTTGCTCTTGTAAGCCCCTTCTTCTGATTGGTTGGTCCCTCTGAGAACCTCCATCTTAAGGAAAGTACCAATGTTATCCATGTTTACTTCTTCATTTTTCTTCTAGTTTTGCTACTAACTCTCTGGACTTTCCTGTGCTCTAGAGCTGATGCCTCTTCTCTACTGGAGGCCTTGTCCCTTTTTAATTTCAATTTCAATGTGTACTCTTCCCTCATTAGAATGTTAAGGGCATTGTGTGGAGGGATTGTCTTTCTGCTTGTATTTGTATTACCAGTACATTTTGTAAGTGCTTAATAATTGCTTATTTACTTGTCTTGACAAGAACTGCTATGAAATGAAATAAGCTGGGCCAGAAAATATTATGTACATTGACTACAATAATGTAAATAGAATGAGCAACAATGATGACACAATAGAAGATGTAGGCTACAAAATTATAAAAAACAATCTTAGTTCTAGGGGCAGATAGGTGGCACAATGGATAGAGCACCAGCCCTGGAATCAGAAGGACATGAGTTCAAATCCCGGCCTCAGACACTTGACACTTAGTAGCTATGTGACCTTGGGCAAGTCACTTAACCCCAATTGCCAAAACAAAACAAAACAAAAAAATCTTAGTTCTGAAAAAGAAATATGAAAAAACACATTCTTTCACTCTTTTGCAGATTTAAAGGATCCAAAGGTGTGGAAAATGAATTTAATATCAGATTTTCCCAATTTGTTGCTTGATTTTGCTGAATATTTTTTTCCTCTTCTTAAATTATTTTTGTAAGGGATGACTCTCTAGGAGGATAGATGGGGAGAGATATGAAAGGAAATCTTGGTATTATAACAAAAGATATCAATTTTTTTGACAAATGGGTTTGAAAGATAGGTAGGAACCATATTGTAGAGGGTCAAAAATATGAAACAAAGGAATTGTACTTTTATTCTATATGTTATTGAAAGCAACAGTTTGACATGACCAATATTTATCTGTGCCTTAGAAAAATTATTCTGGCAAATGTGTGGAGGATGGATTAGAGAGAGAAGAAAATGGAAAAAGTGAGACCAATTAAAAAGCTATTACTGTAAATAAAACATCTATGTGAAAGTTTATAAGAATCTGACAAGGGCTTGAACTTGGGTAGATATTAACAAAATCATAGATAGAGAAGAGGCTATGCCATTTTTCATCCTTTTATGACCAGCAGGTACCAAAGTGCCTAGCACACAGTAAGTAGTGAATAAATGCTTATTGGACTGCACTGAATCCAGTCTAAGTCCTCATTATAGAAATAAGAAAACTAAATCCTAGAAAAGTTAATTGACTTGTCCAAATTCACTCATCAGCATATCTCGACCAGTTATTGCAATGGGATTTATCTCCAAATAAATGGTATTGTAACAGCCACTATATGCAGAGATACTTCCCGACATAATGATTTAACTTCAGGTAATGGTTTACTCACAGAACTTCATAAATCACTGGGGTTAGAAGGGACCTCTAAAATCACCTAATCCAACTTCTTTATTTTACCTAAGGATAACCAAGGCTGAGAAAGTGACTTACTCAAGGTCACACTGTAAGTAAGCAGCAAAGGAAAAATAAGAACTCGGGGCCTAATTGGTGTCTAAGGAGGAATAATACAAGGTGCTATGAATAGTCCTAAACCAAAATAAAAGAGTTACTATTTTTTAATAGTACGGCTATAGATAAGCTGTACCAGAGAATGTTGGATTTGTAGGGGGAAAACTTCAGTTCAAATATCAGTTCTACAGTTTACTATCAGTATAAGGTTGGGCCTCTTGGCATCACTTTCCTCATCTGTAAAATGAATGGGTTGGCCTAAATGATCCTTATGGTCTCTTCCAACTCCAAATCCTTGATCTTATACAACTCACTAATTCTCTTGATAGTAAGATATTGAGTCTTTTAGAAGGTTATGCTTTTTAATATATAACTTAGGGAGCTGTCAACTCTCACAAAAGCAGCAGTGCATTCTGTTAGGAAGAACTTTGAATCTGAGAAAGTAGACCTGGGCTTAAATCCTGGCTACTTATTATACAACCTTATATAGTTATCTGACAAACTATATCCATAAGTTGGGAGCATATTCCTTCACAAACTACAACCATACATCCTTTATGGATTCCATAACACTTCTTTCATGGGATTCTCGAAGACAGAGGCCCTTCACAATTACAGGGGGCATCAAAGAAGATAAGGTGCTAGAAAAGAAGAGAATGCTATTAGAAGCTTGAGAAGGAATAGTAATGCATACAATTTTTCTAGCAGCTTTTTCTGGTTTGCCCTAGATAGACAGTCAGATACTACTCTGCACTTTCTCACTAGCTTCTCATTTTTTTGTTGTTGTTGCATGCACACATGCAGCACAACGAACATCCATTTGAAGCATCAAAAAAAGGGCAATACTACTGAGAATTCTTGGTTGTTTACAAACTCAACATTCAAATGTTTTCATCAAAAGCTTATTCTGGGCTGTAAATGAAGTAATCTTTTTGGAAAGTAATAGGATTTTATTCTCATGAGATTCCCCTACTGAGAGGTGGCCACTTCCTTAAATCAGTCAGTCAGGTATGATGTTACCTCGAGTCCCAACTGCTTGAAGCAAATAAATAATAAATGAAGATGGTATTTGAGTCTGAAACATCATCGGAGAGGTCAAGATCTCTCCTTTTTGTGAACTCTGTAAGATGTGTAGTGCGGAAACAAGAGCTAAAGGTTGAGAGATTAACCATGAACTACACTTTGGCTTGTAAACTCAAAAGTGGCTACTAACCATGAACCAAACACATCATTGAAGTTCTCCTTCTCTTTTTCTTCTTTCTTCTTTATTTTTTTTTCTTTTAGATTTTATGGTCTAAGTTCTGCTTTCACTCCAGGACAGTGGAAAGTCAGAAAACACTGGGAAGAAAAGTTAGCATTCTTTCTGAGCACAAACCTGCTGCTAAGCTGGTATTTTGTATTGATTTTTCCTGAAGCCTGTAATCTTGAAAGCTTGTAACAGAGGATGAGGTAAATATCATTTTATTTGCTCAAATAGGTTTAGATTAGATTGAGATGAAAAACTAGGGACAGGCCAAATTAGGACTGAAAGCAGCAATTACAGATTATTGTTTCCAGCAGTAACTAGAATAGGTTATTTCACTGATAAAAAGGCTTGTTGAAAGAAAGAATCAGTGAATTTCTTTTGCTTTTTCAGAAGAAAAAGTGAAGACATGGATAAAAGAGGAAAATATAAACTGAAATTTCAAATATGGTTTCCTAAATGTGCAAGTAATCCATCTTCTTCTGAAGCAAACCTGTTAAGTATTCAAATGGTTTTATCTCACCATATAACTTAATTAATGTGATTTCTGATCATGGATATCCTAGCAAAATGAAAAAAAATTGTTAATACATTATATTAATTTGTATTATTATTATCAATATCAATAGGTATATACATATTTTTGTTACATGTAGACAGATATAAACATGTACATAGTCTCTACTATATATATATATATATGTATGTATACAGCCTGAAACATAATCATAAAATCTGCTCTAAAATTAATTCCTTCAATAAAATGGAACCAGGAAAAAAAAAAGGTATACCAAACTGTTCAAATGATACTGACAATAAGGCATGGAATTTAAAAGGCTTAACCATGTCTTATCTTCCAGTCTGTTTTATTTCTTCATCTTCTGAGCACTTCAAACATACAAGCTGTTATTCCATCTTTAGATCAGTAACTTTGAATTGTTTTACCTGTCATTCTGCAGTGACTAGCACGGCGAGATGTCATAGCATGATTGTTTGCACTTTCATTCTTTCACATTAAATGGCAATCATCCGGCCCTTTTGATTTGTTTCTTTTATTTAGCCCTGAAATTTTTATACTAGAATCTCATTAAAGCTGAACTAGTGTACTGCTGTCAGAAAACTAATGGAAAAAAGTTTAAAAGTGAAATGTGTCCCCTAGATTGTCACTTACCAGAGGAGTTGCATCTATCAAGATTTTCCCTGAGTTTACCGCTTTGATTTATACTTTATCAAGCCTGCTTGTCTCTTGTTTTCTCTTTTCTTTCTCATCTACAAAATGAGGAAAGCCCACTGTTTGAATACACATGGAACTGAGTTAATATAGATCAAAGAACAAATAAAACCCTGTGAGAAATATTTATCTCACAACAATGCTCAGTTTTTCATGATTCCAATGCTTTATGCTGCTTACAAAACACAAGCACACCAATATTTCATATGTGATACCTGAATATATTGGAAATATATTTGCTGACTCATAATCAGAGCTAAAAGTTCAAATGCCTCCAAATTGTCCCTGTCACAATGGACAGTGCTACTTGTTGTTGGACCCTGCTCCCTGTCCCCCCACCCCACGTTCTTTCTCACATAGTCAAATGAAAACCTTCTCCTTTCTAACTCCTAGCTTGTAGTTCAGGTGAAGATAGCAATTATGACTAACAGACAGAAACCTATAGAGATCCAATTTTGTAAATGACACAGAATCTGTTTATGCTTATGTCTGCCCCACTGTATTAGAATGAAAAATCATCTGGGTCATAGTCATTTAACCGAGGCTCCATGGACAATGACAAATCTATTCACTCAATAAGAATCCTTTTTTTTTTTTCCTCATGGGCTGCTGTGCTGAAAGATAAGCAAAATAGATTGTATGGGGAGCTTGGTCTTTTTCAAAGCTTCAGAAAAGATGTGGTTTCAGCATGTATGTAAATGACCCCTAGTGAAATTATGAACAATTAAGCAAAGAGGACTGGCAGGGAGGAGGAGTTTAATGAGTTGGGATACCTAAGAGTTGCTAGCTAAGACTAACACTGCATTTATTGTACTGTTAACACACTCATCTACTCATGAGATACTCAGCATTTCTGATGCATTGACTAAATGTCAAATATATCTGAAATCTGTTCTAGTCTGGTAGAGGCAAGAGGTTTTGCTAACTTAATGAATCTTTACGCTTTATAGGGATGCTACCTTATAGTGCTAATTATTGTATTAATAGCATCTTGGTATAGACTAGATATGCAGCATGGCATACAAGCGAGCCTTAGAATCAACAAGAACTGAATTCATTTCCTTCCCCTGAAAACATTTTAATTATATGACCACAGGCAGGTCATTTCACCTCTTGCTGGCCCCAAGCCACTCTTATAAGACTAGAATTTACAGAAGAATTGTCCATATCCATTAATATGGGGAGTTTCCTCACTGGAGGTCCTCACCCAAATATAGTTTCAAATGACTTTTTTAATATCATCATCATAGTCATCATCATTCATATTCATATAGGAGCAGCACAACAACTTTATGCCAGGTGCTATACTAAGCCCCTGGGATACAAATACAAATAAAAAGAAAGATAGCCCCTACCCTCCAGGACTTTACATTCTAATGGGGAAAGAAACCACATAAGAGAGTTTAAAAGTTGAGGGAGGGGGGTGGTAAGGATGGAAGAAGCACAACTCAGAAGGGAAAGAAGCATGGCCAGCTTGGAAACATTACAGGCTGAGAAGGCCTCAGGTGTTGAGGGAAGTACCAGGGTCAGAAGGTGATTAAGTCATATTGGCAAAGTTTAGAGAGTCAGAAGCACAGTCTGGAGGAGAATGAAGCATGACCAGCCTTGGTCTGTCTCCAAAATGGAGGATTCCCTCAAAAAGAAACCACTAGGGGGCAGCTAGGTGGCGCAGTGGATAGAGCACTGGCCCTGGAGTCAGGAGTACCTGGGTTTAAACCCGGTCTCAGACACTTAACTCTTACTAGCTGTGTGACCCTGGGCAAGTCACTTAACCCCAACTGCCTCACTAAATAAAAAAAAAAAAGAAAGAAACCACTAATGGGAGCTGAGAACTAGCCTGGCAGAGGGATGTTCCCAGGTAACAAGACCCTTAGGAACTGAGGGAAATGGTAGGGGGAGAAGACAGCTAAGGCATGGTGGCAAAGTCCAGAATGATGCATATTATAAGATGCTTATTATAAAAAGGGACATATTGTTAAGACTGTGCATCCATGCATGTGTGTATGTATGAGGTGTATTATGTATGTGTATGCATGTGTGCATGTATGTATGTGTGTATCTAGCTAGAGTGCAGGATGTGCAATCAGGATACAATTTCCAATCAAGCCTCACATATTTACTTGCTGTCACCCTGGGTAAACCTTTTAGGTACTGTCAGCCTTAGTTTACTCATCTAGAAATTTGGGATAAAGGCAACTACCTCATACTATATTTTTCTGAGGATCAAATGAGACACTATATATAAAATGTTGTGCAAACCTTAAAGAGCTAAGTAAAGGCTAGGCATTATCATTATTTGAAAAAATTGGCCAGGATTTTTCAGCATGAGACAAAAACAGTCAATTGAAACACAAAAACTATAGCTAGGCTGCGTAGCCAATAGCTATGTGCAGGGCATCCCCAAAATCTTAATGTAGTTTTAAGCTTTATATAGCTTAAATACTTAAGCCATGTAAATAAAATGTTTAAGCTTTAAATAGCTTAAAACTGTGCTAAGACTTGTATTTCCAAATAATTCTTTATGTTTCCAAATAATTGATTGAGTTGCGTTTCTCTATGAATTGACTTGTCAAAACTGTTTCTATTGTTTATCAACACAATCAAGAGCAGAGCTAGGATGGGATCTTAAACCTGGCTCCCTAGGCTTGGGCTCCTTCCACTAAGTTATGCTGCTGCTCCTCCAGAAAATAACACTGGCCCACCTGTAGTTGCCTAGGTGATCTTTGTATTCTTAGGCCCCCGACCAAAATGAAAGAAATCCTGCAATCTGTTCTCGGAAAAAAATTCCCTTGAAGAAAATGCTTGGCTACCAAATACCTATTCTGATGAGATTTTGTAGAAATCAAGCGAGCCCTGCCGTGGACTCCAAAAAACTGGAGAAAATACATTTTTATTTGAATTTAAAACAACAACAACGACAAATAAAACACAAACAAACAAATTGGTTTTCTGGGGGCCGGGTTGGTTTTGACTGCCTCTGCAGGTGCCTGAGGCTGGCACTGTATATTAAACAAAAAGAAATACACTAACAAAAGCAGCAGGTGAATAATATAAACAGAGCAGGCGAATGCTGAGCCAACTTTCCCAAACAAATCTTCCAATACACCACGGTGATTATTTGCAATATTCCTGTTGTTCTTGACACAGCTTGCTTCCTCCAAACGAGTGTACATCACTGAGGTGTCTGAAGAAGAGACTTGGGGTACTTAGGACTAGGCAGAAATGTGGAGTTAAAACCAGGACAGAAAACTCTATGGCTCAATGTGTCAAAATATCACCTGAAGGTGATGGATCCAATATGGGAAAGAGAAAATAGAATTGAAAACCTCAAAAATCTTTTTTGGGGTGCCAAAATATTTCAAAGTTGTGGGTTCAATTAAAAATGAGTCTTTTGGGGGCAGCTAGGTGGCGCAGTGGATAGAGCACCGGCCTTGGAGTCAGGAGTACCTGAGTTCAAATCCGTCCTCAGACACTTCACACTTACTAGCTGTGTGACCCTGGGCAAGTCACTTAACCCCAATTGCCTCACTAAAATTAAAAAAATAAATAAATTAAAAAAAAAGATTTTATGGAAATAGGCAAAGGATTAAAGTAAATTTGATAGTTTTGATGTCTATATTTGGTTCCGTTGTGAAAAAAAAAAATACTATGACTCCTTGATGAGGATAACAGGATTAAGTCAATTATTTGGAAACAGGCAGATCAGAACTGATAAACATGCTTTTTTTTCTTTTGTTTGATTTTTTATTTCTATGAAACTATGGATTATTCCCATAGATGTGAATAAAAAATAAAGCTGAATTTGATATTATATGAACAATTTCAGTTCCAAGTGAAAGCTTGTGATAGACTTAGAATAAATTTTAACTTCCCCTCAGGGGAAGCTGTTTTTACTACATTTTAAAATAAACTGAACTAATAAACAATTTCTGCATGGGGATAAAGCTTTTACAAAACTTCACAAAAAGTGAGAACATTTTGTTAAAAATTATAACCCAAACTGACAACTATATTTGTAATTTCCTTGAATGATTACTGGATGAAAATTGGTTCCTTTCTCAAATATATTAGTATCACAGTGAAGCTGACTTTTTTTCTTTAAATTGGGGAGAATAGCATCTAAAATGGACTTACTTTCATAGCACTGTTTTTCATCTTTCTCTCCTAGAAGCATCGTACACTTCACCATCCAGCCTACACATCAAGTGTGTCATAGGATTAGAGGAAAAAGAAGTCATTCTAAGGTAAGAAGAATACTATAGCAAATCATATGATAGTTCCAGATTATTTTAACTAGGATGGAAGTGACCTCAAAGATCACTGAGTGCAACCCCTTCATTTTATTAGATTAGATTAGAAAACACAGCTAGTGAGTTTTTCCCTAAAAAGAAGGTACAATTTCTTATTTTCTGTTAGATTAAGTCTGAATTTTCCATTCTAGTTACAGAGAAAAACTATATTGCTCAACAAGAGAGGGTATACATATTCCCAGAATTTCAGAGTTGAAAGGGACATCAGAGGTTATCTAATCCAAATCCCTCAATTTACAGATGAGGAAATTGAGGCCCTGAGAAGCTTAGTGATTTGCCTCACAAATATATTTAGTCAAGCTAATGGAACTAGAAGCCAGGTTTTGTGATGCTTTGCATATATTTTTAATTTACATGTATGTGTAACTGCTGTCCCCTCCCTCCACAAAAGCAAATATAAGTTCCTTAGGATCAAAGATTCTTCATTTCTTTTTCTTTTCTATTTTTTTCTACTTTGTATCCTTGGCTAGTATGGTGCTCAGCATATTAGTAAATGCTTGCTGAATGCATGAGTCATTATTATGAGACCCAATCTCAAAAACAGATACAAATTCAGTAGGAATTCAATTTTAATTAAACCCTTTGAGAGATGTGAGTGGAGGGATGTTTCTGGAGGTCTCGGGAGGAAGAGCTTGAAGAGATTTGGGTTGTAGGTTTTACCTATTTAGAATGTAAATAACATAATATGAGAAACCATCATAAATTGCAACCCTTTAACCTCAGAGGAGTATTCTATCCCTTTAAGAAGAATCACTAGGCAATCCAAACTTAAATATAATAAATAAATGGCACAACCTCATTTATAGCTTTCTATCAGACCCCATTTTACTTATCCAATCATATTCACTGCTACTAACCAACATGTATCCTTCATTCTAGTCAAGTCATTAATGGCTTCACACACGACCTAATCATCTCTATCTCAGGGCCTCTACTCATCTTATTCTTTCCCCCCTAGAATTCTTTTCCAACTTTACTTCACTACATACTGCAAATGATGAAAAAATGCAACTGGGACTATTTCATTCATGAGTCTTTGCTTATGTCAATGAACAGCTTGATTTGACCTGTAGCACACACTTGCTTTGCTCCATAATTTATTATTTGATCATATGTTGACTTATAATTTTCTCTAATTGTTTCATGGGTTCTGTTGAAAAGAAAACTCAAAGTCCTTTTCATCACCAGAACTGTGAATAAGACTACTCCCACAAGTAATATAGCAGAATTTATAAACCAAGATTATAATACGTATTTGGATCATAGAATTTAGAGCTGGCAGAAAGATTTTAGAGATTATCTAGACTAACACCATCATTTTACAGATGAAGAATAAAAGACCTAGGAAAACAAAGCATCTTACCCAAGGTAGTAAGTCGCAGAAATGGGATAAAAATACATATTATCTGACATTGAAAACTCTTTCAACTCTTCCATACCAGCTCCTTTGTGTCCAATAAATTCCATTTCCAAGGATTCCTTCTTGAAAAGGCCATACATTTATTTAGCTTACTTAGTTTGCTTTAAATATCTTAAAATGCTATAAAAATATCATCACCATCACCATAATCCAATTACTTGCTAAACTTTACTTTTTCTACCTGCATGACATCCTTCACCTCTAACCCTTTGTCTTTACCCACAGAGCTACAAATTCATTCCAGCCTTTTGTGGAGACCTCTCCCCAAGACTACTGCAATGGCTATGCCTAGTTGCTAAAGTAATTTTCCACAATCACTAATCTGACCTTATCACTACCCTCCACAATAAATTCCAGTTTCTTTCTTTTTTCATTCTTTTTTTTTTTTGCAGGGCAATGAGGGTAAAGTGACTTGCCCAGGGTCACACAGCTAGTAAGTATCTAGTGTCTAAGGTTGGATTTGAACTCAGGTCCTCCTGAATCTTGGGCTGGTGCTTTATCCACTGTGCCACCTAGCTGGCCCCAACAACCAACATTTTCATCATCAATGATATGGTTTCTCCAATCCATATCTCTTCATAGTAAATGATTCTCATCCATTCTCCATTAAGAAGTCCTCCACAAAAAATTCCTTTAATTCATCAAGCACCCATATTTATCTATTTATCTATCTATCTATTTGCATGTTATTTTGACAAAATTTAGTTAAAAAGTGAATAGGGCATTCTATTGGATAATTTATTTGCAAGGTAAATTTCAGCACCCTCAGTCCCAAAGACCTCAACCGTATAAAATAAAGAAAGCTCCACATTTGGTCTCCAGCTTTTTACAATCTCCAGTTTTTCCACTGGATTTTAGTACAGTTACCTTGAGGTTTAAATATAAGAAAGCAAAAGCCACAGATTCACCCAACTTGTGATAGAACCAAAGGAAGAACCAGAGGAAGAAAAGAGCATAGGCAAGATATAACCACCATTTTTGCTTCAATTCTTCTACTTATTGGATGTCAGCCCCATGTAAGATCTTTAAAGGCAAGGGCTGTCTTTCTTTTTAATTGAATTTGTGCTCTAAGATCTTCTCATGGTATCTGGTACATTGTTAATACATGTACTATCTGTCAGTCTTTCTATCTAGCAGTTCACTGTACTTCTGATTTCAAATCTTTAGTGGCCATTTTCCTTTCTTCCTATTTTCTAGCTTTTCAATTTTTCTACACACACACACACACACACACACACACACACACACATACACACAAAGAAGCAGCAGCATTCTTGAGATGCTCTGACCTCTTCAAGTGACAAGACAGAAGATACCCGAGAAGTACTATTCAATCTTTTACAAAGTCCATTCTACAATTTAGATACACAGCTATAAGTATCCCCTATATAGATTTTGATTCAGTGTGTCCAATGGAGCACCTACAGTTCAACAAGATATCATTCAATTAATCAACAAGCATTTAATAAGTACCTTGATACTATGGGTATTGTACTAGACACTGGGAATTAAAATATAAAACTAAAGAAACAATCCATACTCACAAGGAATTTATATTCTGACCCTGTCACTTAATGACCACATTAGGTAGTAAGGAAACTGCATGCTAACAATCTATCCAAAAAAATTTCTAATTTCTTTAGATCAAGAAATATTTAATACTATTTTTTTAAATATCCCCATAGTGGCTACTACAACCCTCAGTACAGGTGAGGCACTCAATTGATACTTTCTGACTTGTCAGTTGGTGGAACCATGAACATTTTCCCCATGCTTTCTAGAAAGAACATTATAAGGTCCCTCCAACCCCAAATATTGGGTGTTTCTGCAAAGACACTGCCATTTTTTGGATATCTTAGTATATCTAGCCATTGAGCTAAAATAGATAACACATTTTCTGCAATAAATAACTGACAGAGTTGATTCCAAAGGAAGACAAAAATGCCACCATCCCTTGACATTCACTGGTTTCATATTCTTGGTCTTGGTTATTTGTAGGTTGGACATTGATAATTGGGAATTTTTGGAGACTTATGGCATACTGTGGAAAATCACAGATGAAGTGAGTATGTAAAGAAAACTTTTAAAAAGTAGTGTCATCAATGCATAAATGCTGTGCATTATTCATCTATTTTATCATTCACTACCACAAGAATACATACATAAGTTTATTATAGACAGTTAGATTTTGTTAAAAGTTTCACTGTGTTCATTCACTGTCTTTAGAAATGCCTCTTCTTTGTCTGTCTACCATCCAAACTCAGTCACATGATTTTCTCCCACAGGGATCTTTGTATCTTGTATTTTCCATAGGAGAAAATCCGAGAAACAGTTGCCACAGCTACACATACACTGTAAAGACTCTGCAAGACTGAATAATGTGAGATACTGATCTCCCTTTTGCAACTTTTTTTGTGAGTGTAGCATGTTGTTTTGCTTGTTTTTGTGTCAATATAATGAGAATTATTAAAAATAAAGGTTTGGGGGTAGGGCCTAGGGTTATTTGGGCTTTTTCACATTCTGAGGTATCCTGTGTCCCTCACCCCAGAGAATGCAGAATGTCAAGGGACAACTGTATAACTATTAAATAGACTGCATTGTGTTTCACCAAAAATTTTTAAAGAGAAAGAAACAAGATTAAATCTTTGCAGCAGATCTAAGGGAAGAAGAATAAATAACATGAGGTAAGACCTCTAGAGGCCAATTTAAATGGAAACTGGAAAGCAAAGACTTCAACTGGCCTCCTAGCCATAAACATATCTTTGGATTTATTATAATTTCTTTTAAAGCCAGAGTATTCCAAACTGATTTATGATCAGAGTAATAGCTAGATTGAAATATCAGGATAGGTTGTAAAAGGAATATTATCTACATATAATACCAATTTTTGTTCCTGGTTCTATGTAGCTACAAAATAATAGTAAGCAAAAAACAGTTTATGAAGTTCCAGGAAGTGGTTTTGGTAATAGTGGTAAAGATGTGAGGAAAAATGGACAGCCTTTTTTTTAATCACACTGAGTTCAGGAAATTGTCTATATGTACTCACAAATCGCTCTATCAATACCACCTTTAATGGGGAACAGCAAATAGTTAATATCTCAAACTCTTCCAATAGTCTGAAATTCAACCTTGTTCTTCATCAAATGCCATCTTAACATCTCAGGACATCTGCAGGGTATTATTCTTAACCTTGTCTGACCAATGCATTAGATTTCCATCCTCATAAAATTGAGGAAATATTGGACCTTTATGTAACAACCTGCTTAAAAGCTGCCCTTATAGCTCCCAGCTCAAAGCAGATTGAGTTTGAATAATCCTGTTTACAGTGGAATAGCAACTGCCTTTTTTTTTTTCTTCAGGCCTAGTAAAACCATGATTTAGCTTCTTTTTCTGTCACACTGTAAAACAAAATGGCCCTTATAAAGTGCCTTAGAGATGCCTCCAGAAAATATTACCTCATCTACATGCCCTGGACTATATAATTAAATAGAAATTGTATGTCTTCAGTATAAAACTTCCTTTGATTAAAGCTAGTCCTAGAATAGGACTCTTGAGAAAATATGAATTTCAGTAACTGAATCCACTGAAAGTAAGTTGAAAGAGACCTTTCAAAACATCTTTTAAAATCTAAGCATAAATAATTTAATTAGAAGAGAGAGTTCTTAAAACATTACTTTTGTAAAATTAAATATAATATTCTTATTAATGAAATGAAGTTTTCCAAAATGAAAAGGCCATTTAAAAAAATATTTAAATGGATTTATCATCTCATCCAACTCTACACATTTTCAACTCATTCATGCCTTCCTATCCTATGTAACTCATACTCAGGTCTTCTATATGATTGCCTCAGAGCCCAGTTTCAACATAGTGGAGACCCACTCTTCCACAAATGTCACAAATGATCAAAGCATGGGTTATATCTGACATAGCATATAATAGCTTATCAAACTTTCAGTCAGTAGTAAAGCCAAAGTAAAATTCCTCAGCACATACAAACCATTAACGTAGAAGAGGCAATTCAACATGATTAACAAAGCCAACATGATGAACTGCAGCGATATAGTAATTACTTGCTATGAATAATTACCAGTAGAGTGTTCCTCCTCACTAGTAGAATAATCACATATTGCTAAACAAAAGAAAACAAAACTAAAACACCAAAAAACCCCCAAACAAAACAAAATCCTGGAGAGCTGGACAGGACCCTCTTTTTATTATTTTGGTCCAAAATCCAAATTTTACAGATGAGAAAACTCACGCAGGTTACGTACCTAAAGTAACACAGCTACATATCTACAATTCAGGTAACCTAACCCCTCATCCTGATTTAGAGTCATTACTTAATTAGTATGGTAAAGAATCACCACTTTTTGAATGTCAGAAAATCCATAAACATTTGTGAAGTGCCTACTATGTGTCAGGCAGTGTGCTAAAGAGCTGGGGAAATAAAGGAAGGTAGAAGATTATTCCTGCTCTGTCACTGTCTAATGGGGGAGGCAACATATATACAGCTATGTACAAATAAGCTATATATAGGATGAATTGGAGATCATTGACAGGGGAAAATCACTAACATTAAGCGGGTTTGGGAAAGGCTTCCTGTGGAAGATAAGATTTTAGCTGGAATTTCAAGGAGGCCAGGAAGCAGAGATAAGTAGGGAGAGGATTCCAGGCAGTGAAATGCCTGCAGTGAGGAGATGGAGTTTCTTGTATGAGGAAAAAAAGCAAGATGACCAGTGTCGCTGGATCTCAGAATATGCAGAAGGTTGTAATGTGTAAGAAGACAAAAATGAGTGTGTGTTTGAGGGCAGGGGTGGGGGAGGGGGAAATAGTTCACCGGTTATGAATGGCTTTGAATGCCAAATAAAGGATTTTATATGTGATCCTAGAGGTGATTAGGGAGTCGCTGTTGCTTATTAAGGAGAGGGATGATGTGCTCAGAACTGGGCTTTAGGAAGATCACTTTGACAGCTTAGTGGACTATGGCCTGGAGTGGTAAGATACTTGAGGCAGGGAGAACAATCAATAGGCTTGGAACAGGTGGACACCTAAGACTATAAGAATATCAATTCCCCCAAAAAACAGACTTCTGGAAAGGATTATATGTAAAAAACAGGAAGGAGCCTGATATGACTTTTAATTCAGCCTCTTCATTTTACAGAAAAGGAAACTGAGACCCCAGGAAATTGTGACTTGATCAAGGTCATAAAGAAAATGAGTTTTAGAAGTGGAATTTGAACTCTACAGCCAATGCCCAAGTATCACTTAATATCCTTTTTCTTCACATTTCTGGTCAGTGAAGTAGAGATACTCAGAAATAGCTTATGTGTGACTTCATTTTTACTATTAAATAAAAAGTATTATTTTAGGATTATGCACATGAATTGGTTCTCCTTTTTTTTTCCAGTACAATAAAATGCCCAATGAATACAGTGAATGTCACTTAGTGGTAAAGGATATTATTTATAATATGTTAGATTGTTATGCCTTGTTACTCACATGAAAAGTTTTCATTATAAACATCATAATAATAGTTTACATTTATATAGTACTTTAAAGTTTACACAGTATATAACATACATACATCTCATGTAATATTCACAATCAACCTATGAAGTAGGCGATATTACTATTCCCATTTTACAGGTGAGGTAAATGAGGCTTTTGCTTGGGTTTAAACAGTTTGAAGCAATATTAGAATCCAGGACTTCCTGTTGCCAAGTTGAGCACTAAGCTTTACCACCTCATATATTAACAAGTGCTAAAAAGGATATCCAGAACTTATTTTAAAAATATGAGGTAATAATAAATTCTATTTTTCTTAATATCATTAGGGAAACCAACTTCTACTTTTTTTCCAATTGCTACTTTAAATATGTTCTAAATTCTTGAATAAAACAATTGCTATCAGGTCATGAATATGCTTCCAGGCTGTGATGACAAAATATCCTCTCAGATACAATGAATGAACTTTTCTGGCTATACAAATAAATGATCTTTTTAAGTTTATGAATTGTGCCTTCTATCAAAGTGATCAATATTTTCAAATGCTTGGAATAATCAAGAATATAGAGCATTTCACATACCCCACCAAAACTGTTCATTTCAGTTGGACCAATAATATAGCACTGCTCTTCAAGAACTAAAAAATAAAATAAAATAAATTCCCACAACAAGCAGGCGAACAATCATGGTGAAAGGGGATATTATCTAACTGTACTTCTTCACATAATTCCATTTCATATTTTCTGGGGGAAAAAAAGAAGAAAAAAAGGCATTGAAGAGATCTACTTGAGTCAAGCCCTGTCTTTCCATAAAGTTTGGTGATGCAGATACATTCAGAGTCATTTGTATTCAAGTGCCCTCTCATTTATTCACTAGTCAGCCAGCATCACTTTACTCAAAAGCCTGAACCAAGTTTTCATTGAGTGGGTAAATGGTAAGTACTTTTATTTTTAAGATAGATTGGTTTAATAGGACTGAAAAAATTATTTGTGTTCCAACACTACCACAGGGACAGGATAAAATTGCTTAGAGACAATTTTGTATTCAACCTTCATCATGTTTTTAGGTGGGGCATTACTTTTTATTGTTATGCAGCACTTAATGTTCAAAAGCTACATTATAGCCTTTATTCACTATGTAGAACTCTCAAGGCCATTGAGGGAAAGGTCAGCTGTATAGAAAGCCTTCTTTGCCTTATCTGAGGTCCTTGAAAGGATCTCACCACCTGAACAAAAGCTCTACTTTCCTAAATTATAAGTGATATAACTGAATGTGGAATAAAACTCTAAAATGATTAAAAGTTTATATTCATCTTTTGCTTTTATATCACTTCATTTTTAGGTATTTCTTTACCCTCTTTCTCATGCTGAGGGCTATGCCTAATAAAAAATAGATAAGTAAACATATAAAGCAATTATTAAATACTAGCTATGCTCCAGACACTGTGCTAAACTCTGGGGGGAACACAAACATAAACAGAGCAAACCCTGCCCTTGAGGGCCTCACTTTTTTTTGAATGTGGGAAGACAACACATAATAAGGTATATAAAGAGTGTGTGTGTGGGGGGGGAGAAAGCAAAATGAGAAGATTGTGAGAATTTGCTTGGTGGTGTGAACCCAGGAAATATAAAGAAAAAAGCTCACCTATCAGAAAAAATGGGGGTGCTAGGGATTAAGTCTGAGGTTCTGGTGGAATAGAGTAGATGTTTGAAGAAAATAACCAGTATGAGAAGACTGCAGGAATTTTTTTAAAGATTAAAAATCAGAAAGAGAAAAAAGAAAAAAAAATAGTTCGTCAAAACTAGCAAATATGTCTACTCTCTCTGACATTAAATTGTGTTTCACATCCATAGTTCCAATGGTTCAAAGAAGGAAGGAAAATGCACCTTTTCATGCCTTCTCTGGGGGCATTATACCAATATGGGTCATTATAATTACATGGTGTTCATTTTAATTTTTTCTCTATTCTTTCAATTGATAGTGTTGCTATCCTGTATTTTGTTTTTTGTTGCTTTTGTTTTTGCTTCTACTTAATTTATTTTGTTTCCTTAATTCATTTAAATGTCTCCATGCTTCTCTGTAGTCTTCATACTGTTTCTTAATTGAAAAAGTCATGTCTCATCACATTTATGGACCATAATGTGTTTGGCCATTCTTCAATTGATGGACAGATACTTTGTTTCCAATTCTTTACTACTAAAAAAAAAATAATGCCATAAATCATTTTGTGTATATAGGTCTTTTTTGTTTCTTTGACAGCATTTGGGTATGTAAACCTCTTACAACTTAGATCCTCATACTTTACCTAGAAAATTAAAACCATTCACTGTGAGGTCTTTCTTTTCCTCTTCTCAGCATCTTGTAGCCCATTAATGTCGTGTTCCATTATCTCCTCATTTACTCCTAACCTTTGGCATATGTACCCTTAACACCATCCCTTCTCATTTGCTTTGGTATATTTTCCAAACTGTCAACCCTTTTCTTTCAATAATCTTAGCTGACTCCTTCCCTGTTGCCAACAAACACACTTAAGTCTCTTCCATTCCCCTCAAATTGGACCCTACCTTCTCTCTCAAGAGGAGGTATTATTCTATACTATTACTCCTTTTTCATTGACAAACTCCTAGGGGTAGGGAGGATTGTCTACAAGCCTTAACCCCACTTCTCTTCTCCCTCACTTCTCTGACTCCAACTCTATCACCCATCTGAGTGTACTCTGTCTAAAGTTACTAAGATATGAATTACCAAATTCGGTGTGTGTGTGTGGGGGGGGGAGGGTCTTTCCCCCTCAATCCTAATCTTTCTAGAACTCCATGGAGACCAACTATTTATCATGCCTTTCTCCAGGATATACTTTCCTCTCTGGGTTTTTATTTGTTTTGTTTTGATATACTCTTTCTAGCTCTACTCCTACTTCTGACTTCTATTTCTAATCTTTCTTTACTAGATCATAATCCATATTACTCCCTAAGAATGCATATATATTAAGGCTTGGTCCTAAGTTCTCCTCTCCTCTCCTCTCTTTTCACTTGGTAACTTTTTCATCTCTCATGGTTTAACTATCATATCTATGCAGATGACTTCCAGTGGTACAATGTAAACTCTGTGTGGGAGGGCCTCATTTACTATTGAATTTATTTCCTCAGACCACCCTTTTTCACTACAGCACCCGCTATATAGTAGGTGCCTAATACATGTTTACTGCTTGAAAAATTCCTAGAACTCAGATCTATGGGTCAAAGCTTATGAACCTTTTATTCACTTTCTCAAAATAATCCCAGATTGTCTTTTAGAATAGTTAGACCAATTCACAGCTCTACAAACAGTGTATTAGATTATAATAGGGCGCTAGGTGTTACATAGATTACTGAACCTGGAGTTAGGAAAAACTGAGTTCAGATGTGTCCTCAAATGCTTACTAGATGTATGAACTGTGGGGATAATAATAGCACTGATCTCCCACAGGTTGTTGTGAGCATCAAATGAGATAATTATAAAGAACTTAGCATAAAGTGCTATAATAATGTATTTATTGTTGTTGTTATTATTGTCATTTATCAGTCTACCCAACTAAAACTTCTCTAATTGTGTTCCCATCTTTTGTCATCTTTGTCAGTTTTCTGGGTCTAAGTCAAGGGTAGATTTGCCAAACATTTTTGGCAATGTTTTAGTTGATACTAGAAGATCATCTAAATCATAACAACAGAATCTTTTGATATATTATCTTTTCAGTGTTATTTGGCTTTAAGCTCCCTGAGACAGAGTTGGTATATATTCGACACTCAATAAATACTTGTTGACTGATTGATTAAAGTACTCATGACAAAGGATTTTCTGTACCTGACAATGTTTTCCATTGTGAACTAAGAAGTGCATAAAACACTTGTTTGTTTTAAATCCAATGTCAGTCAAACCTGACATATCTAAACAAATATTTAGGAACAATGTTAGTATATGAACAATTTATTGCTATTGATGTGATTAAGATAATTTTTCATGGGTAGATAAGTCATTTTAATCATACCTTGCCTGACTCACTTCCATACAATCCCCCCACAGCTCTGTTCCCTTATGAGATCCTGTGCTCCCTTACTCTAGTTATTAGCAGACATTTCACTCTATTTTGCTTCTACCACAATAATAATTACATGAAAAAATTTAAATTATTTTAAATCCTTTTGATTTTACAGAACACCAAATCTAAAGAATAGGATCTCCTTGAGGGAAAGGCTGACACAAAGTAGGTGCTTAATGAATGTTTGTAGAATTGTACTGCAGGGTTCACTCAACTGATGTTCCTACACTTTTTCTCCCGCCCCCACCCCAAACTGAATTAGATGATGTTTAGGTGTTGGGTAAATAGTGTCAAGATCTTGTAAGTAAGCTTTTTGAGAATTAGGCATTCATCAAAACAATGATGCATGGGTGAATTCTTGATCTATAGTTTTGTTATTTTTCCTGTTGTCTTTCTTGTTTTCTTAGTGTGGTATCTGGCCAATAATTCTGCTATTCTTGCTATATTCAATCCTTTTGGACCATCATATTCAGTATCTTTTTCAGTCATTAGGAACATTTTTTTAAAAAAATAAGACTATGCAAACTGAAGTTCCTACCTGAGTCTAGTCAAAATGTGGTTAGGTTTGCAATTCAAATAGGAAGGTTGTTTCTATCTTTTCAGACTATTTCAAATTCAGGGGTTTTTGAGAATTGTTCTTTTTCATTTCAAGAGGCCTGACCAAAAATTTTTATTTGAGGGTCTTTCTTTGATATTTGTGGAACTTATTTACATTCTCTTAGCCAGGAAGTATAGAATTAAATTATTTATATCAAATTACCTTTTTTGCAAATCAAATGGAGAGCTCTTTTCATATGTGTGTGTGCATGCCACATGTATGTATGTATGTATTTGAGCAAAAAGGCATTATTTGGAATTTATTAGGAATTAATATAACTTTTGGAAGAACCCCAAACTCCCAAATTGAGGTTACATTAAGGCAATTTCTTTTTTTTTTTTTACATTGTCTTTTCAAAATTGTACTTTTCTGGTCAGCTTAAGATTTTAGTCCATAAATTATAAAAAATGATATTTAGAACAATATTAATAAAATGTCATTCTTTAATAGTTCAAATCAATTTTACTATATGATTATTTTGAAAGTATATACACATATGAAAATGGGGAAAAGAAAACAACTTTAATGGGATTGGTCATAATAATTTTTCAGTAGTTTAACCAAGGTAAATTAATTGCCACAATAAGGAGATGAAAAGAGCCCAGAAAGCCTCTTAGTTACCAAAGTTGTGATTTACTTGCCAAATGAAGAAAGATGGATGCCAGAGACAACACTGAGCAGGAATATAAACTTGTTCATAAAATCCGTGAAGAAGCATGATGGATGATTATGAGGAATATTGTTCTTTAAAGCATAGAGAAGCAGTGAAGGATAAAACCAGTTTAAAGACACATTGGTAAGGGTTCCCCATAAGCAAAGTCATCTCTAGGACATTTAAGGATGAAAATGAAAGGAGTGAAACAAAGAGAAGTGCAAAAGTGTTCAGTGGGGAACTCCTGATCAAATGAATCTTCCTAACCCACTTCATGACATTATAGGATTCAAAGGGCAGGGAGAAGATGAAGAGGTGATACAGTTTTGTACCTCTCAGTGTTTTCATAGTTTCATTCACACTCAGTAAAGGGAATGAAAACTTGAGTAGTTTACCCCCTACATCACCTATTCACAGATTGTAAAGGTTATGAAACTGACTCATCTGAGTTTAAAGAGGCAAGTGAACTCTTTACAATAATATAAGCTTTAAGGTGTGCAAAGTACAACTCATTTGATGCTCATAAAAAGCCAAGGAGGTAGTTGATAATAACAACTCCATTTCAAAGATAAGGAAACTATGGTTAAAAAAAAAAGTTAAGGGAGCAGCTAGGTGGCACAGTGGATAAAGCACCAACCCTGGATTCAGGAGGACCTGAGTTCAAATCTGGCATCAGACACTTGACACTTACTAGCTGTGTGACCCCGGGCAAGTCACTTAACCCTCATTGCCCTGCCAAAAAAAAAATGTTAAGTGACTTTCCCAAGGACACACAGCTAGAAAGTGTTTGAAATACAATTTAAAGTTGGGTAGTATATCTCTCTCTCTCTTGAATGAGCTACCCAGCTGCCCTAAGGTATGACTGGAACATTTCCATCATTGTACCCTTTGTAGTTTGCAAATAGATTACTATACATCCTGTGAATGCAACCACTCAAAATATAAAATGGATAAAACCTAAACTTTGTGGCCTTTGTAACTAGGCCTCTTGCGTCCTGTAATTTCATCAACTCTATTAAGGGTTCTCAATCAGGGATTCTTTTAACAACCTCATCATTATTGAAGAAAAACACAGAAAATGTATTAAATGATGAAACATATAAATAATTGTTTTTAGAAGGGAAAAAAATACCAAAAATGTTATAACAGGCTGGTCTCTTCATCATGGACAGTAGAAGAACCATACTTGAATTCTAACATTGCAGTTCTGGATGTTCTTAGAAGGGAAGTAGAAATGTAATTTAAAAGAACAGAGATGGGAAAATCTGCTAAATTGGATGAAGTATATATAAGAGATACATAAGAGATCCATGCTCATCTTGACAAAAAGTCATCAAAGCATCATTCTAGAAAATATCTGAAAGAAGGGAAGATGTTAAAGGCACAAAGGGAAAGCTCACACTTAATTAATTCTGAAAAAGGTCTCTGAAAGAACATCAGAATCTACCAATTTATATGCCTAAGTTTCTGTCAGATAACATTGTTATGATGATATCAAGTCCTGACACTGCAGCAAGCCTTGGAATATCTCTTGGAAGACTGCTGTAAGCACTCAAAGGAGTTTGACTTGGTGGTTCACACAAGGAAGAGACAAGTGAATGAATAATGGTTATTGTTCTGATGAAAATATGCATTTGAATGGACAACCTCATCCATCTGTGTATGTATGTATGTATGTGTTATGGGGTTAGGATTAAAGTTTAAACTGGCCGGCTAAACTGAAGGACAGATACACCTTGAGAAGCAAGAGAGAAAAGCCCATTAAATGTGGCTGCTGCCTTAGTGGTGCCAAGGGGATAAATAATTCCAAAGTCAGGACCACTTCCCCTCATTCAGCTTCCTCCACCCCCAAAGGGAACTTTCCACAGTCAGATGATCACCCCATTTGTCCCTCCACCATCCATCCTCTATAAAAACTTTTGCCTTTCTGCTGTTTGAAGAGATATATATCTCAGAGAATCATCTCTGATCTCTCCTTGAGATTCTTCTCCAGGTCCCCTTTCTCTAGTGCTTAAATAAAAGATTATTTTATTCTAATTGAATTTGTGTGTGAGAGGGTATAATTCTTTAAAACAGAATACCTAAGGATACCTATCACCAACCAATTTCCCCCATGATAGTATGTATGTATCTATACCCACATAGATATACATAATATACACACATGCATATACATATGTGACATAATATACACATACATCTACATACATAACATATGTGTGTATTAAACAACCTTAAACTTCCCATGAAAGCAAAAGCTCATCTTTGTATACCACCAATATTCTACCAATATTTCTGCATGGCAGCAAAAGATGGAATAAAATTGTCTCTGAAAAATTAAAAATGAGTATTATATGGAATACAATAGATAGGTGTGTGATGGGTTGAACAGGTTGTAACATTTAGTCAGTGAGAAACTTTGAAGAACAGATATAAAAGATAGGAATTGTATGAAAGGAAGAGATAAGCTGGTCATGTGGTGGTGGTGGGGTTGGAGTTGTGGGAAAATATGACAGGTGCCAGAGTGCTCTGTTGCTATCCTCACAATGTCAAGAGGAAGTGAGGAAGGCCCATTGCACATTAGTTATACTTTTCAGATGGATTTAGACAAGAGTCACACAGGATAGCAATCATGGATGGGTTGAAATCTGCATTGTTGGAGAGAAACCTCCAAATATATGAGATCATAGCTCCATTTGATCATTTGAATAAAGAAAAAAAATCTTTCTTTAGGAAATTTAGTAAAACTTTTTAACAATTAGTACCATCCATAAGTGAAATGGATTGCTTCAGAAGGTAAGTTACACAGAGATGGAAATATTTCCCTGTGGAAGCTGGATCAACCTTGTTGGGGATCTTGTAGAAGAAATTTAAATTTAGTTATGGATTAGATTAGATAACATGTGAAGTGTCAGATTAGGGTCTAATTTCCCCAATGGTATTAGTTACTTCTTGCCCTTTGGGCTTTATCAAGTATTTTGTTTCACATCTTGAATTTCTACCCATCCCTGAAAACCATCTGAATTTAAGAATATAATAATTTTTCTTCAATTTAAGTACTAGAATTTTATAGCTACATTATATACTCTATTACTTAAGACACCACCTCAGGGCAAGGCAATTCTAGGGTCTCTAGCTCTAAAAGAAGTATTCTTTGGTTCTGCTATAGGTGTATTTTTAAAGGAAATATGTTAGTTGTGTATCTTAATAAGTCATACATATAATTTTTTAGACATAGTGACATGTGTTCTGACCTGAGAAGATTCTTGGTATGCACAAATCCTACTCATTCTGTAGAAACAATTCAGTAGTTGATAACATATGAGACTTCTTTCAAATTTAATTCACATCCATGTCCTGCATTTAGCTCCTTTAAATCCACAAAATCTACTTTGGCAAGCTTCATTAAACCAAAAGTATCCCTAGGTATAAGGAAGGAAAAAGAAAACAGCCATTTGAAAATAGTTATTGTGTTTAACATTTTTATCACTGTTCAACAGAAAAAAACATGTATCCTTTAAACTTGGGTAAGAGAGATGTCATGTACCAACCACCTAAAAATTACAAATTTATTTACGTTGAATTATCTTTTTTTAATTGCCAACATTTTTGTTGTATAAAAATTCTCTCAAAAACAAACACCAAGTATCCCACTAAGAGAAGCTCTCAAACTTGTATCAAAACTCAGTTTATATTCCCACAGATGTCTAACTAGCTGTGTATATGGTCTTGGATTATAGACAGGAAAAAATCAATAGCCTGCTGTCTCAAAGGCACCAATATGGATTATGAATCACAGCCAGGAAGTTGTCAGTGATTTCAGCTGCCAACAGTGTTTCAGCAAAGATATTTGCTACCTCGTATTCTTTTAATGTTTAGCTTTCATATATGAAATAGAACAGGTCACTTTTTGACAAAAACATAAGAGAATTTTAAGTAGCAATATGGGAGCGCTAAAGATAGTTGTATCCCTGACTGATCAAATACAAAATAGACTTTCTCTTTTTGCTCCCATACTATGAGAAAGGAAAAAGACCTGTACAGAGACCTTCAACTGATGCTAGTTCTTCATGTCTTTCACTTCTTTTTATCTACATGTCTTACTTGAGCATAGCTAAGTCTACTGGAGCTCTATACACAATGCAAATGAGAGATGATATCACAGTATTTTGGAGCAATGAAGGTCCTTCTAGATAATTTAGTCCAACTCCTGGATTTATACTGAGGACTGGTGAGAGTAAAGAACTTGCCCAAATTCACACAGCTGCTAAATGGTAGAATTTGGATTTCAAGCCAAATTTTTTTGACTCCTGGCCCAGTGCTATTTTTTCATTCTGCTATAGAATGTTCTTATACATTCAAGAACAATTAAGGTGGAGTGCCTTCTCATGGGAATGGGCACATATAGATAATGTTGTTTTTTTACTTTAATATTTAACAATAGAGAATGATTCTGAAGAATCTTTAAAAATTTTTCTGAATTTGTAATTAAGAGCATTTATATTTTACATGAAAAATACTAATATAAAGGAATACCCAAACCAAGGAAATATGTATAGATACATATCATACTTATATATACATACGATATGTAGATATACATATTCACTGAATATATGTGCATATACACACATACACACAATATACATAAGTACACACACAAAATATGTTAGTCTAAGAAAAAAAATAAGACAGCACAGTGCATTGGATAGTGTCAGGGCTGAAGTCAGGAAGACCTGAGTTCAAATTTGACTTCAGACAGGTCAGACTAGCTGTCTGACCCTGGGAAGGTCACTTGATCCTGTTTGCCTCAGTTTCCTTATTTATAAAATGAGCTGGAGAAGGAAATGGCAAAGCACTCCAGTATCTTTGCCAAGAAAGACCTATGAAAAGTTGAATACTACTGAAATAATTGAACAACAAAGAAAACAAAATCTTTACTAGTGTGATATACAAGAAAAAATATTATGATTAGACCCAAATTTTATGATCAGAGGATCATAGATTTGGAGCTGGAAGAGGACTTAGAGGATCTATAGTGCAGGCTTTCATTTTATAAATGAGTAAATTGAGGATTTTTAAAGTTTGGTAATTACCATTGTCACAAAGGTACCACCTGGTAGAGCCAAGATTTAAATGTAGGCCTTCACATGCTGAGTACAGTGACCTTTCCCCTGTTCCAAATTACTTTTCAAATCTGTTCATAAGGAACAGAGGGGAAATCAAAGTAAACTGGAGAGAGGAATAGTTAATATGTCTAGGAAAAATGGATGCATTCATGAGGACAAGCCTATTAAATCGACCAGAAATGACAGCCATCATCTCAGAGTCAGAATGCATTTTCTATGAGAAATCAGGGTACCAAGGAAGTCACTGAGGATTGGAAAAGGGCAAATGTTATGCCTGTCTTTTAAAATGGGGGAAAAAAGGTGGAGGTGATTCTGGAAAATGCACATCAGGCAACTATAGGCACTTGGGAAGATACTAGAGCAAATTATCAAACAATCCATTTGCAATCACCTAGAAAAGCATGAAACTACATAGCAATCAGCATGTCTTTGTGAAGAGCAAATCACTCCAGGCCAATTTAATTTTCATCCATACCAAAGAAGGAGGCTACATTGGTAAAGAGGAAGTAATAGATATAATCCATCTTGATTTCAATAAGGCTTTTGATTCCAACTCATACAAGATTCTTATTAATAAGCTAGGACATTCTTGCTTCCACTATACTATTGTTAGATGCGTGAATGATCACTATTGTAGGATTGCATATTTAGAGCTGAAAGATACCTTAGAGGTCACCTAGTCTAATCTCATTTTACAGAAGAAACTGAATCTTAAAGAAATTAAATGACTAGCCCAAGGTCATGTAGATTCAATACCAGGTCCTCTAACTTTGAGTTCATTGCACCATGATGTCCTTCAATTAGCTTGAAGGTTACATTCAAATGATAGTAATCAGTGGCTCATGATCAATGTGGAAGTGGGTACAGAAAAAGGGAATAATGCAGAGAGTGATATCCTACCAGAATAACATTAAGAATTATTCTATTTCATATCTTAATTGGTGAATCTTTTGAGTCTTTTACATTAACTAAAACTGAAGATTTCATGGGATGAAATTTAACAGGGAAAGTGTAAAGTACCCCAAATTTCATCTTATGCTTCCTAGTGTAAATATAAGTTTTCAAAATTACAGGTACAATAGATCAATTATGGACTTGAAGGTCATAGCTGTTTACAGGCTGAATATGAGTCAAAAATAAGTGTTGCTAAGAAATAGAGGTAACATGATTCTGGGATATTTTATAAGCTGAAACAAGGATGTAGGCCAGTTAGACTAAGTCCTTTCTCAGGAGAAGAGGTGACATGCAGATAGAGACAGAATAATTGATAACTATCAATTGATAGTAACTCTAACTCCAATGGAATTTTCCTAATCCCTGTATTATGCTTATCTGACCTAATGATTGGAATACTCAAAGGTGGTTTGTGACTTACTCACCCCCATTGGAGTCTCCCACTCCCCTGATCTACCAATATAAAACCTCATAGTTCTCTAACGAATGTAGGCCAGCCTGTGGTCAGGTTATGAGACAGACAGAGTAGATTTCCTAGAAACAATTATACATAGATTCTTATTTTCCCAGGCCATACAAAAATGAGGACCAGTGGATAGAAATAAAGTAGATGTTCATATGTTTCCTTATATCCTTTATCCTTTATGTATGAGTAATAATGCCCCTGTGGTTTGGATATTAGTCAATAAATCCAGTACTTTGCTTAATGTAGGTGTGGTTTGTTTTCTTTTCATCAAAAACAATAAACCTGAATTCATATTCTAAGTGAATTCTCATTCTCAATTCTGAGTCACACAGATAGGAGGAAAAATCCATCCTCACTAGTATGCATTAGTCAAAATCATATTGAAGTGCCGTGTACAGTTGTGCTTAGCATGCTTTAAAAAAGTATTTAGTGAAATTAGAGATGGTTCACAGAAGAGGAGTAATGATTATTAAAGGGATAGAAGGCAGGACCTATGAGAAAAGGTGAAAGCAATAGGGTCACTTAACCCAGATAAGACAAAGGTTAAGGGGAAATTGGATTGCTGTCTTTAAGTAGGTAAAGATTTTTCATGAGGGATACCAATTAATTATTTTCTGTATCTGTGAAGGACAATTTAAAAGCTTATATTCAAAGGAAAGGATTTGGATTGGACATACAGAAGACTTTCTTCATTGACAGAATGCTGTATCTCCAAAGTCACCAAAGGAAGTTGCAGACAATATTCCTATGTTACATGTCATGTGACCGATTTTCTCATTCCGAACACTTTCTGTTTCCCATTCTTAACTAATACCAGACAAATCTCTGAAGAGTTACTACTTTATTCCTGAACCTTTCAGTCAGTTCAAACAGGTGAAAATGGAGAAATAAGTCTTGATGGATTGAGGGGGAAAAAATAAGATAGGATGGGTGAGGGAGGAAACATTTTAAATGCAATTGGGCATTAGCTGATAGAGGCTTGTGGAGAGATCTGCTTTTTGTTTCATGGAGTACATTGCCATCCTAACTCTAGACCAGACATACTGATAAGCAGAAGGCTACAAGGGAGTAGGAGTAGGTGAGAGGCAGGTGCTGTGTTTCAGATGGGCCAGAAATAAAGAACAGAAAAAAATGTACAAAAAGGCAAAATAAAAATACCCCTGCAAAAAAAACCTTCCTCAATTCCATAGGATCTATTCATAGGCATTTTAATTTGATTTAATTCAATTCACCAAGGATGTATTAAGCCCCTGCTATGTGTGCAAGGCATTGACTTGGATCCTTAGACCTCAGAGGAAGAAGTACAAGCTACTAATACATATATTTTAAAAAATGTTCTAAATCACCAATAATTAGGAAAATGTATATTTGAAAAAGCTTTGAGATTTTATCTCTATCACACACATATCAGATAGGCAAAGTTGACAGAAATGGAAAATGAAAAATGCTGGTGGGGCTGCAGGAACATAGGTACTTCTGTGCACTGTGGTGGAGCTATAAACTGGTCTAGCCATTTTGGAAAGAAATGAAACAATATCTCCCAAAAGTACAAAATGATGCTTTTTGTTTGTTTGTTTTGGTTTGGTTTGTTTTGGTTTTTTTTGTGGGGCAATTGGGGTTAAGTGACTTGCCCAGGGTCACACAGCTAGTAAGTGTTAAGTGTCTGAGGCCGGATTTGAACTCAGGTACTCCTGAATCCAGGGCCAGTGCTCTATACACTGCACCATCTAGCTGCCCCCAAAATGATGCTTTACCAAACAATACCACTATTAGATCTACACTAAAAAGAGATCAAAGAAAAGTACCCATTTATAGAAAAATATTTATGATGGATCTTTTTGAAGAGGAAAAGAACAGAAGTGATCTTATACTGGGGAATGGTTGAATAAATAATAGTATATAAGTGTGATGTAATGCTATTGTGCTATAAGAAATGAAATAGAAATTCCAGGGAATTTGGAATGGACAATATCCTTTTCACTTGTTAAAAGGATTTAATTGAAAGTTTTTGGAGCCATTAAACATTTCCTTAATGGCTATGGTTGGAATACTACAACTAAAGTGTAATCCATATCTTCTTTCTTATGTAAAACAAGGAGATGCGTTTTTGAGTAATATTACAACTTTTTTTTCTGGTACCAAATGATGCAAATATATTTTACAGCAAGGTAATGGTTAGAAATTTAAGATTTGGGGGCGGCTAGGTGGTGCAGTGGATAAAGCACCGGCCCTGGAATCAGGAGTACCTGAGTTCAAATCCAGCTTCAGACACTTAACACTTACTAGCTGTGTGACCCTGGGCAAGTCACTTAACCCCCATTGCCCTGCAAAAAAAAAAAAAAAAGAGGTAGGTGCTTTAAAAAAAAAAGAAATTTAATAGATAAAATGCTAGTACTGAAAACATACTGTTTGGTCAGAAAAGGAGATAGAAAAAGGAGAGCAAGAGAAGGGGGGGAGAAAAGGAGGGAAAGAGAGGGAGAGAGAGAGAGATTAGAATTAAGAACTGTGTTCACCATTTTCCCCTTACAACAGATTTCACTAAATTCATTTTCCCATTCAGAGACCTATTAAATGTTCACACGATAATTTTTGACCAAAACAAAAAATTAAAAAGTATATCTCACATCTTTCCATTAAGAGTAACAATGACTTTCACTCATCTTATTATGAATTGTCCACCATTTTATAAATTTTAAATTTCAGGCTCGCTTCCCTTGTTGTTGTTGTTGAGTCATTTCAGTCATATTTGACTCTTGTCAAACCCCATTTAGGGTTTTCTTGGCAAAGATACTGAAATGGATTGCCATTTCCTTCTCCAACTCATTTTGCAGATGAGAAAACTCAGATAAACAAGGTTAAGTAACTTGCCCAGAGTTGCAAACTAGTAAATGTCTGAAACCAGATTTGAACTCATGAAGACGAGTCTTCCTGATTATAAATCTAATGCTCTATCTACTGTCCCACCTAGTTTTCCTTTAGTCTTCTGCAAGTTCTTAGGATTTTCAATCTTAGTGAACTTTATCCAACCCAGTTATAATTTTAGTATAAATGACTATAAAAATAAGCCTATGACAAAATTATAGGTGACGTTTTGAATTTCTAACTTTGGAGCTTTTCCCATACTACTACTTCCATCTTCTAAAACTTTGTATAATTGGGAATTTGAGGTTATTTATGCCTTGTGTGTGCCTTGATTTTTTCAGTGAAGAGAATATTAGGGCTATATACTAAGTAAGCCAGATTAACTGCACACCATTTTAAAGTCATGAAGTAGTTGAACTTATAAAGTTGGCTCCTAGCCAAGTGACTCTGCCAAAAGAATGAGCTATGGTAAATCGAACTAGCCAAATTTTATGGATTTCATATGATTTACCCATGTTTTTTCTGTTGCAAACCAAACATGAGGGGGTGACCTTTCATCTGTGGACCTCAACTATTTAATAAATATAAACTCAACCCTTAAAATTTTAAATAAGTGGGTTGGTGTATTTGTCTGGGGGAGGGGAGGGGAAAAGAAGAGGAAAGTGATTGGAGTTATTATCTCATTTTTATAAGAAATTAAGAGGTTAAGGAACTTGCTAAATACCAAACACATCTGTGGCAAAACTGCAACAGACATCAGATTTCCTGAATTGAACACAGAAGAAACACATGTTTTTTATCATTAATTGTGTCCTATATTTTCCCATTCATGGCACAGATTCTAAATGCAACAGAAGAAAAAAAAAACATAATATTGAAAATATGATAAATTTCTTTAAAATTGAATGTATTAATTTCCATTTTGCTATTAAAGCACATAGGATTGTCTTTGTACTTTTGACTAAAGAAAAATAAATTTCACAGAAACAAAAAAGCCAGGGGGAAGGGGAAAGGATTGTCTGTAGTTTTAAGTGGATTGCAAGCCCAATATGTGTCAAATAAACTTATGCAATTTTGGGGATAGGGTACAAATCTGGGGAGGTGAAAGTCCTGCTGTACTTCTTATGCCCTCCAGGCCCCATCTGGAGTAGTGTATTCAATTCTGGTGACCACATTTTAGGAAAGGTGTTGATAAACTGGGGAGCATCTGGTCTCAAGGAGACCAAAAAGTGAAAAGCCTAAAGATTGTCCCACAAAGATCAGATAAATAAATATCAATAGTTAGTCTGTGAAAAGAGAAGACATAAGGGAAACATGATTTCTTCCTTATTTCTTTCTTTCCTTCCTTCCTTCCTTCCTTCTGAGCTGGAAGCAAGTTTGGGTTTTGAGACAGTCTTTGCTAGAGTCAGGGAGATTATCCATTTTCCTCTTTCCCTATTCCCTTGTCCTTGACCTTATTAATTTCACCTTTGCTGTATATTTTATTCCCATTAATAAAACCTGATTTGTTTGTGGAAAAGAGGCTGTAAATCCTCTTTCTTATTGGCCTGGGAGAAATAACTAAAAAAGGCAGTTCAGATGGGAGGAAACTTTGGACCTAGAGGTCCCTCATTATTTTTTGAATACCAATATTATGGTGAGCCACCCAACTAACTCTCCTCATATTAACTTTGGCTCCTACACTTCCTTCCTTCCTCCCGTCTTTTACTCCCACCCTTCCTGAACATTCTGATATCTTTGGCAGTCAAAATTTACTTTGGGATAGAAGCTAGGTTAAGTGCTGATGTAATTGAGATTGTGGTGATTGAATTTGGGGGCAAGAGCTAAAGAATGAGTCAGTGAATCAGAAGAGGTAAGAACAATTAGAAGGGTCTAAGGGTCCATATCCACTTAAAATTTATGGAAAACCAAGGTTTGATAGAAAGACTTTTAAAATTGTAACATTTTCCCCCTCATTAATTAATTTGAAATCTCTGTTTCTCTGTAGGCATATACTTAAATATTTTAATGATTCTGTGATTCCATCAGTGCAGTTACTTGTACCACTGGTTAGATTGTAGCCATCTATGATTTCTCTGGCTATACGAATATTATTCATGTCATTCCATAAATTCTTTACAAGGGGACCATTCAACATGTTCAAGGACTTTTCATGATATAGGCATAAATAGTAAAAACTGCAGAAAACATCAAGAGTTATATTCCAGCAGAGAAAGACAAATTTGGAAAGCTATTTCCCTTTCTGTAGAGAGATCTGGGTAAGAAGAAAAGAGGTAAAAGAAAAGGCAGGGACATGGATACCCAAGGAATTTGTGAAGCCAAGATAAAAGGCAATGTCAGATGGAGCCCTTGTGCTGCCAAACAATGTTGAGATTTTGGTTCCAAAAGAAAGCCTGATGTGGCACCACACTCACCCTAACTTTGACATTGATAAGCCAGTGTATGTCAGTGAAATTAATTAGAGGAAATCAATCAACAATAATTGATTAAGTGATGACTGCTGATGTACTGAGTGATGGGAATAAAAATATAAAGAATGAAATAGTACTTGCCCTCAAAGAGTTTATATTCTAACAAGAAAGACAAGTACATATATGAACCTGTACAGAGTATAAAGGGAAAGGGGAGTAATTTGCATTGAGATTGGAAGGATAGGGTAAGTGTCAGGACGTGAAATACTTTAAAAACTAAACAGTGGAATTCTATTTTTATTTTAGAGGCAATAGAGAAGCACTGGAGTTAACCAAGAATAGGAATGATGTGATCAGTTTATCTTATTAGATAAAATAGATTTACAAAAACACAAAATAGAATGATTTTTTTTCAAATTCTTATCCAATGCAAGGCAGTTATAAATAAAGCTTCTATTATTTGTACCAATTGTGACCAGTTGATTCTTCTGTTCTATTTCAAATTATTACCATCTAAAATGGGGCATTAGAAAATGTCCCAGTAGAAAAAAAATCCCTTAGAAAAAAAGTTCATGAGCCACATTAAATCACAGACCAAAGACTTACGAAAAGTTCCATTAGTATAATGCCTACCTACATTTCAGAGCATACATAGCAAGACTACAAAATAATAACCAATTCTCCAAAGAAGAAGGGTAAGGCAACCCTATACTGAGTCAGTAAATGAAGCCTTTGACTCTGAATAAAGCATGTGAAACCCATGCAAAAAGTGGAAGAAGTTACTAATAGTTGCAAGGGGAAGTTTCCTCCTAGTCTCAATCTTGAAAATTACAGCTGTTAGCATAGTTGAGATCCAATGCCATTGCCCTACTCAACCCTAATAAATTGAGGAGTAGAGATACTGGACAGAACATATAATGATATTGATGATAATAATTTTGGCAACAAAAGTGCATATTTATATGGTGTGTTAAAGTTTACAAAATGCTTTTTTAACATATAACAACCCCGTGAGGAAATATATAGATGAAGAAATTATGACTCAAAGAAGTAGATTTGATTGTCCATGATTGCCATGATTGCCCATAGCTACACAGTTAGTAATGGACTAATATCCAGATTCTGCTAGTGCATAAGGAATCTGAATTATCCTTCTGGCACCAAGTCCTTTCTCCAATCCCACAACTCACACTCACATAACTATAATTCTTAGTGCTACTAGCTGCATTTTAGCCTATGGTCTGAAGTAAGAACAGCAGTAAGGTCATCAGCTGTTTCATATGAACACACACAACCCTGATAAACTGAGCATTTACTTGTTGGTATAACCTCCACAGTATCATAAGAACAGATCCATAGAATTCTTGTCTTTTACTGTAGGAGAAACAGGGTGAGTATGTTTCTGATACTGCCTTGCCACCCTATTTGTCTATTATTATACCATATTATGTTCCTCCACAAACTACATTTCAGTAACAACAAACTATTCTTGTGTTTTTTTTTTAACAGGACCTGCAGTTTTCCAGCCCTTAGAATTTACTAACATTTTTTTTTCTGAAAATTTTACTATCCTCCTTCACCAATTTTGTCCAACCTTGTAAGACCAGACCAAAGATTACCTCTGCCATAATTGCTTCCCTCATTCCCTCTGTCAGTAACAACCTTTCCCCTTAGGCTTTACTTGCCATTTTATTTTTGATCTAATACATTTAGTGTCTCTTATTGTGTATGGTACAAAATATGTGTGTTTCTGATCCTAGAGGGCCAATGGTGAAGAGTGGCTGGAAATCTGGTCTTGGCCGTGTGTAAGTCGCTTAGTACCCCAGGTGCTTCTTTCAGTCTATTAAAAAAGGTGCTGGACTACATTATGGTTATCGATGCCAGTGAAATATGAGTTACAGTCCCTATCTTGAGCTTCTTAGGAAACCATAAGCTCCATGAAGGTGAGAACTTTGTCTTATTTTTCACTTTGGATTATCTCCAGTAGCTATCCCAATGCTCTGAATATAGTAGGAACCTACTAGAAATGCTAATGGATTTTGGCATTTGTTGATTGCCCCCCATCAAAGGAAGCAGGGAAAAAATGCTGATTTGTAGCCCAGGAATCTGCAAATAACAAAATCAATTTCAGGATTCCAAATGGGAAAGGATTTTTAGGATCATCTTGTCTAATTCTCTCATTCACAGATGAAGAAATTGAGATCCAGGAGATTAAATAGCCATGGTCATACAGATGGTAAGGAGCAGAAATCAGATTCAAACCAAGAGCCATCTGATTCTACATCCAGTGTTTCCATCATGGATTTACACTGCCTCTCTCTTCTGTATCTCGGTTGGAAATCCTGTAGATTTCCAGAAAAGCATTTCTTTCTTTCTTTTTTTTTTTAATAGGACTTGCCTCTGATTTCATTATAGGGAATTTCTAATGAAGGAACTCCTGATCAGCAACTCTGTGACTTATAGTCTTAGGGAGTTGTTTGGGGCACTGAGAAATTTAGGGTCCTGCCCAAGATCACACAAGCGGTATATGTCAAGGTCAGGACCTAAATCCAGGTCTTCCTGCTTTCAAGGACATCTCTTTATCCTCTCTGTCTTGTTGCCTTTCTACATAATAACAGAGTGGGGGATTTTTCTTTGAGTAATACATTGGGATTTGTGTGGGGAATGATACACAAAGTTCCTAAATAGCCAGATACTAAAGGAGAAGAACTGTAAGCAAATCCAGGCTGCTTCCAACTCAGACCTGGGGAGCTATTGAGTTTTCCACTCAGTCAAAATAACTCTCCAAAGGTCTATGATTATCCAGTCTCTGATGCATGGGTTGGAAAATTGGCCATATTATGTTTCAAAATATTTCTTGCAGGGCCTTCTTTACAAATGCTTCCTCTCCTGTGGCCAGGTCTTTCTGAGTACAGCTGCAGTCAAGATTCCTGATAGATGGGGCCAACAGTCTACTCTGGATCAAAATCAGAGAATGCAGAAATTCAGTCATTCAATCAGTCCATCATAAGTATTTACCAAGTGCTAACTATGTGCCAGACCTTTATTAGAAATCCACCATGCTTCAGTCTTTTAATTGTTCACGTTTAAACCACAGAATCAATGGCTGCATTTCATAGATCTGCTATCATGGTATCTAGATCATTTCTAGTAGAGCCTTAGCAAAGAGCCCATCTGCTTTCCCCTTTACCTTCTATAAACTGAAATGCATCTAGGGAATTTTTAATTGCCAAATAGAGAAGCCATGTAAATGGCGAACTGAAAAATACAAACAGAAAGTGTGAAATTTATATTGCAATGTTTACTCATCAGGCTTATATCAGGTTGCTTTGTTTTTTGTACAGTTCAGTCTAACTAGTAATCTCTTTCTCTTTATATACATATATGCATACACACACACACACCCACACATATATATGTATATATATATATGTATATGTATACACATATATATATATATATACATCTTAGACTTTGAAATCTAGTGAATAAACCCTTGTATTTTACATTTCCCAACTGCAAGCATTGAAATTCCAGCCTTAATATTGCAGTGCTGAAAGCTTTTGCATTTTGTAATATGGACTAGGCATGTAAGCATCTATGTAGAGGCACATACCATTTTAAATATCCACAAATTTCCCTAAAGTCCCAAGTGGTTTCCTTGGCAACGAGGCTGCTGAAATGTAAAAGGATAAGGCAGGCTGGATATTGCCTATCATTCTCCTTCTGTAGGTTATTTTAAATAGCTGCAATTTTCTTTGCACATCTCAAAAAATCTGCAGTAGTAGCCAAGAAGCCTAATATGAGAGGCATTAGAGAATAGTACATCAGAGTCTAATTTGTATGGGCAAATTATTACTTTTGCTATTCACTGATTTGTAGTGCGCCATTTTCATGTACCAAATTATAGAACCAAAAAAAAAGCAAACCATAAATACATCAGAATAATTTTTAGATAGAATAGAATAAAATATCTGCAAATAGCTTTTGACAATAGAGACAGTGATTAATAATGGTGACATATCCCTGAAACTTCTTTTCAATTCACCAGGAATAGCATGTGTATAATGAAGTCAGACTTTGCCACATTGGGTAGAAGAAAATTCACATTGCCAAGCTGAACAAGGCATACTCATTGTAACCCTTTGGGAACATGTGTTCAAATGCCCAATAGCTATGTTTTGTGAGTTATTTGTTAAATTCTCTTATTTGCATAGTATCATTATTATGTTGGCTAACTCACCTTTGGCTGGCTAGTATGGCAATAGTAGATTTAATCAATGAGTGAAATGCCAGTTATTGGTAAATCTTAATATCTTACCTGGTAAATACATATTACAATGGATAGAGACACATCTGTCTTCTTTTCAACATGAGGAATATTCAAGTATGATGGTGGGTGGGAAGTAGTATTGGAAGTGTTGGAAGCTTGAGAGAAATCAAAAGTAGATACTAATCAATACATTTAGAGGCTATTGAAAATACTGTGGTGAAGTTTCCTTGTTAACTCTGCCCCCCCTCCATCATCAACAATGACCATCCCCACATCTCATATCTCCCCTCAAATCAAAGCAATCATGATAAAAAAAAGCTGAAACCAAGCCCTATAGCATAGTTTCTTAACCTTTTTTGTCTGTGTACTGGTCCTCTTTGTTTGTTTGGTGAAGCCTGTGACTATTCAGAAGAATGTTCTTAAATTAACAAAATATATTACATAGGATAAAAAAGGAAACCAATTTTAATGAAATACAGTTGTTGAAATGTTAGATCAAATTAATAAAACAAATTCACAGACCCTAGCTTAAGGACCTCTACCCTAAAGGTTCACCCTTAGTGCATCTTTTCAACTTTATGAAGAAATGTGTTGTGAGAAGGCTGCAAAGAATCTGTTCTATCTACCAATTTCCCTAGCTTTATAGTCTCCCAGACTACAGGGTATGTTGTGATTCAATGTAAGTGATGGCTTTACTCTGTAGAAGTTTTTGTATTTTTCCTATTTCTTATCTAAATGTATCAACCTTGAATTCAAGGCCTTTCATCAACTCTTTATCCTCTCCCATTTCTCAACCTTTCACAACTATAGACATTGCGTCTCCCCAAAAGACCAAGCTAATCTATTTGTGGTGCAAATCTGATTTCCTAAATTCTGATTCTGCATCTTATGACTTTCTTTACATATGGAATAAAAGCTTGGTCTTTCCAAGAAAATCATAAGCTACTTCAAACTACGAACTTGAACTCTCTTCTCTTGTTTTTTCCCAAATTTCCCTAGTGCAGTTTCCAGCAGACTGAAGGTGGTCGATAACTATTTGAATGAATTCATATAATAAATGTCATTTTTGTGTGACCTGAAATGCCTCTGCAGCATTCTTTAATAAGGACCCACAGATATATAAAAAAAAAACACTGAATAGAGAAGAGCTAAGTGAGCAACACAAGACTTCTCTGCTTCACCTATGGGAAGGTAACTATCTGGAAACTCTTGTTGGGATATCATCAATTCTTCTTATTACCTTTACTAGATACTAGGAATTTAGTTGCTTTGTTGGTGTTACATGCCCCTTCTATTTCTGAGTGGATCACCTCTGATAGGAACTCCTGTGCCCAAAACTTCTATGGGGCTAAAACAAAAAATACTAATTCCAATAGCACTTCAGTATTCTCTGAGTAGTCCTAAGACCCAGAATCTCTCCAAGCTCATTCCCAACATCTGAAGATTTTATGTCTAGTTACACACACACACACACACACATACACACACACGTGTGTATATTATATGTGTGTGTATATATACATACATGTAATTATTAAAATTAACCTTGAAAATGCCTTAAAGAACCCATAACATTTAATCTAGTGTTTTACACAATTTTTTGTTTCTTTGTTTTAAAAGAGGTTAGGTTTTAAAAGAAGACAATCTGTATCAGAGAACAGATAGATCTGAGATGGTGGCTATTCATTAATGATTGAAAACTTTATTTTTTACAACAGCTAGCTAAGCTAGGTAGCCAGAAGAGGAGTAACAAGCAGTACTTCTATTTAGAGAAAGGAATAGACTTAGAACCAGCAGGAAACAATACTCCTGAAAGTTTTATGCATAACTGTGATTGTATTGAAGGTTGATAGCTTCACCACCACTAACTGCACCTTCTTCCTGCTTCACCTTAAAGCAATAGAAGACACAAAGACATCAAGGGGAGCACACAACAGCAGCATTCTAGTTAACTGAGTATGCTCTGAAGGACCACTAAGGATATCCCTCACATTAACTCGACCTGATTAAACAGCATGAATAGGCTATGGGTATAATGTAGAGAGAATTATAGCATCACACTCAGCATGGTGAGATGTTTATAGTATGTGAGACATACAGGAATTGAGCCAAGTGAAGCAATATCAGATTTATCTCCCTTCTTGTGCTTATTTCAGAGTATATGCTTCTTGACTTTTAGCACTGACTGGAATGACTTTTGCTGGTACAAATCCTTTTTTTCTCTGATTGGTTTCCCTGTCTCTATTTCTGTGTCTCTCCTCCATCCTTTCCCTCTTATCTTTCTCTTCCCTCTCCATTCTGTCTTCTCTCTCTTCCCTCTTTATTCTCTCCCACTCTTTCTCCTTTTTACCTGCTCACTCTTCCTCGTGCCACTTTCCTTTCCTTCTTCTTCTACCTTTTCAGGGTAGAACTAAGTAACATCAGAGTCCTTCTAAGTAAAAGCCAAGTGTCCATTTGGATTCTGTGGCTGGGATTCTCAGTCAGTTAAGTATGAGTTAGGCTAGGGAGCTCCTGAGGTCTTTCCAATTCTGACAATATGTGATTTTTTTCCCTTTAAAATACAAATACGACCTTTCATGTATTAAAGTATTATCTACTTTTCAAATGTAAAAGGGACAAAATATCTGAAAAGAAGTTCCCTTCATTTATACGTTAGCTAAGTTCAAGATTGCAGAATAAAGAAGACTGAAAAAATAATATATAACATACTGTTTTATGTAGCATGCAGTACATGTTGGTACTTTAATGGTTTTACCTAAAATATAAATAAGCTCTTCTATGTAGTCTAATCAGTATCCACTCCAAACAATCTTTTTTTTTTATCAGAGGATGCATTTCTAAAGTACACATTACATATATTACCATTTAAAATGCCTCCTTATTCAGTATGTAGTGCACTTGTGGATAGACATATTCACTCTTCCATAACTTGAGGACTCATAGATGTGCAGAACTCATTAAAAAGAGACTTGAAGTCAAGGGAACACTATCTAAGAGGTTAAATCATGGCATGTACCAAAATATTCTATTTTTAACCCACTCTATAATTTCTAACAATCTAAGAAAAGGGAGCCATAATTAACAGTAACCTTGAGTATGCTTTCAGACTAAAATATTTCATTGCCTATAAAATGCTCATATACTTTTAAAAATCCATTTTCTAGAAAAAAGATCTTGAGATTGAGTTAAAAAATGCAGTAAGTGCTTCACAAGCATTACAGAACTTCCTCTAACAAAACTGGTTTTCATGTTTGGATGCAATTTTATTTGGGGTTCATACAGTTTCTCTTACCAAGTTATCTTATTGCTTATTTGGAACAGTAGAGATCTTGGTCTTACTGCCTCAAAAGCTGACAGAATATCATCTTGGTTAAAAGATGAGATCCTTTTAAAGTGTGCTTTTCTGTATTTGATTATGGTACTAATGATGTCATTTCCTCCCATATATATTTTTACTTTTGGGATTCATAGAGTTCTGTAAACAAACTCATTCAAAACCAATGAATAATCTCATAAAATATATAAGCAATTGGGGAGTGGTATCTAGTTCATTTTAAATTCCTGGCATGGTCTTATAATATACATGAAAGTATGGTTTATTAATAAAAATGTATTCAGAGAAGAACTGGATAGAAAAGGAGGCTATAATTGGGTTGGAAAGTCTTTCATCTCTAGGTCATTAGCAACCAGAGCCCTAATCTCCAGTGAACAAAATATTTACCATCTATCAATAATATCCTGAAAAAATGAGGATATGAGCCTATTTTACAACACAGTGAAACTGATAGTTTACTTAAATTCATTTGATAAGATAGCAATTAAGTTGGGAAGACAACAACAGGTTCTGTGACTTACAATCCTTATTAACTACACAATACTATATCTCCTCAATTCATTAGTTCATAGCATTAGTGTGGGTAAGAGCTTTGAGATCAATTGCAGGTTTAAAGCAAATTATGATCATCTTCATCTTAACTTTTCAATTGCTTTCTAGCCACCTTTTGTAGATTCTTAGAGAACAAATGACAAACTATAAACATGGAGTTGTTTTTAAATAAAGGAATCTAGTATTATCGGTTTTAAAATCATCATCAGCAAATCCATGCCTCTATTTTCATTAGCATAGGGAATTCCAGGAGTGGAAATTTCCTATACTGATATATATTAGTAACTAATCTATAACTTGTAATAGTAGTTTTCAAATTATTATTGTCATTTTTGTTGCTTAAGGCACAGGATTATTCTTTGTTACAAGAAATCATAGTGTATTTCTAGAGAACCCTTAGAGAGTGACTTGTTCACTTGAACCTAGATCCTTTTAACTACAAAGCCAAAGTCATCACTATCTACTATTATTTTTACTGTTTCTAATAAGTCCAGCTCTTCATTAAGAACAAAGACATGGCTGGACATAAAGACTAAATGACTTCTCCAGCATCTAAGATTGCTCTGTAAAGAACAAAGTATCATGATTTAGGTCTGTATCATGTGTGTGTCTTTCTCAACTGAATAAGAAAAAAATTAAGATATGGAAAATTATAAGCAAGTGTGGTTCCTTGCACATAGTGTCAATTTGTTTTTTACTTATTGGCCAGCTTTTGTTATTTTTCTCTTCCTCTTTTGTTCATTTAAAAATAATTCATTGTATGGAATAAATCTCTGGGAGGGGGAAAGGATGTACACAAAAGGAAATTTGGGTGATATAAAAAACAAAAGGCATCAATGAAACTTATTTTTTAAATGAAAGAAGATAGCTCTTTACTTACTGTACACACACATGTGTGCATATATGTATACACAAACATATATATATATATATATATATATATATAATTTTCTTATGAAATCATTGGCTCCTATTTGATTCCTTCTAGTGTTTTGTTTTGGGTTTTTTTTGGTGAGGCAATTGGCGTTAAGTGACTTGCCCAGTGTCACACAGCTAGTAAGTGTTAAGTGTATGAGTCCAGATTTGAACTCAGGTCCTCCTGAATCCAGGGCCAGGGCTCTATCCACTGAATCACCCAGCTGCCCCAATTCCTCCTAGTTTTAAAGGAGTTTGTTGCTAGGGCAAGGTTTTGTACCTCTTGTTCCAAGTTGTGAATTTTCTTTATAATTCATTCTTCTATTGTCCTAATTTCATTACCAACTCTTTTTTTTTTTATGAGATATTTTATTTTTTCCGTTACATGTAAAGATAGTTCTCAACTTTTGTTTATACATGCTTTACAATTTCAGATTTTTCTCCCTCTCTCCCCTCCCTCCCCCCTCCCCTAGACAGCGGGTAATCTGATATAGGTTATATCTATATATCTCTCTACATATAGATATATATATATATATACACACACATATATATACACATAATAACATTAATCCTATTTCTGCATTAATCCTGTTACAAGAGAAAGAATCAGAGCAGTGATGCAAAACCTCAAAATAGAAAAAAAAAACAACAGCACCCAAAACAAAAGAAATAATATGGTTCAATCAGCATCTATACTCCACAGTTCTTTCTTTCTTTTTTTTTCTTGGATTTGGAGATCCTCTTCTATCATGAGTTCCCTGGAACTCTTCTGTACCATTGCATTGGTGAGAAGAATATAGTCCATCACAGTAGGTCAACACTCAATGTTGATGATACTGTGTACAATGTTCTTCTGGTTCTGCTCATCTCACTCATCATCAGCTCACGTAAGACCCTCCAGGTTTCTCTGAACTCTTCCTGCTCATCATTTCTTACAGCACAATAGTATTCCATTGTATTCATATACCACAACTTGTCCAGCCATTCCCCAATTGATGGGCACCCCCTCAACTTCCAATTCCTTGCTACCACGTAAAGAGCAGCTATAAATATTTTTGTACATGTGGGTCCCTTTCCCCCTTCCATGATTTCTTTGGGCAAAAGACCCAAAAGTGGGATTGCTGGGTCAAAGGGTATGCACAGCTTTATTGCCCTTTGGGCATAATTCCAAATTGCTCTCCAGAATGGTTGGATCAGCTCACAGCTCCACCAACAATGCATTAGTGTTCCAATTTTCCCACAGCCTCTCCAACATTTATTATCTTCCTTTTTTGTCATTTTAGCCAATCTGATAGGTGTCAGGTGGTACCTCAGAGTTGTTTTAATTTGCATCTCTCTAATCATTAGAGATTTAGAGCATTTTTTCATATGGGAATAGATAGCTTTGGTTTCTTCATCAGAAAACTGCCTGTTCATATCCTTTGACCATTTCTCAATTGGGGAATGACTTGGATTCTTATAAATTTGATTTAATTCCCTATATATTTTAGAGATGAGGCCTTTATCAGAAGCACTGGCCTCAAAAATTGTTTCCCAGCTTTCTGCCTCCCTTCCAATTTTGGATGCATTGCTTCTGTTTGTACAAAAATTTTTTAATTTAATATAATCAAAATCATCCACTTTGCATTTTATAATATACTCTATCTCATGTTTGGTCAAAAACTGTTCTCCTTTCCAAAGATCTGATAGGTACACTATTCCTTTCTCTCCTAATTTACCTATGGTATCACCTCTTATGTCTAAATCATGTATCCATTTTGACCTTTTTTTAGTATAAGGTGTAAGATGTTGGTCTAAGCCTAATTTCTGCCATACTATCTTCCAGTTTTCCCAGCAGTTTTTGTCAAATACTGAGTTCCTATCCCAGAAGCTGGAGTCTTTGGGTTTATCAAACACTACATTACTAGTGTCACTTACTACTGCATTTCCTGAGCCTAGCCTATTCCATTGATCTACCACTCTATTTTTTAGCCAGTACCAGATAGTTTTGATGACTGCCGCTTTATAGTAAAGCTCCAGGTTTGGTACCGCTAACCCACCTTCCTGTGAATTTTTTTTCATTATTTCCCTGGATATTCTTGATTTTTTTGTTTTTCCAGATGAATTTTGTTATTATTTTTTCTAGCTGTATAAAATAATTTTTAGGTAGCCTGATTGGTATGGCACTGAATAAGTAAATTAATTTAGGCAGTATTGTCATTTTTACTATATTAGCTCTGCCTATCCATGAGCAATTGATATCTTTCCAATTATTTAGATCTGATTTGATTTGTGTGAAGAGTGTTTGGTAGTTGTGTTCATAGAGTTCCTGGGTTTGTCTTGGCAAGTAGACTCCCAAGTATTTTATATTACCTACCGTTACTTTAAATGGAATTTCTCTTTCTATCTCTTGCTGCTGGACTTTGTTGGTCATGTATAGAAATGCTGATGATTTATGTGGATTTATTTTATATCCTGCTACTTTGCTAAAGTTGTTAATTGTTTCAAGTAATTTTTGACTTGATTCTCGAGGATTCCTTAAGTATACCATCATATCATCTGCAAAGAGTGATAGTTTTGTTTCCTCCTTGCCTATTCTAATTCCTTTAATTCCTTTCTCTTCTCTGATTGCTAAAGCTAACATTTCTAGGACAATATTAAATAATAGGGGTGATAATGGACATCCCTGTTTCACCCCTGATCTTATTGGGAAGGCCTCTAATTTATCTCCATTGCATATAATACTTGCTGATGGCTTTAGGTAGATACTGTTTATTATTCTAAGGAAAGCTCCCCCTATTCCTAAACTCTCTAGTGTTTTTATTAGGAATGGGTGCTGTACTTTGTCAAAAGCTTTCTCTGCATCTATTGAGATAATCATATGATTTTGGTTGGTTTTCTTATTGATGTGGTTGATTATGTTAATAGTTTTCCTAATGTTGAACCAGCCCTGCATTCCTGGTATAAATCCCACCTGGTCATAGTGTATTATCCTGGTGATCACTTGCTGTAATCTCCTTGCTAATATCTTATTTAAGATTTTAGCATCAATATTCATTAGGGAGATTGGTCTATAATTTTCTTTCTCTGTTTTTGCTTTGCCTGGTTTTGGTATCACCACCATATTTGTGTCATAAAACGAATTTGGTAGAACTCCTTCTTCACCTATTTTTCCAAATAATTTGTATAATATTGGAATTAATTGTTCTTTAAATGTTTGGTAAAATTCACCCGTAAACCCATCTGGCCCTGGGGATTTTTTCTTAGGGAGTTCATTAATAGCTTGTTCAATTTCTTTTTCTAATATGGGTTTATTTAAGGATTTTATTTCCTCTTCAGTTAACCTGGGCAGTTTGTATTTTTGTAAATATTCATCCATTTCATTTAGATTGTCAAATTTATTGGCATACAGTTGGGAAAAATATTTCCTAATTATTGCTTTAATTTCCACTTCATTGGTGGTAACATCACCCTTTTCATTTTTGATACTGGTAATTTGGTTTTCTTCTTTCTTTTTTTTAATCAAATTAACCAATATTTTATCTATTTTATTGGTTTTTTCATAAAACCAGCTCTTAGTTTTATTGATTAATTCTATAGTTTTTTTGCTTTCAATATTATTGATTTCTCCTTTAATTTTCAGGATCTCTAATTTAGTGTCTAATTGGGGATTTCTAATTTGTTCTTTTTCTAGCTTTTTAAGTTGCATGCCCAATTCATTAATCTCCTCTTTCTCTTTCTTACTCATGTAAGCATTTAGAGCTATAAATTTTCCCCTAAGCACTGCTTTGGCTGCATCCCATAGATTTTGGTATGTTGTCTCATTATTGTCATTCTCTTGGATAAAGTTATTGATTGTTTCTATGATTTCTTGTTTGGCCCATTCATTCTTTAGAATGAAATTATTTAGTTTCCAATTGATTTTCATTCTACTTTTCCCTGGCTCTTTCTTACATGTAATTTTTATTGCATCATGATCTGAGAAGGATGCATTTACTATTTCTGCCTTTCTACATTTGACTATGATGTTTTTGTGCCCTAATACATGGTCAATTTTTGAAAATGTGCCATGTACTGCTGAGAAAAAGGTATATTCCTTTCTATCCCCATTCAATTTTCTCCAGACATCTATCATGTCTAACTTTTCTAGTAATCTATTCACCTCTTTCACTTCTTTCTTATTTATTTTTTGGCTAGATTTATCTAATTCTGAGAGGGGGAGATTCAGATCCCCCACTAGTATAGTATTACTATCTAATTCCTCTTGTAACTCATTTAACTTCTCCTCTAAGAACTTGGATGCTATACCACTTGGCGCATACATATTCAATATTGATATTACTTCATTATCTATAGTACCTTTAAGTAAGATGTAATTTCCTTCCTTATCTCTTTTAATGAGATCTATTTTTGCCTGCACTTTGTCTGAGATAAGGATTGCTACCCCTGCCTTTTTTACTTTAGCTGAGGCATAATATATTCTGCTCCAGCCTTTTACGTTTATTCTGTGTGTATCTCTCTGCTTCAAATGTGTTTCTTGTAAACAGCATGTTGTAGGGTTCTGGTTTTTAATCCACTCTGCAATTCGCTTCTGTTTTATAGCAGAGTTCATCCCATTCACATTCACAGTTATTATTACTGACTGTCTATTCCCCTCCATTCTATTTACCCCCTTTGTACTTTTCCCCCCTTCTTTCACCCTATTCCTCCTCACCGATGTTTTACTTCTTACCCCTGCCTCCCCCAATCTGCCCTCCCTTTTTATCACCCCCCTCTCTTTTCTTTACCCTTTTCTCCCTTGCTTTTGTCCTCCCTTATATCAGTCCCCCCCCTTTCCCTTCCCCTTTTGTTTCCCTAAAGAATGAGTTAAGTTTCTTTATCCCAATGAACGTATATCTTATTCCCTCTTTGGGTCAAATCTAATGAGAATGGGGTTGAAACCATGTTCCCCCCTCCTTTCTTTCCCTCTATTATAATAGGTTTTTTTCCACCTCTTCATATGATATAATTCATCCCATTCCACCTCCCCTTTCCTCTCCTCCCCATAGACTCCCTTTTTATCCCCTTAATTCTTTTGTATCATCACATCAAAGACAATTTATATTTATACCCTCTATATAAAGTCCTTCTCTCTGCCCAAATACATTTACAGTTCTTAAGAGTTATGAGTATTATCTTCCTGTGTAGGGATATAAACAGTTTAACCTAATAGGGTAACTTTTTTTTTCCCCTCTGTTTACCTTTTTAAACTTCTCGAGTCTTGTATGTTGAGATCAAATTTTCTATTCAGTTCTGGTCTTTTCACCAGGAAAGATTGAAAGTCCCCAATGTCATTAAATGTCCATCTTTTCCCCTGAAAGAAAATGCACATTTTTGCTGGGTAATAGATTCTTGGCTGCAATCCAATCTCCTTTGCCTTCCGGAATATCATATTCCAAGCCTTGCGGTCCTTTAATGTTGAAGCTGCCAGGTCCTGAGCAATCCTGACTGTGGCTCCATGATATTTAAATTGCTTCTTTCTGGCTGCTTGGAGTATTTTCTCCTTCACCTGATAATTCTGGAATTTGGCTACAATATTCCTTGGAGTTTTCCTTTTGGGGTCTCTTTCAGGAGGTGATCGATGGATTCTTTCAATGATGATTTTATCCTCTGATTCTATGATATCAGGGCAGTTCTCCTTAATAATTTCCTGGAATATGGTATCTAGATTCTTTTTCTGGTCATGGCTTTCAGGTAGTCCAATGATTCTCAAATTGTCTCTCCTCGATCTGTTTTCCAGATCAGTTGTCTTTCCAATGAGGTATTTCACATTTTCTTCTATTTTTTCATTTTTTTTATTCTGCTTGACTGATTCTTGGTGTCTCATGGATTCCTTATCTTCCAACTGTCCCACTTTAATTTTTAAGGCATTGTTTTCTTCAGTGAGATTATGCACCTTTTTTTCCATTTGGCTAAGTGAATTTTTTAAGGTACTGTTTTCTTCAGTGAGATTATGCACCTTTTTTTCCATTTGGCTAAGTGAATTTTTTAAGGTATTGTTTTCTTCAGTGATATTATGCAGCTTTTTTTCCATTTGGCCAAATGAATTTTTTAAGGCTTTGTTTTCATCAGCTTCCTTTTCCAAGCTGCTGATTCTTTTTTCATAGTTTTTTTGTTTTGCTTTCATTTCTCTCCCCATGTTTTCTTCTACCTCTTGCAATTGATTTTTAAAATCCTTTTTGAGCTCTTCCAGGAAGGCTTTTTGTTCTTGCGACCAATTCACCTTCCCTTGTGAGGCTTCAGATGTAGCCAATTTGAGGCTATTGTCCTCATCTGAGTTTGTGTTGGCTTCTTCCCTATTGATACAGAAGCTCTCAATGGAGAGGGCTCTTTTTTGCTTCTTACTCATTATTGCAGCCTATTTATTTATTCTTTAAGTTGAGGTCTGCTCTGGGGGCACCAGGGTCCCTGTTTTGGGCTTCTTGTGCAGGGGTATAGGTGCTGTGTGACCGGGCTTTTACTCTGAGGCCTTTATGGTGTGTGGAGATGCCCCGCCCTGCACTTCCTGTCTGATTGTGCTCGGCCAGCCAGGCGCCGGACCCCGGCGTCTGATCCCGCCGTTCGTGGCCCTCTCGGCGGTGCAGGTAGGTTTTTCCACTGTCCTTCTTGGCCACCAGATTTTTGAACCAGGTTCCGTGAGCCTCAGTTGTTCGGCTGTGGCCCGCAGCTCCTGCTGACTTGCCCCGACCCCCTCGGCGCTGGGTTGCTGCCCTGCGCTGGGCCTCCCTTTTGCCCGAGTCAGACCGACCTTTTCCTGAAGTCTTCTAAATTATCTCTGGTTGGAGGACTGTGTCTCTCTGTCTCTTTGCAGGTTCTGTAGTTTCAGAATCCGTCCAGAGGCTTGATTTAATGTTCGTTTTGAGGGAACAGAAGGAGAGCTCAGGCAGCTTGCTGCTTCCTCTCCGCCATCTTGGCTCCGCCCCACCAACTCTTTTCTTAAGAATTCTCATTCCATTTGTGAAAATATTTAAACATTTTAAAAACTCTTTTTCATCTCTTTCATAAATGTTGTTTGAGTTTGTGCCCAAACTGTGTTTTACTCTGGAGTGTTGCTTGTAGATGTTTTGAAGTCATTCCCTTCTTTTTCTGTGTTTGTTTATTGTTTTGAATACCTCTGCTATTCTAATAGCTCATTTTGGTGAGGTTCTTTTTGTTTGTTTGTTTGTTTGTTTGTTTACCCATTCTTCCAGCCTACCTCCTGACTTCAGACTTGGTGTTAGGGTTGGTCTCTGCTCTACTTCTGGAGGGTTGTTCTATGCTGGTTCTGTTGCTGCTTTCATGAAGTATTGTGTAATGTGTCATTCCTGGATATCAGTGACAGTTTGGGAACTTGGAAGCTTCCAGTGCTCCCAGAGTAGCCTGATCTAGGACAAAATCTAATTGATCTGAGCTCTTCAAGTCCTTGGCATAGGTTTTAGTATGATTAAGAGCAGAGTGCTACTGGACTCTGCTTCCATTAGCCAGCTGGAAAACTATGCTGAATCCAAGTGACAAAAATGTAGGCTCCCTTTTGATCAACACTGCTGTCTTGGTTATTCCTGATAAGACTGGCCTAAATATTGGACCCTGCTCTGGCTTGGAGTCCAAGCCAAACTGCTACTGCTGCTACTAGTTTCTGAACTTCCTCCTTTTTTGTTGTTTTTTGTTGTTGTTGTTGTTGTTTGGTATACCGCTCTGGGTCTCCCTAATCTGGAATCCCACTCACCTGTACAGGTTCTTTTTTCAGTCCCTCTTGACTCTGTGACCTACAATTGAGGAGTGTGCAACAAAACTTTTCAGTTGGCACCTGCCACATCACAGTACCCTCACGTGACTCTGTAGTGCTTAAGTATGATGTACTTCTGTTCTGACCCATTCTTAGTGCCTGCTGACCTCCCTGTCTATTTCCCTAATGCCAAACTCATCTGGATAAATGTCTCACCATGACATTTTCTGGATTCCCCCATCAGAAATCACTCTGGTGTCTTTTCGAGATCTGCTTGGAGAAGTTTGTGGAGTGGAGGTCACCACACTACTTCCTCTCATTCTGTTATCTTGGCTTCTACTTTCTTGTGTATTGATTATTAAGAAATAATTCAATCCAGCACAGTTAAATGCTGTCTTACAGCAACAACTTTTCTATCATGAATATGTCAAAATTATTAATCAGTCTTTAAAAGACAAATAGATAACCTTGTTAAAAATAACTTTTTGACCATTAATATAACATAAGGCATAAAACATGGAAATATATATTCATTCAATGTGTTTCCACTTCAGTGGAGGACACACAGAGTCCAAGCTGAGGAGAAATTACTTATATATGGTAAAATGTTCTGAATGGTCCTGTTTGCAAATTATACTTTGCTGACTATGGCAAGTCCCAGATCACTGCAGTGTTTTCTAAATGAGATCTGTAGTCCTTCAAAAGAGTTTTACCTAACTATCCACTTGGAAGAATCTATTATTCCAACAATAATATGCATGATGAATGAATATACCACAGGACAAAGATTAAAAATGGACAAATGGATAATGATTTAATTTTTTTTTTGGTGAGGCAATTGGGGTTAAGTGACTTGACCAGGGTCACACAGCTAGTAAGTGTTAAGTGTCTGAGGTCAGATTTGAACTCCGGTCCTTCTGAATCCAGGGATGGTGCTCTATCCACTGCACCACCTAGCTGCCCCCTGGATAATGATTTAAGTCCAGAATTGAATAGACAGTAGACCAGATTACCTTAGAGAGATAGCAAAGTTCTTTTGATAAATTGACATTTCTCCCTAAAACACACATTTTCATTGTAAACCAATAACTTTCCAGTTGTGAGAGGCAGTGTTATATGTTTCAAGTTCCCCATTACACTTCTTTAAATACTCCTTGCAGTTTAATGCTCATAAGACCATTAACTTAGATCTTTCAGAGACCACAATGGTTATCTAATTGAACAATTAGATAAAGCCAAATGGTACAGTGGATAGAATACTGAATCTAGAATCAGAAAGTCATGAATTAAAGTCTGATCTCAAACACTTAACTAACAGTATGACCCTGTGTGAATCACTTAAGCTCTGTCTTCCTAAGTTTCTTCAACTGTAAAATGGAGAATAATAATAATTATACCTACCTTTCAAAGTTGCTTTGAAGCTTAAATGAAATATTTATAAAATGCTTAGCATATTTCCTGGAACTAGCAGATGCTTAATATATGTTTATTTCTTTTATTCCCTCCAGTGCTATCAAAACTGGAGCCCTTAGACATTAAGTGAATTGCCTAAGACCAAACAGGTAGTAAATGTTAGAATTAAGATCAGAATCCAGGTCCTTTGTCTCTAAAACCATCATTCTTCTCATGCCTCATACATCTATTTCCTTCTGTACCCTGCTGGAATTTCTTGATATTATTTGATTATCCTTCCTAGGTGTTTTGTAGAATATGTTGCTTTGCTTAACTTTTCATAGTTAAACATGAACTCAAGTTGTTTTTGCTGACACATGAATCCAGTCTGTCATTTTTACTGTAAACCTAGACTTCAATAGAATGAATTGAAATTTTGCCTAAATAAAATGTGCACCACAACACTATTTATTACAGACCCATAATCCTGTATTCTGTTAAAGACCAAATGGTTAAGAGGCCTAGAAATGAAGCTGCCCAATAACCTGTACAAGAGATCCCTCCAGGTGTAAGCTCAGACTGATATTGCTCTTGTTTCAAACATTGCTGTGCACAGATGAATTTTAGGCTACAGGGCAGTAAATCAAAGACCTTTCACTGGCATTAGATAAACAATAATAAATACATCTGTTACTATTAAAAATGATTACGTGTTTATAAAACATGTTTCTATCAAACTCCAAGTAAAGGGAGTATGTTATGCCATGCATCTAAAATAGGACCTGCATATCTGCATTAAACTGTGGGACTTTATAAATATCTAATACTTTTTAAAACCTAAACATATGTAACATTTTGATTTTTAGATTTCAGTCAATTTTATTGATCTGGTCCCCCCCCCCCAAAAAGAAAGCCCAAATTATGAAATTGCTTTTTCTTCTTTTTTTGTTTTTTGGGTTTTTTTGCAGGGCAATGGGGGTTAAGTGACATGCCCAGGGTCACACAGCTAGTAAGTGTCAAGTGTCTGAGGCTGGATTTGAACTCAGATACTCCTGAATCCAGGGCCAGTGCTTTATCCACTGCCCCACCTACCTGCCCCCTGAAAATTGCTTTTAGCATGATAAATGTTATTTCCTTTCTAACACAGAGATTTTAAAAAATGAAATATAAAAATGTTTCTCAAATATTCAAATAGTTCATCTTAAGATTGAAAAAAACACCAGAATTGATTTTTATTAAATAATGTGGTGAGATTATTAGAATTTGTCTGACTGAATGGGATGAGCCACACCTGGCCTGCCCTGAGTGATGTGTGTTGCTGATGTCAGCAGGAGAAACCACTCTCCACAGCCAGTCTTGAAGGTCCTCCCCTTTTGGAGGAGGAAGAGTAAACTCTCACTGAGGGGCGTCTTAGTCTCTTCCGGAGTAACTCTCTCTTCTGGTGGTGTGAGCAGCAGGAGCAGACACCCTAGGTGGTGAGTTAACATACGAGCCCTGCTCTTTTGAATTAGCTGAATTGGAAGCCAGTTTGGGGGTTGTATAGACTTAGGTTAGAGTTAGGAGGATTATCCATATTTCTTTTTCCCTCTTCCCTTGTCTTTGATTTTATTAATTTCACCTTTGCTGTTTATTTCATCCCCATTAATAAAACCTGATTCATTTGTGGAAAAGAGGATGTTACGCTTCTTTCTTATTGGCCTGGGAAAAATATCTAAGAAGACAATTTGGAGGGGAGGGAGCTGTGGACCTAGAGGTCCCTCATTATTTCCAGGACCCCAATATTATGGTGAGCCACTCAATTAACTCTCCATATATTAAATTTGGCTCTCACAATAATGAAATACAAAAATATTTTGAGATAAAAATCCAGCTTTTAAACCATAAATAATAAATACAATATTTATGAAAATATGTTAAAATTTGCCAATACCAACAATAACACACATTCATGTAGTGCTTTAAAGTTTAATTAGTTAACAAGCATTGTTTTACCATGTACTTTGCTAAGTGCCGGAGATAAAAGAAAAGACAAAAGACAACTCTCAAAGTGTTCACAGTCTAATAGAGTAGGCAAAATGTAAATAACAGTACAAACAAGTTATTGACATGATACATTGTTTATAATCAACAAGTCAGTGGATAAAGCACTGGCCCTGGATTCAGGAGGACCTGAGTTCAAATCAGGCCTCAGACACTTGACACTTAATAGCTGTGTGACCCTGGGCAAGTCAGTTAACCCTCATTGCCTCACAAAACAAAACAAAACAAAACAAAAAAAGATTGGGAAAGGCTTATGATTTTAGCTAGGACTTGAAGAAAGCCAGGAGGCAATGATGAAGAGAACGAGCTTTCTTAGTATGGGTGGGGCCAATGAAAATACTTGGAATTAGGAGATGAAGTGTCTTGTGGGAGGAAAACAAAGAAGCCAATATTGTGTACCCTATAGTCACTGGTTTGTAGAATACATTAGTTAATAACATGTAAGAAGATTGGGAAAGTAGGAGGAGAAGTTATGAAGGATTTTAATGCCAAATCAATGATGTCATATTTGATCTTGGGAAGGATAAGGAACCATTGAAGTTTATTGAAGGGGGAGGTGAAGTTCATATAGTTAGACCAGTACTTTAGAAGTATCAACTTGCCTAAAGTGGGGAGAGATTAAAGGAAGGGAGACCAACCAAAAAATTATTGCAACAATACTGGTGTGAGGTAATGAGAGCCTGTTTTAAGATGTTGTCAGATGCTACAAAGTTAGAATCCACAGGACTTGGTGACAAGATATGGGGCATGAAAGTGAGGAGTTTAGGATGATAACTAGGTTGTTAGCTTGTGTGACTATAGTAGTGACTATAGTACTTGAATAACTATAGTATCCTTGACAATAATAGGAAAATTAGGAAGAGGGGAGTGTTTGAGGATAAAGGTAATAGTTTCAGTTTTAGATACATTGAGTCTAAGATATTTTGGGGACATCTAGTTGGAGATATCCAATAAGCATTTGTAAATATAAGAATGAAGATTAGAGACAGGCTAGAGCTATATAAATAGATCTGCAAATCATCAGCATAGAAATTATAATTGAGTCCTTGGTAGGAACTAAGATCACCAAACATGAAAGTACAGAGGAAGAAGAGAGGAAGATCCAGGCCAAAACTTTCGAGTATATCCACTATTAGTGGGCATGAACTGGATGAAGATCTAGCAAAGAACACTGAGGAGCAGACAGATAGGAGAGGGTATTATCATGAAAATCTAGAGAGAAGAGTGCAACAAAGAGCGTGAGCAATGGTGTCAAAAGTTGCAGAGAATTCAAGAAGGATGAAGATTGAAAAGAAAAAAGTTTTGAAAATTAAGAGATTAAGGGGGCCAAGGACTCCAGAGAACAAGAGAATATAGAGGTGAATTGATCACCAAGAATTCAAGATAGGAAAAGGGCAGGGTTGATGGCCTGGGAAAGGACTGAAAAATAGAAGGTTTGGAGGTCATGGTAAAGATAAAGAAAAGGGTTTGTGGTTGCAAAGCAAAGTGAGATGTTCCATGACACTAGACTGTGATTAGATGAGGGAACTTCAGAGTTTAGAAATATGAAAGTGGAACATTGATGAATGATAGCAAGATCAAGGATATGGACATTTCTGTGTGTAGCTAAGGTGAGATGGAGGAGTGCTACATGTGAAATGAATAAATTAGGAAGGGTTAGATATTTGAGGTGTATAAATATAAATATATAAGTCCCCTAGCATAAGAATAAATATTATAAAGGAAAGAACAATGAAGTTGGGTACCAAACTGTGATGAAATAATGGGATTTAGCAGATACTCAAAGACCCACCTGGAGATTAATCAAGACTGATTGAATCAAGTGAGAGTAATTGACTGCTGATGAAGCCTACTTCAAGTTAATTGGATTGTAATCACACCTGGCTAGCCCTTAAGAAGGTATTGTTCTCAGAAACTAGACTGTGAACTCAACTTGAGAACACCTTCAAAGCAACCAATCACCTTGAAGCAGTGTGTAAGGACCGCCCCTGTTCCAGATCTATAAAAAGCTTCCATAGCTTGCTGGAGAGTTCCTGATTAAAGCAGACTCATGGAGGAGGCCTTCAGGAAGAACCCAACCAGGCTGGAACTCTAGGCTAGGTAGGACTTCTTTTTCTTAACTCCTTGTGAATGCCTCTATGCTTTAATAAATGTTTAATGCCTAAAGACTGGTGCTGAAGCTTCTGATTTAAGGTGACCACAATTTAGATTTTAAACATCACAAAACTCATTATGAAAAAGGGACATGTCCTAGAGAGCAGTAGAAAAAAATTGCCAGAACTTTGATTAGGTAGTAAATATGGATTGAGTGAACCTTAAAGCATAAAATGTTACTGAGTTATAGAAGTAGAGCCAGAAGTGACACTGGGAAGCAGCATATATTCCATTTCATTCACTGTGACCCCATATTTGTGGGGTATGAGTAAAAGCACAAAGAGGGAAGGTGTGTTATTAGGAAACAGTCAAATCTCAGTGAGAGGAAGAAGATAAGAAAAAGCATTAATATGCAAGCTAGTAAGTTTGTTACTTGTGGAGCAGGCATTTCAAAGAGCACACTGGATTAGCTTTACAGTGGGGCATCAGTGTGTGTGTGTATGTGTGTGTTTGTGTTGTATATGTGGTGATGGGGAAGGGGGTTGGAGAGAGATGTGAGGGGAATGAGAATAAGGAAATGGCAGTGAGGTATGAGAAACAGGTTTTGAATAATGACATCTGAAGATTCAGAATCTTTGGTATAGGGAGGATATAAAGAAATACACAGTTGGGTTGTTAACCATTGAGGATAATAAAGTATTTTTCTTATAACCACCAAAGGTAAAATTTGCTTCTAGGAAAATTATGAAATCTGCTGGCATATATTTAAGGTATACACTAAGAAGTATCATGTTTGAGAGAGAAAGTTCAACTTTCAGATATTCACCAATCAATAAACATTCATTAAGCACTTTCTATGTGTACTGTATTGTGTTGGGGATTCAAAAAGGGGAAAAGGCAAGTCCCTTAAAGAGCTCATTATCTAATTGAGAAGACAACAAACAAACATATACAAATTATACACACACACACACACACACACACACACACACATACATATGATAAATGGGACATTAAAAAAGCAAAGGCATTCCTTCATTCATGCTATTGAAAGATAGAAATTTGAACCACATAGACACATAACAAAGTTCTAAATTAGGCAGTTAACATACAATAGAACAAATTGTCATTAACAATTTTATTAGCAATAATGTTTTAATAACCAGTTATAACAATAAAATAAATAAAATATATACTTATATATTTAAAAATATTATTTACCATGTACCATAACCCACGCTGAGAACTGAGGATATGAAGGAAAATAAAAAATAATTCCTGCAATCAAGGGCTAATATCCTAAGACAAGTTAGATAAATCTGTACATATTAGACTAGTATATTTTGGATGGAAATTAGCTATAGAGCAGAAAGCATTAAGAGCTATGAGGACCAGGAATGACATCCTGGAGGTATTGTTTAAGTCTAATATATATTTTTAATTAAATATTTTATTTTCTCTCCAATTACATGTAAAAATAAATTGTAACATCATTTAAAATATTTTTGAGTTTCAAATTCTCTTTCCCTCCCCCCACCCTAATTGAGAAAGTGAGCAATTTAATATAGGTTATACATTTGCAGTCATGTAAAATATATTTCCATGATAGTCATGATGTGAAAAAAAATACAGACCAAAAATAAATAAATAAATAAATAAATAAATAAATAAATAAATAAATAAATAACCCAACAAGAAAAATAAAGAAAAAACTATCTGCATTTAGACTCTATCAGTTTTTTCTCTGTAGGTGAATAGAATTTTTCATCATATTGCCTTTTGAATTGTTTTGAATCATTGTATTGCTGAGACAGGCTAAATCATTCACAATTACTCATCATACAATATTGCTGTTATTCTGTACAATGTTCCAGTTCTGCTCATTTCACTTTGTATCAGTTCATGTAAGTCTTTCTAGTTTTTATTTTTCTGAGCATGTCCTACTCATCATTTCTTATAGCATAATAATATTCCATCACAATCATGTACAACAATTTGTTCAGCCATCCCCCATTTGATGGACATCCCTTCAATTTTCAATTCTTTGCCACCACTAAAAGAGCTACTACAAATATTTTGTATATGTAGGTCCTTTTTCTTTTTTTATTTAAATGTCTTTGGGACACAGAACTAGAGTAATATTGCTTTGTCAAAGAGAACGTATAGTTTTATAACCCTTAGGGTATAGTTCCTAATTGGTTTATAGAATTTTTGAATCAGTATACCACTTCAACAAAAGTATCAATTTTCCCACCTCCACTCCAACATTTGTCATTTTCCTTTTCTGTCATATTAGCCAATACGATATTTGTTTTAATTTATATTTTTCTATAGTGATTTAAAGCACTTTTTTCATGAGTATAGTGTTGATTACTTCATCTGAAAACTTCCTATTCATATTTTTGACCATTTATTTATTGAGGAATAGCTCTTAATTCTATAGATTTGACTCATTTCTCTATATATTTGAGAAATGAGGTCTTTATTAGAGAAACTTGCTATAATTTTTTTCACAATTATACATTTTTCTCCACCATATTTTCCCCATGTATCCTGATCTCCCCCCTTTTACCCTGTTCATTCTCGTATTTTACCTCTTACTTTCAACTCCCCTAATCTTCCCTGCCTGTCTATTAGCTTCCACCTCCCACCTTCTCTTATGCACTTTCCCTACTACTTTCCAGCATTGTAAGATAGATTTCGATACCTGAGTATGTATGTTAGTCCCAGTTTGAGTCAATTCACATGAGAATAAGGTTTGAGTGCTTCTCACCTCCATCATCTTTTCTTCCTCTGTAAAAGCACTTTTGAACCTCCTTTATGCCAGATAATTTGCCCCATTGTACCTCTCCCTTTCTTCTTCACTTTCTTGCCAATTCATGTTAAAGATATTTATCCCATCATATTCAATTCACACCCATTTACTCTGTCTATATATACTCCTTCTAACTGCCCTAATAAGGGAATTTTTAGGAGTTACAAGTATTATTTTCTGATGTGAAAATGTCAATAGTTTAACCTTATTGAATCCCTTATCATTTCTCTTTCCTGTTTAACTTTTTATGTTTCTCTTGGGCCTTCTATTTGAAAGTCAAATTTTCTATTCAGCTCTGGTCTTTACATCAGGAATGCTTGAAGTTCTCTGTTTCATTGCATGTCCATTGCCCTCCCCCCACCTCTTCCCACCCCCAAAGGATTATACTCAGTTTTGCTGGGTAGGTAATTCTTCTGATCCTAATAATAATAGTTGTAATCTTAGTTATTTTGCCCTCCAGAATATCATATTCCAGTCTGTCCAATCCATTAATGTAGAAATGATTAGAGTTCCAGAGCTGGAGCCAAGATGGCAAAGTGAAGCCAGGAAGTTGCCTGAGCTCTCCCAAAATTCCCTCAGGTATAACATTCAATTAAGCTTCTAGATAGATTCTGGAGCTGCACAGCCTACAAAAAGGTGGAGTAAAACAATCTTCTGGCTTAGGATAATGTAGAAAGTCTTCAGGAAAGGTTTGTCTCACCTGGGTCAAAGGGGAACACAGCTCAGCATAGCATGCTTCTGGGCAAACCAGGAAAAGACTCAGCCCAGGACAGATCAGCTGCTCAGGACCTGTGGTCCTAGTGCAGCAGGGTAGTGTCACTGCAGGCCAGTAATGAGGCCCCCAAATCCAATGGTGAAGGCAATCTGACAGCTGGGGTATCTGCTACCCAACAGTCCCACCTAGGCAGAGCCACTCCATTACAATGAGGAAGATCTAAGTGACAGAGGAGAAAGTCAGTGACTGGGCTCCTGGCCCCCAGCAAAAGAAACTTGGGACAGTGCACACTGTACCCCAGGAGTATAACTCAACTTTAAAAGTCACAAAAGAGGCTAATGAATAAGAAACAGAAAAGAACACTCATGATAGAAAATTACTATGGTGACAGGGAAGATTAAAACATAAACTCATAAGAAGACAATAATGTCAAAATGCTAACATGTGAAGACTTAAAGGGGAAGAAGAATTGTTTTCAAGACCAAGAGCCCCTCTTAGCAGATCTCCAAAAGGATTTTATAAACAAAATTTGAGAAGTAGAAGAAAAATTGGGAAAAGAAATGAGAGTTATAAAAGAAAAAGTCAATAGCTTGGAAAACAAAGAAATACCTACAAATACAATTTAACAAATTGAAAAGGAGGTTCAAAAGATGACTGGGGAAAATAATTCCTTAAGAATCAGAAATGGGAAAGGCTCTTGAAGTCATGACATGATCACTCCAAAAAACATCCAAATAATGCCATAGGACAATTCCTGGAGCAGCAAAATCCACAGAAGAATGTGCTGAGATCATCTTCCAACCAAGAACAGCTTGGAAGGTCAGAAGGAGGGAGCTGCTATGCTGAGACAGAAGTGGAGCCCAACCCCACAGTCACCCTGACACAGATCCAGTCCCAGGAAGGCCTCACCAGAGAAGGAGAGTCCCAGAGATTCTGAAGCAGTTGAAGCACCAGTGTTGTCTGGAACTAAGCTCGCAGTCTGGTGAGAGGGCTGAGCCCTTACCAGGGGGGACATTACAGGGGTCTATGCTGGTGCTGAGGTAGAACTTGGATTTTTCACCTCTGCTGGGAAACAGGAGGTAGGCTTGAGTAGCAGTGGTCCAGGTGAGGGAGGGGCACAGGCTTGTTGGAGCTGACAACCACAACAAACAAAGCTGGTTGATTAGCAAGTTGGTCTAGGGTTATCTATGGACCAGGGAATAGGCCAGATGAGTGAATAACCTGATCCTCCTTAAATCATACCACCTGGGGCCTCCTGAAGCTTGGGAGAGTGCAGGACCTAGCACTTTCAATATTAAAGGATCAGAGGGTTTGGAATATTAAATTCCAGAGGGCAAAGGAACTGGGATTATAACCAAGACTGTACTATCCAGCAAAATTAAGCATAATCTTCCAGGGGAAAAGATGGATGGTCAACAAAATAGGAGACTTTGTTTAAACCTTACTCTCATTTGATTTGTCTCAAAGAGGGAATAACATACACACTCAGTTGTTTATAGAATTTTATCTTACCCTAGAGGATAGTAGGAAGGGGAAGTAGAAAGAACACAATGGGGTGCTGATAGAAGGGAAGGTAAAACTGGGAGTCAAAGGGGGAAAGAAAAATGGAAGTGAGGGCTGATAGATTGTAGGATAGATTGAGGGAGGTGGTGAAAAGAAGCAAAACACTAGTGAGAAGGGACATGGAGAAAGGAGAGAGAAAAGTATAAACAAGGGGGAAATAGGATGAAGGGAAATACACAGTGATAATAACTGTGAATGGGATGAACTCTCCAATAAAACAGAGGCAAGTAGCAGAGTGGATTAAAAAACAGAATTTTATAATATGTTGTTTGCAAGAAACATATTTGAAGCAGAGAGAAACACACAAAGCAAAGGTAAAAGACTGGAGCCGAATATATTATGCTTCAACTGATGTTAAAAAAGTAGGAGTAGCAATCCTTATCTCAGACAAAGCAAAAGCAAAAATAGATCTAATTAAAAGAGATAAGGAATGAAACTAAATCTTTTTGTATTTGAATAGAATTTTATTTTCCAAAATATATGTAAAAACAAAATTTTAATATCAATTTAAAAAAAAACTTTGTGTTCCAACTTCTCTTCCCCCCTCTATTCCCACCCCCACCCATAAGAACTCAAGCAATTCAAAATAAGTTATACATGAGGAATCATGGAAAAATTCCCATATTAGCTAGTTGTGAGAGAAAACAGTCAACAAACCCAAAACTTCAGATTAAGGAATTGTCAAAGAGGAAATGAAAAAAAATTAAAATGTGTTTCCATCTGTTTTCAGATACTATCAGTTCTTTCTCTGCAGATGGGCTGCAATCTTCATAAGTCTTTCAGGGTTATATTGGCTCATTGCCTTGCTGAAAATAACCACATGATTCCCAGCAGATCATCCCCCACTATTGCTGTTATTTTGTATACAGTACATTTCACTCTGCTTCAGTTCATGTAGGTCTTTCCAGGTTTTTCTGATAGTATCCTGTTCATCATAATCTTTCAATAGTACCTTAAGCTTGACAGAGAATCTTCTTCATAAAAACCCAGCAAAGTAGGTACCATACGTTTTGCCATTATAATCAATCATCATAACTATTTTCCTCCATCCCACTCCCTTCCCATGACATTTACTCTCTCTTCTTTTTACCTGTTCCTCCTCAGAGGTGTTTTACTTCCGATTATCCTCTCCCTTACTCTGCACTCCCTTTTTTGCCCTTCCTTCCTTATCCTCTTCCCCTCCTATTTTCCTGCAGGGTTAAATAGATTGCTCCTCCCAATTGGATATGAAAGTTATTCCCTCCATGAGCCCACTCCAATGAGATCAAGGTCCCTGAGATAATTCTGTGTTCTAATTTTTTTTTCCTCCCTCCCTCCTCAACCCTCCCTATGATATCAAGCAATTCAGTATTTCATACTGGTGCAGTAATGCAGAACATCTTCATCTACCTTGAAAGTGTTGCTAAAAGTTACCATAGACAATGAAATAATATAAATATTGTACATTGCACCAAGTGGTATAGCATCCAAAATTTTAGAGGAGATATTAAATGAGTTACAAGAGGAAATAGACAGCAAAACTGTACTAGTGGAGAATCTTAACTTCCCCTCTCAGAAATAGATAAATATAACCACAAAATAAATAAGAAATTAAAGAGGTTAATAGAATTTTGGAAGTTAGATATGATAGACCTCTAGAGAAAATTGAATGGGGATAGAAAGGAATATACCTTTTTCCTTTCTGGCTTCCCAGATCATTATGCAATAAAAATTACATGTAATAAAGAGCTATGGGGGGCGGGGAGCCAATATGGCAGAGGAAAGACTGTAACTTTCATAGCTCCCAATACTATCCATCCACATACCTCCAAAAAATTCTATAGGAAAATTCTTGGAGGAGCATAAACCCCAAAAGAACAGAGTGAGACAATTTTTTCCAGCAAAAGACTTCTTAAAAGGGCTACAGGGAAGGTCTGCTGTACCTGGGTGAGAGAGGAGCACAGTGCATGGTGCAGATCCAGCCCTAGGCAGTATATGCCTCCAGAGCATCCCAATCTTTAATATCAGCATCTTCTTTTGAAACTTGGCTCATGGACCTGTGAGGGGGTCCAGTGGTTGGACAGTAAGAAATAGTAGAGGCTCTCTGCAGTAGCAGAGATGGAGCACTGCTGTGTTGTTCAGGAAGTGGACTAGAGTCATAGCTCCTCAGTGGGGGAGGGGCACAAGCACACCAAGCTTTCAACCATAGAGAATCAGATTTCAATCAGATTTCTGCTTCCAGGTTAAAGAGAAATCAGGCCTATGGTTACTTAAAGGCCAGGCAGGCTGAGAATGAGCCTCTCTTTAAATTGTACAACCTAGTACCCCCTAAAGTTTAGGACAGTGCATCCTAGAAGCAAGTGCTCCATTTTAAGAAGGAGTTAAAAGTCAAGAAATAGGTGGGCAAGATGACCAGGCAGAAAGGGAAGTGGACCATTGAAAGTGTCTTTGATGGCAAGATAGATCAAAATACAACCTCAGAAGAAGGTAACAAAGTCAAAGCTCCCACATCCAAAGCTTCCAAGAAAAATATGAATTAGTCTCAGGCCTTGGAAGCATTAAAAAAGGACTTTGAAGATAAAGTAAGAGAGGTAGAGAAAAAAATGGAAAGGGAAATGGGAGTGAATCAGGAGGGTCATTTAAAAAAAACAACAGCTTGTAAAACCAAATTGGCCAAATGGAAAAGGAGGTACAAAAGCTCTCTGAAGAAAATCATTGCTTAAGAATTAGGATAGAGCAAATAGAAGCTAATGACTTTATGAGAAATCAAGACATGAAAACGCAAATCCAAATGAAGAAAAAATAGAGGGCAATAAGAAAGATCTTCTTTGAAAAACAGCTGACCTGGTTGGGGGGCATGTCCAGGATTGGGAAGTTGGGGGGTGTCTTTGTCTGAGGCCAGATTTGGGCTTGGGTCCTCCTGGGTCCAGGGCTGGTGCTTTGTCCACTCTGTCACCTAGCTGACCCATGATGACATCTTTAAAATAAAGTTTAGGGGTAAGGGGAATGCACTGGAAGAAAGGGAAAGGGAAAGATGGAAGGTGGTAAAATAGCTCACATAAAAGAAACAAGAAAAAGCTTATGGAGGGGAGGGGAAGATGGGGATGGAGAATGGGAGTGAGTGAGCCTTACTCTCATCAGAATTAGCTCAAAGAGGGAATAACATACACATTCAAGTGGGTATAGTAATATATCTTGCCCTGAGGGAAAGTGGGAGGGGAAGGGGGAAAAGTGGGGAGAGGTGAAGGAAGGGAGGGTAGATTGGAGGAGGGGGCAGTAAAAAGCAAAACACTTTCAAGGACAGATAGGGTGAAATAAGATAGAGAACAGAGTAGATATTAAGAGGAGGGAAAAGGATAGAGGGTAATACAGTTAGCAATAGTAATTATGAAAGAAATGATGAGTAGGATGCTATCAGAAAGACATATGTAAAATGCAATTCAATCTGAATACAGATTGAAGTATAATTTTTTTGTTAAAAAAATAAAAGGGGGGGCAGCTAGGTGGTTCAGTGGATAAAGCACTAGCCCTGGATTCAGGAGGACCTGAGTTCAAATCTGGCCTCAGACCCTTGACACTTACTAGCTGTGTGACCCTGGGCAAGTCACTTAACTCTTATTGCCCTATCAAAAACAAATAAATAAACAAAAAAGAGCTATGGGAAAATAGGCTGAAAATTAATTGGAAACTAAATAATGTCATCCTAAGAATTAGTGAGTCAAACAACAAATCATAGAAACAATCAATAATTTCATCCAAAAGAATGGGATGCAGCCAAAGAAGTTCTTAGGAGAAATTTTATATCTCTAAATGCTTACATGAATAATTACATTAAAACTACTCTTGGGGGCAGCTAGGTGGCACAGTGGGTATAACACTAGCCCTGAATTCAGGAGGACCTGAGTTCAAATCCGGCCTCAGACACTTAACAATTACTAGCTGTGTGGCCCTAGGCAAGTCACTTAACCCCAATTCCCTCACCAAAAACCAAAAAAACAAAACCCTACTCTTAAGTACCACTCATACCTCTCCAATTTTATAATATGAAAAAATGGAAAATAATTAATGTTGGAGGAGGTGTGGGAAATTGGAACACTAATGCATTGTTGGTGGAGTTGTGAACTGATCCTACTATTGTGCAGAGCAATTTGAAGCCATGCCCAAAAGGCTATTTCGTCTATTCTGTTTTTAAGTGGTTATTTTCTTCAGTATTCTCCTACCCCTTTTACCAAGCTTTTGATTCTTTTTTATGATTTTCTTAAATCATTCTAATTTCTCTTTCCAATTTTTCCTCTATCTCTCTTACTTGATTTTCAAAATCCTCTTTTGAGCTCTTCCATGGCTTGAGGCAAATTCATATTCTTCTTCGAGGCTTCAGATTTAGGAGTTTTGGTTTGTTGCTGTCTTCTGACTTTGTTTTTGTTTTAATCTTCCCCATCACCATAGTAACTGTCTATAGTCAGAATCTTTTTCTGCTGTATACTCATTTTCCAAGCCTATTTCTTGATTTTAACTCTAAGCTAAAGTGTGGCTCTGCTTCCAGAGTCGAGGTCGTGCTGTTCCAAGCTTCAGGTTTTTTGTGCAGTTCTTTTCAGAGATAAATCTGCAGACCAATAAGTTTTCAGTTCTTGCAAGGTTATAAGAAAAGATATATTTACTAATCTCCTGGCTTGTCTTCTTGTCTATGAATAATGACAAGCATTGTTTTCTGTCCTGGAACTGTGACCAGGGTCCCAGCTTTCCTGTGGCTGCAAGCTCTTCTATGCTAATACTCCTTCTTACCCTGGTATTGAGACCCAGGACTGCAAACTATGGGTAATGCAACAGAGTCCTGCCCACAGTGATAGCAAAGGACCTGCTTTAATTTCCTTCTGAACAATTATCCAACTCCCTTATCCTCTGTGGGATGAGAGGTCTGGTAATTACCACTGCTGTTAATTATTTGGTAACTTCCAAGGCCTATTGCTAGTTTGCTGTGGCATAGCTTATGCTGCACTGTGCTCCACTTTCATCCTGATGCAACAGACTTTTCTTACTAGTCCTCTATTGTCTTAGGCTAGAAAATTGTTTCACCCTTTCATTTTGGGGGTTCTGCTTCTCCATAATTTGTTTTGAGGCATTATTTAGAGTTGTTCAGAGGGATTTGGAAGAAGAGCTCAGATGAGCTCTTTTCTCTGCCATCTTGACTTGACTGTCCCCTCTCTCCAATGTATCTTGATGCTAGTCCTAAGGAAGGAAATCTTAAAGTTAGAGTTTGGAAGAACTTTTTGGCCATTGTGAAAATGCAGTGCAAAAGCACAGAGACTAGTTTGTAAGTAGCCACAAGTAACTGGATTGTATAGTGTGTGAAGGGAAGAAATGTGTTAAAAGACTTGTCAGGGGTAGGGAAATACTCAAGGGAAGGTGTGAAGCCTAATTAAAAGGCTATTGCAGAAGGTAGAGAAAAAAATGTCAGAGTAGCAAGAAATGAATCAGCTGGCTTCCTGTACACAACTCCTCTAAATAGATCTTGAAAATGTATGAGACCAAATGCTGATGGGGAAATCTAGAAAAAAGTCACAGTGAGTCCTCTGTCAGCTGAGGTCATCATAGGAATATAGACAGAAAAGTCTGCTAACACTGGAGATTGGAGTGGTAAAGCACATGAGGAAATAACCCAGTTTCCAGGGAGAGACTGTAAATCAAGGCAAGAGCTCTCATATCTATACTGGTGCATCTCCACACCCAAATTAGGTTACTGCAATGAGGATAGGTACCAGGTAGCTGATTTAGAGCCCACTGGTCATTTCTGGGCCACAGATCCATGATGGACTGGGAAAAAGACCTTCCTGGAAGGGGCTAGCATCCCTGGGTATCACGTAAAGAGGAAATTCAGAAACCACCAGCAACAGCAGGAATTTAGCTTAGACCCCAGAAGCTGAACAAGATCTCATTTACAGCATCTATCCCAGTCTGCTGAAGAATAATTTGCAAAGAAATCTCAGACCAAAAGTGAATCTGAAATTCTGTCACTCAGAATCAGCAAAACTACGTAGCTTGCTGATAAGGGCTGAGCCTAGAAGGAGTCTATTACTGCTCTAATTGAAACCCAGGATAGGAATTTGCAGAGCTCAAACCCAAGGGACTAGAGTGGGGTTATTAGGCTAAGCCGTGGATCAAACCACCCTGAAAGAACTGAAAGCTTGCAAGTCCACTGTCTGTCCCTGAGATCCTGGAATAAAATAACACTAAGTACTCAAGAAGGTAACAAGTCCAGCCCAGACCTTCCTTTGGAAATGCAACAGAAACCAGCTCTAATATCGTCAGAAGTCAGGAAGTCAGTTGGAAGAATAAAGAAAAAAGGAACGCCAACAAAATGAGCTATTATGGTGGAGAGAATGTTCCAGACAAAAACATAGATGTGAATAATGCCAAAACATCTATTTTTAAAAATCCCACAGAAAAACACAGCTGGGGCACAAACTACTCTAGAATTCTTAGGATAGATGAAGCAAAAAAAATTAAAGGTTAAAAATGTTTTCATAAATGCAATGAGAATTCTTGAGGGAAAATTGGAAAGGAAATGAGAGTTATGGAAGAAAGAATTGCAAAGCGAATTTATAACTTGGTACAAGAGATAAAAGACCTCACCCAAGCAAAAAAGTTCCTGAAAATTAGAATGAACCAAATAGAAGCCAATGGCTTCATGAGAAAAATGAGAAATATTAAAACAAAGTCAAAACACTGAAAAAATAGAAGAAATATAAGATATCACATAGCAAAAGAAACTGGAAAAAAAGGTTGAGGAGAAAAAAATTAAGAATCATGTACTATCTGAATGTCATGACTTTATCACATTAAAAAGAGCCAAGATGTGATAGTTCAGGAGTTCTTAAAAGAACACAAACTAGACCTCTTAGAACCAGAGGATAAAATAGTAAGAACCCATCAGTTATTTCCTAAAGGCAACCCCAAAATGAAAACCCTGAGGAACATCATAGCCAAATTTAAGCTACTAGAAAGAAAGAATCCAAATACCAAGAAGGAACATTTAGGATCACCCATGATTTATCATCTACCACCAAAAAAACAAAAATAGAGAATTTGGAATATTCTATAAGTCAAAGGACATAGACTTACAGCCAAAAATAAAGGGTAGATATGGATATTTAATGACATAGAATCTTCCAAGAATTCTTGATGAGAAGACCAGAGCTGAACAGAAACTTTAAAGTTCAAAAAGGAGTAAAAAGAAAAATAACATGGTAAATATGAATAAACAATGTCAAATGAAGAAACAAGCATACACTTCTTACATTCTAAAATAGGGAAATGATATACACATAGGGATCTTTTTTAAACCCTATCATCATCAGCATTCATAAAGAGAGTCGAGTTCTATAACACCTGGGAGTAGTTCTTTCTGGTCTTGATGATCTTAATGGAAGAATAGAAATAAAAAGGAAAAGGAATACACTAGGAATATGGGAGGGGAGAAAAGAAATTTGGGGGGAATTATCACACACAATTAGGAGTCAGGAGTACCTGAGTTCAAATCCGGCCTCAGACACTAGATACTTACTAGCTGTGTGACCCTGGGCATGTCACTTAACCCCCATTGCCCTGCAGAAAAGAAAAAAGAAAAAAGAATTCGTTAAAAGAAGGATGTGGGGGAAATGTCTCTATATATCTCTGGTTTTTGTCTTTTGTTGTTGTTGTTATTGTTTTGTTTTCTACTTTTTTTTGCTTAGCACAGGTGAGCCATTCTGAGATGGATATTCTTAAGTTGCAGCAATAGCCAGCTTTGTGAGTTAGAGATGCCAAGAGACCCACCAAGGATCTTCCCTAGCCAAGCCTGACCGACAGAAAGATTATGGAATTGTAGATTTAGAAGTAGAAAGACCCTAGAGATCATCCAATCCACTTCCCTTATTTTGTATGTGGGGAAAATGACTACAAGAGGTTAAGAGACAGAGAGACACAGTCTTCCAACCAGAGATAATGGAGAAGACTTCAGGAAAGGTTGGTCTGACTTGGGCAAAAGGGAGGCACAGCACAGGGCAGCAGCCCAGTGCCAAGGGGGTCAGGGCAAGTCAGCAGGAAGCTGGGGGCTACAGCTGAACAACTGAGGCCCCTGGATCCTGGCTTAAAAATCTGGTGGCCCAGTAGGACAATGGAAAAACCTACCTGCACCAGCCGAGAGGGCAAGTTGCCAGCTGGAGGGCCACGAACAGGATAGGTGCGACTAGGCCCACTGATCCTAGTGCACTCAGACGGGAAGTGCAGGGTGGGAGAACTGCACACACCATAAAGGACTCAGTGTGCAAAAATCCAGTGACACAGCACCTATACCCCCCCACAAGAAGCCCAAAACAGGGACCCTGGTGCCCCCAGAGCAGACCTCAACTTATAAATTAAATAAATAAGCTGCAATAATGAGTAAGAAGCAAAAAGGACCCCTCTCCATTGAGAGCTTCTGTACCAACAGGGAAGAAGCAAACACAGACTCAGATGAGGACAATACCCTCAGATTGCCTACATGTGAAGCCTCATGAGGGAAGGTGAATTGGTCTCAAGAAAAAAAAAGTCTTCCTTGGAAGAGCTCAAAAAGGACTTTAAAAATCAATTGAGAGAGGTAGAAGAAAAATGGGGAGAGAAATGAAAGCAAAACAAGAAAACTGTAAAAAAAAAGAATCAGCAGCTTGGAAAAGGAAGCACAAAGATTGACTGCAGAAAACAATTCCTTAAAAAATTCATCTGGCCAATTGGAAAAAAAGGTGCATAATCTCATTGAAGAAAACATTGCCTGAAAAATTAAAATTGGACATTTGGAAGATAAGGAATCCATGAGACACCAGGAATCAGTCAAGCAGAACCAAAAGAATGAAAAAATAGAAGAAAATGTGAAAATACCTCATTGGAAAGACAACTGATCTGGAAAACAGATCCAGGAGAGACAATTTGAAAATCACTGGACTGCCTGAAAGCCATGATCAGAAAAAGAATCTAGACACCATATTCCAGGAAATTATTAAGGAGAACTGCCCTGATGATATAGAATCAGAGGATAAAAATCATCATTGAAAGAATCCACCAATCACCTCCTGAAATAGACTCCAAAAGGAAAACCCCAAGGAATATTATAGCCAAATTCCAAAATTATCAGGTGAAGGAGAAAATACTCCAAGCAGCCAGAAAGAAGCAATTTAAATATCATGTAGCCACAGTCAGGATTTCGCAGGACGTGACAGCTTCAACGTTAAAGGACCGCAAGGTTTGGAATATGATATTCCGGAAGGCAAAGGAGCTTGGATTGCAGCCAAGAATCTATTATCCAGCAAAACTGAGCATTCTCTTTCAGGGGAAAAGATTGACATTCAATAGCATTGGGGATTTTCAATGTTTCCTGATGAAAAGACCAGAACTGAATAGAAAATTTGATCTTAACATACAAGACTCAAGAGAAGTTTAAAAAGGTAAACAGAGGGAAAAAAACGTTCCTCAATTAGGTTAAACTGTTTACATCCGTACACAGGAAGATAGCACTCATAACTCTTTTTTTTTTTTTTTTAGTGAGGCAATTGGGGTTAAGTGACTTACCCAGGGTCACACAGCTAGTAAGTGTTAAGTGTCTGAGGCCGGATTTGAACTCAGGTACTCCTGACCTCAGGGCCGGTGCTTTATCCACTGTGCCACCTAGCCACACAGTAATCATAACTCTTAAGAACTGTAAATGTATTTGGGCAGAGAGAAGGACTTTACACAGAGGGTATAAATATAAATTGTCTTTGATGTGATGATACAAAGAAAATTAAGGGGTTAAAAAGGGAGTCTGTGGGGAGGAGAGGAAAGGGGAGCTGGAATGGGGTGAATTACATTGTATGAAGAGGTGAAAAAAGGCCTATTACAATAGAGGGAAAGAAAGGAGGGATGAACATTGTTTCAACCCTACTCTCAGTAGATTTTATTCAAAGGGGGAATAACATATACGTTCATTGTGGATAAAGAAACTTAGCTCATTCTTTAGGGAAGTAAAAGGGGAAGGGAAGGGGGAACTGATAGAAGGGAGGACAAAAGAAAGGGAGATAAGGGTAAAGAAAATGGAGGGGGGTGATAAAAAGGGAGGGCAGACTGGGGGAGGCAGGGGTAAGAAGCAAAAGGTTGGTGAGGAGGAATAGGGTGAAAGAAGGGGGAAAAAGTACAAAGGGGGTAAATAGAATGGAGGGGAATAGACAGTTAGTAATAATAACTGTGAATATGAATGGGATGAACTCTGTTATAAAGCGGAAGTGAATTGCAGAGTGGATTTAAAACCAGAATCCAACAGTATGCTGTTTACAAGAAACACATTTGAAGCAGAGAGATACACACAGAGTAAAAGTAAAAGGCTGGAGTAAAATATATTATGCTTCAGCTAAAGTAAAAAAAGCAGGGGTAGCAATCCTTATCTCAGACAAAGCACAGGCAAAAATAGATCTCATTAAAAGAGATAAGGAAGGAAACTACATCTTGCTAAAAGGTATTATAGATAATGAACTAATATCAATATTAAATATGTATGTACCAAGTGGTATAGCATCCAAATTCTTAGAGAAGTTAAATGAGTTACAAGAGGAATTAGACAGAAATACTAATAAGATTGAAAGCAAGAAAACTATAGAATTAATCAATAAAACTAAGGGCTGGTTTTATGAAAAAAAACAACAATAAAATAGATAAAATATTGGTTAATTTCATTTTAAATAAGAAGGAAGAAACTAAATTAGCAATATCAAAAATGAAAAGGGTGATGTTATCACCAATGGAGTGGAAATTAAATCAATAATTAAGAATAATGTTGCCCAACTATATGCCAATAAATTTGACAATCTAAATTAAATGGATGAATATTTACAAAAATATGAACTGCCCAGGTTAACTTAAGAGGATATAAAATATTTAAATAAACCCATATTAGCAAAAGAAATTGAACAAGCCATTAATGAACTTCCTAAGGAAAAATCCCCAGGACCAGATGGGTTTACAGGTGAATTTTACCGAACATTTAAAGAACAATTAATTCCAATATCATACAAATTATTTGGAAAAATAGGTGAAGAATGAGTTCTACCAAATTCATTTTATGGTATGAATATGGTGGTGATATCAAAACCAGGCAAAGCAAAAACAGAGAAAGAAAATTATAGACCAATTTCCCTAATGAATATTGATGCTAAAATCTTAAATAAGAAATTAGCAAGGAGATTACAGCAAGTGATGACCAGGATAAAACACTATGACCACGTGGGATTTATACCAGGAATGCGGGGCTCGTTTAACATTAGGAAAACTATGAGCATAATCAACAACATCAATAAGAAAACTAAACAAAATCATATGATTATCTCAATAGACGCAGAGAAAGTTTTTGACAAAATACAGCACCCATTCCTAATAAAAACACTAGAGAGCTTAGGAATAGGTGGAGCTTTCCTTAAAATAATAAACAGTATCTACCTAAAACAATCAGCAAGCATTATATGCAATGGAGATAAATTAGAGGCCTTCCCAATAAGATCCGGGGTGAAATAGGGATGTCCATTATCACCCCTATTATTTAATATTGTACTAGAAATGTTAGCTTTAGCAATCAGAGAAAAAAAAAAGGAATTAAAGGAATTAGAATAGGCAAGGAGCAAACAAAACTATCATTCTTTTCAGATGATATGATGGTATACTTAAAGAATCCTAGAGAATCAACTCAAAAATTACTTGAAACAATTAACAACTTTAGCAAAGTAGCAGGATATAAAATAAAGCCACATAAATCATCAGCATTTCTATACATGACCTACAAAGTCCAGCAGCAAGAGATAGAAAGAGAAATTCCATTTAAAGTAACGGTAGATAATATAAAATACTTGGGAGTTTACTTGGCAAGACAAACCCAGGAACTCTATGAATACAACTACCAAACTCTCTTCACACAAATCAGATCAGATCTAAATAATTGGAAAGATATCAATTGCTCATGGATAGGCAGAGCTAATATAGTAAATATGACAATACTACCTAAATTAATTTACTTATTCAGTGCCATACCAATCAGACTACCTAAAAATTATTTTATAGAGCTAGAAAAAATAATAACAATATTCATCTGGAAAAACAAAAAATCAAGAATATCCAGGGAAATAATAAAAAAAAATGCACAGGAAAGTAGGTTAGCGGTACCAAACCTGGAGCTTTACAATAAAGCAGCAGTCATCAAAACTATCTGGTACTGGCTAAGAAACAGAATGGAGGATCAAAGGAATAGGATAGGCACAGGAAACACAGTAGTAAATGACTTTAGTAATGCACTATTTGATAAACCCAAAGACTCCAGCTTCTGGGATAGGAACTCAGTATTTAACAAAAACTGCTGGGAAAACTGGAAGATAGTATGGCAGAAATTAGGCATAGACCAACATCTTACACCTTATACTAAAATAAGGTAAAAATGGATACATGATTTACACATAAGAGGTGATACCATAGGTAAATTAGGAGAGAAAGGAATAGTTTACCTTTCAGATCTTTGGAAAGGAAAACAATTTCTGACCAAAAAAGAGATAGAGAATATCATAGAATGCAAAATCGATTATTTTGATAACATTAAATTTTAAAAAAATTTGTACAAACAGAAGCAATGCATCCAAAATTAGAAGGGAGACAGAAAGCTGGGAAATAATTTTTATGGCAAGTACTTCTGATAAAGGCCTCATTTCTAAAATATATAGGGAAGTAAATCAAATTTATAAGAATCCAAGTCATTCCCCAAATGAGAAATGGCCAAAGGATATGAATAGGCAGTTTTCTGATGAAGAAACCAAAGCTATCTATTCCCATATCAAAACATGCTCTAAATCTCTAATGATTGGGGAGATGCAAATTAAAACAACTCTGAGGTACCACCTGACACCTATCAGATTGGCTAAAATGACAAAAAAGGAAAATAATAAATGTTGGAGAAGCTGTGGAAAAATTGGAATACTAATGCATTGTTGGTGGAGCTGGGAACTGAGAGCAATTTGGAATTATGTCCAAAGAGCTATAAAGCTGTGCATACCCTTTGCCCCAACAATACCATTTTTGGGTCTTTTTCCCAAAGAGATCATGGAAAGGGGAAAAGGACCCACAAATACAAAAGTATTTATAGCTGCTCTTTATGTGGTGGCAAGGAATTGGAAGTTGAGGGGATGCCCATCAATTGGGGAATGGCTGGACAAGTTGTGGTATATGAATGTAATGGAATACTATTGTGCTGTAAGTAACAATGAGCAGGAGGAGTTCAGAGAAACCTAGAGGGTCTTGTGTGGGCCGATGATGAGTGAGATGAGCAGAACCAGAAGAACATTGTAAACAGTATCATCAACATTGTGTGTTGATCTACTGTGATGGACTATATTCTTCTCACCAATGCAATGGTACAGAAGAGTTCCAGCGAACTCATGATGGAAGAGGATCTCCAAATCCAGGGAAAAAAAAAAGAACTGTGGAGTATAGATGCTGAATGAACTATACTATTTCTTTTGTTTTTGGTGCTGTTGTTGTTTTTCTATTTTGAGGTTTTTCCTCATTGCTCTGATTTTTCTTTTATAACATGACTAATGCAGAAATATTTTTAATGTTTTATATATATATAAAACCTATACCAGATTACCTGCTGTCTAGGGGAGTGGGGAGGGAGAAAAATCTGAAATTGGCAAGCTGGTATGAACAAAAGTTGAGAACTATCTTTACCTGTAATGGGAAAAAAATAAATAAAATACTTTATTAAAATTTAAAAAAAATCCTAAAGGTATTATACAGAAAACCAGAGATATAATAGTGATTCCTTCCTAGATAATTAGCTTTCAAAGCACATAGGTACTCTTAATGGCATAGCATAATGTACATATTGAAAAAGAAAGGGACAACATAAAGCTAAAAACAGAGGTTTTTTTGGTTTTTAAGAACAAATTTTAAAAATTCATATTCCCTTAAGCAAATAAATCACTTTTTATCAAAGTGAAAATTATATTGATCATAGGGTCAACACATAAAATAGAACTTTTACTTTTAGCATGAATTCCTTAATGCCTTGAATAAAATCTCTTCCCAAGTTGTCTCTACTACATTTCCTGTTTCACCTTTGAAATAGAGCATCTGTCTGTCCTCCAAGAATGCCCTTGGAAATGAAACATGTCCTAAAACTACATGGGCTCGATTCTTGAATAAAAATAAAATAAATTCAGAACCAATATAGCATTAATATTTCATACATCTTTTACTTTAATATTGCATCAGTAGCAAATTAGAATTGAAGCCTAGATTTTCATGTTTTGAATATTAACCAGTGAAGCTTCCTGCTGTCTTGTGAGAGTTTATTTCCTTCTACCTCATTTGAAGTAAATTTTAAGAGGCCTTGATCAGACAAAGTGCAAAATATCTCCTGGAACCCTGTGAGACTTTAGGTCAGTGTGTGATGCTCTGATTGACTTAGTAAAATATCAACCACCAAACTAAAAGCCATGTGGAAACTTAAAGCCAATAGGAAAGTTGATATTTCAGGTTCTGCAAAAATGTGGAAAAGATGTTAACCAAGGAAAAGAGTTGTTGAAACTACTGTAGTTTTAATACAAACTATCATTTCCTTCAGGAAACAAAGGCATCATACACTTGGGTAATCTGAATTATCAGGTGAGAGCCAATAATAATTTAGTCATTCAGTCAAAGTCTTTAACTGGGGAAAGTCATTGAATAACCTAGATTGATGCAAAACATGAGATATGTTTTTTTTCTCTTATTAGCAATTCAAAGCATTATTCCATAAGGTGTTCAATCAATAAACATTTTCCCGGGTACTGTGCTAAGTGCTAAGGAATGCAAAAAGAAGCAACAGATATTCCCTGCCTTCAAAGAGTTTGCGATCTAATGAGGTACACAGCAATTCACACACACATATGCATACATACATACATATACATATGTACACATATGTATGTATACTTATGCATATACACAAAGCAATCTATATATAGGATAAATAGAAAAAAATAACACAAAGAATTAAGAGGGATTAGGGAAGATTTCCTATAGAAGGTAGGATTTGTCAACGATTTTAAGTATTTTTTGAGAACCTAGTAACTTCTTTAAGCTTAAATTTCCTTATCTGTAAAATGGAGGTAATAAAACTTGCAATAACTACCAACCACAGAGTTGTTATCAAGGAAATGTTTGCAAATCTTGAAGCATATATAAATATCATTATAATCAACTAGAAGGAAATCAACTTGTACACAAGTATGATATAAATAGACTCTGATGAGAGAAAAGGAGAAATACATAACAGCTACCTAGAAAATTATGAAGAGGAGGTCACTTACAGCTGAGGAAATTAGATAAAGCTTCACAGTGAAGGTAGCACCTGAGTTTGACCTTAAAGGAAGAAAATAATTTTAATAGGTAGAAATGAGGTGTCAGTATATTCTAGTAGTAGGAAATGGAACTGCTTTGCATGGGAGAAGAAGGATGCAGTACAGGACTGGAGGTCAGCTAATAGTCCAATTTAGTTGGAATAGGGAGGACATGAAAGGAAGTAATATGAAATAAATCTGAAAAGATAAATAGGAACCTGTTTTGAAGAACCTTAAACACCATGCAAAAATATTTGAACTCTAAGGTTTTTGAGCAAGGGAATTTTACAATATGAAGACCCTTCTTCAGTTATGTGAAGAGGAATGGATTGGAGAAGAGAAAAAACACTAAGTCAAAGAACCAGTTTGGCAGGCAACTACCATAGCCTATGCCAATAGAGTTATTTCTTTGAAAGCTGTAGCAGGCTGGGTCTTTATGAGCATATCTCCAAAGAATGGGTATATGAAAAGGCATTTAGTAAGTGTTTACTATGTGCTAACATCTCCAGTTGTTCTGATGTATATCTTCCTACTGGACCCAGAAGGCTCCAGAGGAAAGAGTGAGGCTAGTGATTTTGCACAGCTCTCTCTCACTTAAACCTAATTCACTGAAAGTCATGACATCACCTTCCTGATGTCATGGTCTTCTTTGTGAACAAAGGACAAACATCAACAACAACTACAAAATTCCAACAACCTGTGGCAAGCATTTACCTAAATGCTGAGAATATAAACTCAAGAGCAAAGACAAAATATTTTCAAGACAAGGTGAGGAAAAAAGATACCAGTTGGCTAAGAACTGGAAATCAAAGAAATGCCCATCATTTGGGGAATGGCTAAACAAGCTGTGGTATAGGAAGGTGATAGAATATTATTGTGCTATAAGAAATGACAAGCAGGATTATTTCAGAAAGGCCTGGAAAGGCTTATATGAACTGATGTATAGTTAAATGGGCAGAATCAGGAGAATGTTGTGCACTGTGACAGAATTATTTTTCAATGAAGAATTGTGAATGACTTGACTACTCTCAGTAATACAATAATCCAAGACAATCTCAAAGGACTAATGATGAAGCATCCTATCCGCCTTCAAGGAAAGAATGAATATTGATTAAACACAGATTGAAGGATGATATTTTTCATTTTCATTTTTTTATTCAAGATCCCTTATACATGATTACTAATATGGTAATGTTTTACAAAATCACACATATGGGGCAGCTAGGTGGCACAGTCGATAAAGCACTGGCCCTGGATTCAGGAATACCTGAGTTCAAATCTGGCCTCAGACTTAACACTTACTAGCTGTGTGACCCTGGGCAAGTCACTTAACCCTCATTGCCCTAAAAAAAAAGAATAAAAACCCAAATTGCACATGTATAACCTATATCTGATTGTTTACTACCTCAGTGAAGGGGAAAGGGAGGAAAGCAAGGAGGGATAGAATTTGGAACTCAAAACTTTAAATAAAAAATGTCAATTATTATTTTTAAAAAGAAGAACTAATTTCAGTGTCTTGATTAATTAGGTTAAAATGTTCCTTTTCAGCTAATACATTTCTACTAGATCTACTAGATCTCTCCATTTTTGCATGTTTATAGATAATGTTTTGATAATTATTGTTATCTCACTTCATGTTCTTATCCTTGGTACTTCATTTATAGAATCACAGAGATGGAAGGACCTTAAGATGCTCCCTACTCTAAAATATACCTGAACAAGAATCCCATCTACCACTTAGTTGAAGAGTGATCATCCAGGCTTTGCTTGAAAACATTTAGGGAGGACGATCTGCCTTCTAGAGACAGCCCATTGAAACAGATATAATTGTCAGGAAGTTTTTCATAACACTAAACCTAAATGTTCCTCTTTCCAACTTCCATTCACTATTTCTAGTCTTTTCCTCTGGGGCCAAGTAAAACAAACATTTAAACACCTAAAGAAAGTTGCCATTTCTCTAATGCGTCTTCTCTAGGCTAAAAGCAAAACAAAGCAACAACAAGAAGTCTTTAACCAGTTCTCATATGACAATCTAGTGGTCCCACAACTTTGGACTAGCCTCCCCTGGATGCTCTCAAATTTATTAATATTCTTTCTAAAATGTGGTGCCGTGGACTGAAGTGAACGGAACTGAACAAAATAATCCACATGGGATCTTACCAGGGACTATTGCTTCTCTAGACACTACCTACTTAAGGCCATATCACATTAGCTTTTGCTGGCTAGCACATTGTGAAACCACACTGAGTTTACAATGTGTGAAAATCTCATACTATTTAGATAAACTACTATTTAATGACATCTTTTCCAAGTTGAATTTGTAAAGCTGATTTCTTAAACACAAGTATAGGATTTTATATCAGTTCCTAGTAAATGTCATTTTATATAATTTGGATGAATATTCTAACCTGTCAATAACTTTTGGGATCATAACTCTTATCATTCAATGTATTTGCTCTTATTTATCTCTTAGCTTTGTCTCATCTATAAATTGGATTATATGCTATTTATGCCTATATCCTAGTTATTAATCGAGATTTTACCTAATGCAAAATTAAATAAAAATTCTTAGTATACAGCATTATGATCTCCTCTTGTTAATGAATATCTTTTGAGTTTAGTGATTCAACCAGGTCTAAAATATCCTGGCTGTCCTATTATCCAGCAAATATCTCTCCATGTTTTCCACAAAAATAATATGAGCAACTTTAGGAATGCTTTGCTAACATGTAGCATAGCATTCAACACAACTACTTGCCTTAAAAATGGAAATAAGGTTAGATTGACATGATCTGATCTTTATTGGGTTTTTGTTGTTGTTCTTGTTGTTGTTGGTGGGGTTTTTTGTTTGTTTGTTTGTATTTGTTTTTGTTTTGTGGGGCAATGAGGGTTAATTGACTTGCCCAGGGTCACACAGCTAGTAAGTGTCAAGTGTCTGAGGCTGGATTTGAACTCAGGTCCTCCTGAATCCAGCACCAGTGCTTTATCCACTGCACCACCTAGCTGCCCCCAACATGATCTGATCTTAATGAATCTGTACTCTCTCTTAGTGATTGCATTTTCCTTTTACATATATTCACTAAAACCCTTAAATGATACTGTCTAGAATTTTGTAAGGCATCAAAGTCAAATTTAACAGCCTACAGTTCTAAGATTCCATTCTTTCCCCCTTTAATGAAAATTGGAATTATGTTGGTCCTTCTCCATACCATCAAGTCTAGTTGACAAACATTTATTAAGTGATTAATACATGCCAGGAACTGTGTTAGAGCTGGAAATATAAATAGCAATAGAAATACATTCCCTGCCCTCAAGGAGCTTACATTCTAATGAAGAAGGACAACATATATATATATTTTTTAAGCTGAAATCTATAATACAGATAGTTGGGAGTAGATTCTGGATAGGATATGTACTCCCAACTATCTGGACCTTCTCTTCCAATCACTTCACCCTTCCATGCATACCTTGTATTATAGTTATATTTAAGGAAAGAAGAGCATGATTAGAGATAGAAACACTGCTTAGGGTAATGCTTAGATGATATTGAACAATGAAGAAACAGAAGAACCTATAATTTTAAATTGCCATTACTTTCCAAGCTTCACACCTAACTCTCAAGATGATTGTAGTCCTTTCCTCTGATTTGCTTGTTCTTCCCAGAATATCCATTCTAAGGAAAACTCCAAGGAATAGCCATGGCTATCTTCTTTCCTTAAATATAACTAAAACCAAAACCAAAACCAAACAAAATCAAAATCAAAACTCCAAATGATGCATCTCTCCCCTCTGCTATTTTTCTTTTGGATCACTTGCCTTGATATTCTCAAGTCATTTTTGCTTTAGCAATCCTGATACTCTTCCTTCTTCATCATACGTTACTTTCAAATTAGAACTCCATTATCTTTTCTTGTTTCCATCTTTGGCACATTTAAAAAATATATCTAAACTCATCAGAAAGATGAATTTTCTAAGAATTCCTGTATCTCTTCAGGCAAGTCTTCCTTTTCCCTATCCATCAGAATTGCTTCCTTCTATGGTCTCACAATTTTGTTCTTGAGATTTTCCCACTTTCTTAATTTAACTTTTCCTATAAAATCTGAGGCTGTGATGTCCTCCCTATATTTTTCATGGATGATTTTAAATCTACTTTTCAAAATCTATAATGCATATCAAAATAAATATAAATTTTATCTCCTTATCTATCATCAGTTTGAAGATGAATCAACCATGTCATCCAAAAGTTTTAATCAATTTCTATTCCAGTAGCCAGGTCCTCCCAGTTGGTATACCTCAGGATCAGAATAACCCACCCCTTCCTTTAGTGGTTCCTCTACCTTTTGAAGGATTACCTAATATTAATGAATGTCAACAAATTAAGGCTTTGCTTTTGGGGGTTGAGAAGGAGGGAAGGAAAAAGAACAACAGCATGAGCCAGTGATGGGGGAGGGGGAGGAGAGATAGAGAAAGAGTACTCCAACAACTAGGCAGATAACTGAAGCTCTATGTTATTCCTGTGTCGTATGTCTCTAGGTCAATCTTGTGATCTCTTCCCCAAACTCCTTCAGTGATAGGAAACCCACTACCTAAGGAAGATAACCAGTGTTGTAATGTTGGGGCACTTTACTCATTAGAAAGTTTTTTTCCTATTAGATTGTGAACTCCATCAAATTGATTTTCTTTTCTGGATGGCCTGACAACCCTTCAAGGTTAAGCATCTTTATTTTCTTTAACTATTGTTAAAGATGGGGGCAGCTAGGTGGCACAGTGGGTAAAGCAGTGGCTCTGGATTCACTAGGACCTGAGTTTAAATCCGGCCTCAGACACTTGACACTTACTAGCTGTATGACCCTGGGGAAGTCACTTAACCCTCACTGACTCATCAAAACAAACAAAAACCAACCAAACAAAAATTACTATTAAAGATCCCCATCATCCAGAGATTCCCTGATTTGTTAATGTTCTCAAAATCTGGCAATTTAGAGATAACAATATTATATTATGACTTCCAGGGCAAAGCCAAGATGGCAAAGGAAAGTCAGTGAGCTCTCGAATTCATGACATGATTGTTAAACAAAACATCCAAATAATGCCATAGGACAATGCCTGAAGCAGTAAAACCCACAGAAGAATGTGCTGAAATCATCTTCTAACCAAGAACTGCTTGGAAGGTCAGAAGGAGGGAGCTGCTATGCTGAGACAGAAGTGGAGCCCAACCCCACAGTCACCCTGACACAGATCCAGTCCCAGGAAGGCCTCACCAGAGAAGGAGACCCCCAGAGACTCTGAATCAGTTGAAGCACCAGTGTTGTCTGGAACTAAGCTCACAGTCTGGTGAGAAGGCTGAGCCCTTACCAGGGGGTAGATTACAGAGTTCTATGCTGGTGCTGAGGCAGAACTTGGGTTTTTCACCTCTGCTGGGAAACAGGAGGTAGGCTTGAGTAGCAGTGGCCCAGGTGGGGAAGGGGCACAGGCTCATTGAAGCTGGCAACCACAACACACAAAGCTGGTTGATTGGCAAGTTGGTCTTGGGTCATCTATGGACCAGGGAATAGGCCAGGTGAGTGAATAACCTGATCCTCCTTAAATCATACCACCTGGGGCCTCCTGAAGCTTGGGATACAGCAGCCTGGAAACAGTGCCCCACTTTAAGAAGCTAAAAGTCAAGTAAAAGAAAAGCAAAATGAGCAGACAGAAAAAGGTGAGGACCATAGAAAGTTTCTTCAGTGACAAGGAAGATTGAGGTGCAGCCTCAGAGGAAGATGTCAACATCAGGGCCCCTATATCTAAAGCTTCCAAGAAAAATATGAATTGGTCTCAGGCCATAGAGGCACTCAAAAAGGAATTTGAAGATAAAGTTAGAGAGGTAGAGGAAAAAATGGAAATAGAAATGAAGGTGATTCAGGAAAGACATGAGAAAAAAGTCAACAGCTTGAGAAGCCAAATTAGCCAAATGGAAAAGGAGGTAGAAAAGCTCTCTGATGAAAATAATTGCCTAAGAATTAGGACTGAACAAATAGAAGCCAGTGACTTTAGGAGAAACGAAGACGCAATATAGCAAATCTAAATGAATAAAAAAAAATAGAGGGCAATGTGAAATATCTTCAGGGAAAAACTGTTGACCTAGAAAATGGGTCCAGGACAGATAATTTGAAAATCATCTACGTGAAAACCACTATCAAGGAAAGAGCTTAGACATCATCTTCCAAGAAATTGTCAGGGAAAATTGCCCTGATATTCTGGAAGCTGAAGGTAAAATGGAAATTGAAAGAATCCACCAATCACCTCCAGAAAGAGATCCCAAAAGGAAAACTCCTAGGAATATTAAAGCCAAATTCCAGAGCTCTCAGGTTAAGGAAAAAATATTGCAAGCTGCCAAAAAGAAAGAATTCAAGTACTGTGGAGCCCCAATCAGGATAGCACAAGATCTAGAAGCTTCTACATTAAAGTACCAGAGGACATGGAAAATGATATTCCAGAGGGCAAAGGAATTGGGATTACAACAAAGAATCACCTACCCAGCAAAACTGAGCATAACCTTTCAGAGGAAAAGATGGGACTTTAATGAAAAAGGGGACTTTCAGGTATTTGTAATGAAAAGACCTGAACTGAATTGGAAATTTGACTTCCCAATACAAGAGTCTAGAGAACCATAAAAAAATTGGAGTTGTGGGACATACCTAGGATCGTGCAGTGGGTGACTGTCTTGTGTCTGAGGACAGGTTTGGGCTGGGATCCCCCTGGGTCCTAGAGTGGATGCTTTGTCCACTCTGTCATCTATGACCCATGATGACATCTTTAGGGTTAAATTGAGGGGTATGGGGAATGCACTGGGGGAGGGGGAAGGGCAGAGGTAGCATGAGGTGAAATCCTACATGAAAGAAACAAGGAAAGGGCTTATGGAGCAGGGTGGGGGGGTGGGGGGGCGGGGAGGAGCAGGGCAGCAAATGAATTTTACTCTCATCAGAAAAGGCTAAAAGACCTTAAACTCATCAGAATTGCCTCAAAGAGCGATTAACACACACACACCCAATTGAATGGAATAATCTATTTAATCTTGGCAGTAAATGAGTCCAACACTCATCAGAATTGGCTCAAGGAGGGAATAACATACATACTCAATTGGGTGGAGTAATCTCTCTAACCCTGTAGGAAAATAGGAGGGGAAGGGGATAAAGAGAGAGGGGCAAAAGAAGGAAGGGCAGAGTGGGGGAAGGGACAGACAGAAGCAAATCTCTTTTGAAGAGTGATAGGATGAAAGAAGATGGATAATACAATAAATATCATGGGGAAGGGAATAGGATGGAAGGGAAACAGTTAACAATAATAATCATGAAAAAGAGAAAAAGGCCAAAAATTGTACAAAAAATATTTATAGCAACTCTTTGTGGTGGCTAAGAATTGAGAATCAAGGGATTGTTCATCAATTGAGGAATGACTGAAGAAGCTGTGGTGTATGATTGTGGTGGAATGGTCATGTGCTATAGGAAATGACAAACAGGATGATCCGAGAAAAACCTGGAAAAACTCATGAATTGATGTATAGCGAAGTGAGCAGAACTGGGAGGACATTGTGTGTAGCGACAGCAATATTGTTCAGTGAGTAATTGTGAATGACAACTACTCTCAGCAGTTCAATGATCTAAGACAATCCCAAGGGACTGATGATGAAGTACACTATCCACACCCATAGAAAGAACTGATAAAAAGAGCACTTGTGGATTGTACATGTATAACCTGGTTGCGGTCTTGTGGAGGGGGGAAGAAAGGGAGGGAGGGAGAAAAATTTGGAACTCTAAATCTTATGAAAATGAATGTTGAAAACTATCCTTACATGTAACTGGAAAAAATAAAATAAATGTTTTTTGTAAATGTGCCCAATAATGTGGGCATATGGGTACTATGAAAAATAGAAGACTCAGAAACCGAAGGGGAAATAGCAAATATTTAGTGTCTTTAAATAAGAAACTTCTAGGCAAAATTTCAGTAAATTGTGTTAATGATGAGGAATGAATTGTATGTATAAATGTACCATGTAAAAACTCTTTACATTAAAAAATTCTGCCCTGTGAAAAAATAAAAACAAAATGAAATGTCAGAAGCTTCTATTTGGAACAAACTTACTGAGTCCCAGTCCAACTCATTCCTGAAAAAGAATCCCCACCACAACACACTCAGTCATTTCTTCAATACCTCCACTGAGAGGGAGTCCATCAATTAACATGCATTCATTAAGCATCTCTGACCTGCTAGGCACTAGGCAAATCCCTGAAGATTCAAATACAAGATTGAAGTGGTTCCTGCCATTAAGAAGCTTATATTAGGAAAGACCAATATGTATCTCTAAGCTTATACAAGATAGATAAAGTATAATAGGTGAGGGGAAGACATCAGCAGTTTGGAGGTGGGGGTGAGAAAAGGTCACTCATGTGTGGTACAGGGATTGAGCTGAATCATGGAGGAAATCAGCAATTCTATATTGTGGAGATGATGAAGGAATTTACTCTAGATAGAGTAAACACCACCGCAATAAAACCTAGGAAATGTTATCATGGATTTGGTACAAGGTTAGATCACCTAAGAAGGAGGCACTCGCGGAAGATATCAGGAATCTGCTTCTGAGAGAAGATATCTTTTGTTGTTCTACCACTAGTATGGGAGAAGCCTCTTCTGTCTGTGTAGCTGGCACTGGCTGTGGTTTTCAATGTCAGACTGAAAAAATAAAGAAAATAAAAGAAAATGGGCAGCTAGGTGGCATAGTGGATAAAGCACTAGCTCTGGATTCAGGAAGACCTAAGTTAAAATCTGACCTCAGACACTTGACACTTACTAGCTTTGTGACACTGGTCAAGTCACTTAACCCTCATTGCCGCCCCCCCCCCAAAAAAAAAGAAAAAGAAAATATGTCAGACTGAGGAACAGTTGATCTAGAGAGCTTTCTGGTGCTGTCTAGAGGGAAAAGTCTTGTGCACTGACATCAGGGGTACCATGAAGTAAAATAGAGGGAAGAAAGTGCCTGAGGGTCTCCTAACCTTGCCCTGCCCCACTTTAGTCCAAGTAATTTCAAGAAATGGACTTTGAGCACAGAATTCTAGGCTGGAGATTGCAACCTGACCATCAGGGAAATTCTGTGAAGCCAGGGTCCCAGGATGAAAGCCAGGGGTGGTGGGAGCAGAGTGTGCTGTGACTTGGAACTTGGTGGGACTAATGCATGTATTCTGTTCTCCCCACCCCATGTTTGTTCTTTCTATTACCTCGAAATAAATATTTCTTTGTAAAAGCTAATCTCATGTTAAGCAATTAGATGAAACTGGGTTGCCTGGATTTCTAAGACTGAACAATATAAGTGAGCCAATTGCAGAGATGAGAACCCTCCCCCCAGCCCCAAGGGTATTGGAGAGCCCTGTGGAGGGGATGAAATGTAACATAACACACCTGGCCTTCACGCATTGCGTGGTAGATATTGATTGTTAAGATGCTAGCATGTATATAGCACTTGAAGATCCACAAATTACTTTACATATATTATTTCATTTGAGCTTCCTGACAACCTTATGAAGCAGGTGCTCTTATTAACTCCATTTTATAGATGAGGAGGCAGAGAGAGGTTAAATAACTTGCCCAGGGTCACACAGCTTATAATCATCTGAAACAGGTTCAAACTCAGGTTGTACTAACTCCAAATCCTAGAATCTATCCCTTGTGACACATAGCCGCCAGGGGGAGTTTGGGGTGTTGGAAGGGTGCAGCAAGCACTACAGCAAAAAAGTGGGAGATGGAATGTCATTTACAAAGGATAATAAAAAGGCCAGTCTGGCCGCACACTCTTAAGAGCTTTCAAAATATAAGCATAGTTGGTCAGTTGAATTTATCAAGGAGAGTTAAGTATTCTTACTATCTTGGATATCATATGCCTAATAGCTAGTTTCATCTTGCCCTTTCTAGTCCAAAAGACACAAGGGCATTGATTTTGAACTGCACAGTCATTCTTGGGAGGAAAAGCTGAAACAAAATATGAATTGATCACTTCCACCTTCCCCCAGTTGTCAGTTACCATCATCATCCCTCCCCCCATTAATAGTTATCCTTTCTCTTTGATTTTATTTTTCTTTTCTTCCCAATAATTTTAAAAAAAATGACAAGTACTACTCATTTTTCAATATTTCCAGCCATTCTCATCATCCTCAGCTCATTGTGACCTTTAACTTATTCTGTCATTTTTCTTACACTTCCGCATCTGTCCTGTTAAATGCCCTTGCTTCTATATTCTTTATATATCCTCTTTAAGGTACACTTAGTATTTTATTTTTCTGGGGTGGGGGGTTAGGAATCTTGATGGGTAAATGGTTCAATCTTAGTGTACCTCACAGACATAGTTTTCTCAACACCTTGTTGTGGACTGTACAGATCACATAATGACATAGTTTCAAATATAGACTGGACAGCACAAAGAAGGGAAAGATACTAGTCTGATGGCTCTGCCTCCCATGATATTATAGTTGGTGAACTTTTTAATGGCCTTGTCCTTGGGCATGCAGCGGGTGTAAACAGTATACCATATGGCCTGCAAGTGACCACATCTCTCCTCTTTGTATCTATTGTTCCTTCTCTGAATTATCTTGTGAATAAGGAGGATTATAATTCTAATACGATCAAAATTATTTCCTCTTCTATCTTTGAAATTTCATACCTCAGCATTTCCTATCTTTCCATAGCTAACTTCACCTGTAGAATTTTAGTCAACAAGGATGCTTCTTATCTTTCCTCTGAACCTTTTGAAATCCTTTCTCCTCAAATCTAGGGAGATTGTGAACATATACCTGGAATTCCCCTTCTAGAATGAAATCGTCATTCCCTCCAAGGTTATCATTAATTCTTCTCTAGTTTGATAGTGAAAATTATATTCAGAACAAAATTCCCTCTTCTTGGTTCCTCCACCTTTTGAAGGATGAAATTATCATGAGAATGAATCTATAGATTATTAACTACTCTGCTTTTGGCGGAAAAAATTTTCAGCAGACATTTGGATTTCTTGAAGCTCATATTGCCTATTCTTTAGATTTCTGGTTGTTTTCCTGAATTCTACATCTTTTTCTTCTTCCCATACAGATATTCTTTTTTTTTTTTCTTTTTAGTAAGGCAATTGGGGTTAAGTGACTTGCCCAGGGTCACACAGCTAGTAAGTGTTAAGTGTCTGAGGCCGGATTTGAACTCAGGTATTCCTGAATCCAGGGCCGGTGCTTTATCCACTGCGCCACCTAGCTGCCCCCCATACAGATATTCTTGATGACAAAAAAATTCCTTTTGTCCCTCTGTTGAGCTTCACTAAAATGCTCACAACAATGCTTCTCCTTTCTGATTCTCGAGTTCCTTCACATGAGCATACCTTGTTAATATACAGTGCTATGGTTTATTTTTGTTTTGTTTTCATAATATCTTCCAATCCAGACCCTTTTTTTTACTCATGAATATCATGATACAATATTCCAGCAGTATGGATCCCTAGTTAAGATTGTTTGTTGACTAAAACTCTGAATTTATGTGGAAATTTTAGAGGTCATGAGTTTTACTACTGTCTCTTTTTATGGATTTTGACTCCTGTGAGCTTCTGAAGATCTCAGCACCTAATCTTCTGATGATGCAACTTCTATCTTTGATATTTAATATATGGATATGTGTAAGCAATTTTCTTGCTCCTTTACCATTTTTTGGTTTGACAATAGATGTGAAAGCATTTTGAAAAATTAAAAACATTATTACTATGAAAACCACAGAGGTATTAGAATATACTGGCAATAGTCAAGTGGCTTGGTGGATGGAGTCCTGGGCCTAGAGTAAAAATGTCTGGCATTAAAATCAAGCTTCACACACTTACGAGATGTGTGGTCCTAATCTTTCTATAATTCATTTTCCTCATCTGTAAAATGGAGGTAATAATAGCACCTACCTCATAGGATTATTGTAAGGCTCATATGAGAAAATATATGTAAAGCTCTTTGCAAACATCAAAACACCATATAAATGCTAGCTACTATTAAATGCTAGCTATTAGTCGAGGTCCATTGGGCCTCCTAAGCTCTAATCCCAACTCTTTTCACCAGCAAGTTCAAGCTTTGGTTTACTTCAAATTGACAACTATCAGTACTTCTTTTGCTTCTTACAGTTCCCAAAATTCAAAGCCCTTTCACTACAAATAGTGGGGATGCAGGCCCAGGATTTTAGCAGCAAAAGATGTAAAAGGCCAACCACTCAATGTGGCCAAGATTCTTATCATTTAGTTCTGTCCTTCAATATTACTAAAGGGCACTGATCCAACTCTGACTGGATCCCTTCCTGCCATTTTTTGTAATACCTTGTTATTAGTTTAATTCTAGCTTTCTTTTTATAGAGTTGTCTGTCCAGGGCTACCCTTCTCAGGTTGACACTCTCTACTTTTCCACTCCTCAGTTATAGGAGATGTGGACTCCTATTTGAGTTTACAAGTAAGGGAAGATCTTCTACATGCAGGCAACTGAGATCAGTGATTCATGGAACATTATGTCCTAACCTCAGGCTATAACATCAGAAAAATACATTCTATCCCCTCCATATTGCAATCAACAAGAAAGGACTGAAACCTTTTTGGACACCCTCCCCCAACTATTTGGGTGGCACAGTAGATAGAGTGCTGGGCCTGGAATTAGGAAGACCTGGGTTCAATCTACCTTCAGACACTTACTGGCTGTATGACCCAGGGAAACTTATTTAATACTGTTTGCCTCAGTTTCCTCATCTATAAAATGCGCCTAGAGAAGGAAATGACAAACTACTCCAGTATCATTGCTAAGAAAACCCCAAAAGGCATCACATAGTCATCTACAACTGGAAAAAACTAAACAACAACAACTAACTATCTTCTAGGATGGGCCAGTGCCCTCCCCTCCTCTCCTACCTTTCTCTGAGTCAATCCTTTACACAAGTTTCCTCACTCAACTACAATTGCTTAGTGTTCTTAACCATTTCACTTTACCCCTTTCCCACAATTTTTGGATACTTTCCACAGTTTTGTATCTTCTTTGGAAACTGTTCCCTTTCATACCCTGGTGCCCCCTGCCCCTCTCTCTCTCTCCTGGTTCTGGCTGGTCCTCTGATGCAGATTTGATCGTATCATATTTTTAACTTAACTCCTACTCACTCATTTGTTCTACCTGTGCCATGCAGGAAATGGGCTAGGAAACTTGGGCACCTGGCTAGCCACCTCTGCGATCAAACCACCTTGTTTCATATCTTATCTTCTCAGACTGCTTTATCATCTCTTTCTGAACTTGCATTCCCAGGTGACCCTAACCCTAGATAACTATTCTTGAGTTAGGCTAACAGAAATGAATAGATGATAGGGATTAGAAAGCTTCTTTTACCTTCCCATTTCAGGATATAGCATTACTACCTGCCCTTTCCCCTTATGTGGATAGATCCTGAAGATTTTTTAATACGGTAATTAAAATAACAAAGTTCTTTCAACACTTTCAATCTTCTCCATCCCAACAATCAGACACAGTTATTTCACCTCCAATAGTCCAAAGAATAAACTACAAAGTATGGAGGATAATAATTATCATACTCCTGGACTTGAAATTATTTCGACAGTATAAATAGGCTAAAGTGGAAGTTACTTGATTTGATATTAATTCACAGCAGCAATTGGTGAGATCATGCAGAAATCTCTGTGCAGCCACATTTCGTGTCTTTTGGATAAGAACCAACTGGAGTCTAGCAATGAAAACTAGCATACCTTGGACCTCAGCCTTGACATAACCTTGTAATTGGAGTCCTGCCAAGCAGTAGCAACAGGAAGTATAGTTAGAGAGAAGTTTAGAAATGGTTCACTTGTATAGTTTGCCCAAAGTAGACAGTGTCAGATGAAACAAAAAGTTAGACATGCTGAATTCTTTTAATCTGCTTCATAAAGAACCCATGAGACTTTTCCACATCAGTTTTTTTAAGGAAAGAACTTGCTGTGATGAGTATATGGCCTTGGGAAAAATGTTGGCAGGACAAATGCCTGATAAAGTCTGTATTCCAGCACTAGTTTTCAAAGAAACACAGTCTATGTGTCGGCAACATTATTTTCTTTTTGTGAAGTTGCTATAAGGTATTTCAGTCACCAGCATGAAATTCAAACTCTAGGAAGTCAAGAGTTATATTGACCTATAAAACGAACTTTTGTGAGCCATTTGCCCTCGCTAGTGTTTCCTAGACATCAAAAACAAAAACAAACAAACAAAAAAGCCTTTTGGATAATAAGATATTCACAATAATCAATGGATCTATTATCTTATCAGTTTAGATGTTTGTCCCAATTATGAAAATAGCAACCTTCCCATACATTTCCATTCTCTGTGTTGCTTGGCCATGCCATCTCAAAAATTTGCCAAGAAGGTCTATCTGTGTGTGAGATACCATCTATGCTTTCTTTAGTCATTGAAATGTTTTCTGTTCAGTCTTTTTTCACTTTTGTCCAGCTCTTCATGACTCCATTTAGGGTTTTCTTGGCAAACATACTATAATGATTTGCCATTTCCTTCTCCAGCTCATTTTATGGATGAGAAAACTGAAGCAAACAGCATTAAGTGACTTGCCCAGGGTCACACAGTAAGTATCTGAAGCTTATTTTAAATTTAGGAAGATGGGTCTTTCTCATCTCAGGCCCCACACTCTATCCACTACACTACTTAGCTGCCCTAATATGGCACTTTAAGGTTTTGTAAAGTATTTTACAAATATTATCTCATTTATAATATTGTACTATACCTCACAAAGCACTGGTAGGTAGTTACTATTAGTATCTTCATTTTACAGATAAAAATACTGAGATAAACAGAAGAGTGACTTGCACAAGGTCACATAGCTAGTAAGAGTCAAAGGCTGGATTTGAACTCAGGTCTTCCTGTATTCAGGTGTAGAGCTTCATCTACTGCACTGTCTAGTTGCCTGTTTCAATTCTTTTGAAGAAAAATATGCATAAGATAAAAGCATGAGGCTTCTGTGCAGTCTATAAGTCTTTGATTTAATTCCTTCTTCCTGAATCATATATTTACCCCCCCTCACCTTTTTTCACCTTATCATGAGAGTACCTTATTAGTATTTCAATTCCTTAAAGCTTCATAAGGGAAGTTCTAATGAATGTTATAGCATATTCATTGCCAAATTGAAGGGATATTTCTTATATTTATATTGCCAAATTGAACACAAGAATATTATGTAGAGATGAAAGAGAAGGGTGTTAACCTAATCAAGTAGGAAAAGAATATCTTCATTTACCTTTTTACTTAGTTGAAATTTTGGCTTCCTTTTGTTATCTTGTTTATCCTTTAAATTTTGCTAGGGTAGTGACTAAGACTAAAGTTGTCATTATCAGGTACTAATAAATTGCTTTGAACAGTAATCATTAACAAGCTAAATGGACAAAAATAAATATTCTGATCTATTATTTCAGTGAACAGGTCCAGTTTTAGCATTAAGGAGTTGTCTTTTTATTGTAATTCACTAGATGATTTCAAACCTGAACTTTGTTACATTATATTCTTACTCAAGAAGTTAAGTATATACTGAAAATTAATCCCCTTGAAAGAAGGAGGAATCTTTAAAAATTTTTAAATTAAATGTTATTTTTTTCTTTTTCTTTTTCTTGTTTTTTTTTAGTGAGGCAATTGGGGTTAAGTGACTTGCCCAGGGTCACACAGCTAGTAAGTGTTAAGTGTCTGAGGCCGGCTTTGAACTCAGGTACTCCTGACTCCAGGGCCAGTGCTCTATCCACTGTGCCACCTAGCTGCCCCATATTTTTTTTTCAATGAACAAAAATGTATTGTCTTTCCTTCCCACCTCCAACCTCTATCACTAGAAAAATACTTCTTGTTGTTCAGTCTTGCCTGACTCTTTGTGACCCTGTGGACCATAGTATACCAGTACTATCCAAGGAGCTTTTTTGGCAAAGATACTGGAGTAATTTGCCATTTCCTTCTTAGCTGCATTAAGGCAAAGAGATGTTAAGTGACTTGCATATGAGCATATGGTCACACAGCTGGGAAGTGTTTGAGGCCACAATTGACTTCAGTTTTCCTGACTCTAGGCCCAGCACTATAACTTAGCTGCCTCCAAGAAATACACACACAACTCTCTCTCTCTCTCTCTCTCTCTCTCTCTCTCTCTCTCTCTCTCTCTCTCTCTCTCTCTCTCTCACACACACACACACACACACACACACACACACACGCAAACACATACAAACAAAACAAAAACAAGAATACTAATAGCAAATATACATAGCAAAGCAAAATAAATTCTTGCATTGGCCATGACACTGCTCCCCCAATATCTGTAGCTTATTGTACATCATGAGTCCAACACCTGTAATGACTGGAATGACACCACCTGCTGGAGACTTACTGTAGAAAAGCTCCGCCATGAAGTGAAGGTCTTTGAGGGCAAGACCATGCATCTTTTCTTTGGTGTCAGGAAGTGACGTTTGCAGGTGGGAGGAAGAAGTGGGGAGCCTGGTGCTTTCTCTGACTCACTCTCTTTCCTGGGGACTCTGGTGGAAAGCGGAGCTAGAAATGTGCTCTCCTTTTAATAGATAGATGAATGTAGGCCTTTCTCTCTCTCTTTACCAAATTCTTATTCTCCTTAGTAAATGTTTATAAGTCTAACTCTTGCTAAAGCTTATAATTTATTGGTGACCACTCATTAGATATTTTAGACAGAATAGCTAGAATTTTATCCTTTAACAACCTCTCCTTCAGAAGGTAGGTAACATGTGTCATTACAAATCCTCTTGAATCATGGTTGGTCATTTCTCTCATCAAAGTTCTTAAGCCTTTCAAGGATGATTTGTTTTATAGTGTTATTATAGTGTTGTTACAGTCTTGGTTTTTGTTATAATTATTCTCTTTGTTCCACCCACTTCACTGTACATCAGATCACACAACACTTTCATGGAAAGTGTCCATTTCATCATTTCTTTAGTATTCCATTACATTAATATATCATAATTTTTTCAGCTATTCTCCAATTGTTGGGCACCCCTTATTGTTCAATTCTTTACCACTACAAACAGAACTTCCAAATTGTTTTTTTGTAAATATTGGTCTTTTTTGGAAAAGGAAACTAATTCATGTTGACTTTCAATATTGCCCATGAAGAATGTCAGGCGAGGGAAAACAAAAGAAAACTAAGATGATTTCAGGGGTGACCAATACCACTAAATCTATTTTTATAATTAAAAATTGATGGTTCTTGCTGTGTCCTATAAAGGTCAATTTGAAAACTCTATAATATAGGCCTTAGCTACTGCTAAAGATTTCCCTAAATAAAGCTCAATGACTGTGGGTGGATAAGAGGAAAAATAATCTCCTTACTATGTTTATACCTTGTCTGGCAGTGTACAATAGGTGGAGAGTTTCTTGAACTCAAAGAAAAGCATAATTAAAGCCTAAGGATTTTTTTTTCCCTTTCTCACACAAAAGCATTGCAGATCCTGTTGTCACCCAGCTCAAGTTATGCCCTTTTGCTAGATTGCCTGATATATGTGTAAAACTCAGAATTTGCTGAGCTTTTACAGTCTATTAGGCATTTGTGGTTCACTGCTGATGAGGTATTACTTTCAAAAGGATTGTAACAATCCTAGGAGTTTAAACACAGGAAAATTGGTGGAGGAAACTCTTAAGGACATTCAAACGTCTCATGTTGATTTCATGGCATTTGTTTATATAACCTACATTAAATAAAAATCTATGAGCAATCGACTTCATGATCATTGCAGAATTTCAGGATCCCTAAAGGGATCTCAGAGGCTATGTAGTCCATTTTGTACCTGAGTTTGAATACCCTCTGTGACAAAGTGATTGCTCAGCTTTCTCTTGAAAACCTCTGGTGGGGTGTGGGGGAGGCTCTATTTTCTATTGAGGTAACACATTCCATTATTGAAATTAGGAAGTTTTTCACCATCATCAAGACAAAATAGTTCTCTGCCATTTCTCCTCACTGCTTCTAGTTCTGCCCTTTGGTATAGGGATAGGGACTAAACCTTGATTTCTTTTGTAAAGAGAATTACTAGATGAAGAAATTCACTCTACCTATGCAAATTGCCATCTCATCTGAAACTTAAAGTCCTAAAGAGCTTCCTAGAGCACTGAGAGCTAAGGTGACTTGCCCGGGACAGACAGAATTAATCTAATCCTTCTTCCACATGACAGTCTTCCAAACATTTGAAGAAAATTGTCGTGTTCCCATAGTCTTCTTTTTGCCAAACAAAACTTCCCAAGCTATTTCAACTGATTCTTACAGGATCTTGAGGTCCTTTACCATATTGATGCACTGCTCTAGAGCAGGAGTCAGGAAATTATGGCAGGAGGATCAAATCCAGCCCACTACTTGTATTTGTATAGGTGAGCTAAAAATGTTTTGATTTTTTTTAACATTTTAAAAATACATTAAAACTTTATTTAAAAGTCTAAAATACTGTGTGACCCTGAGTAAGTCACTTAACCCCAATTGCCCCACAAAATAAATAAATAGATAGATAAATAAATAAATAAAAGTCTAAAATACATTCTTGGCTCTCATAAGCTGGACAAAAACAGCTTGTAGTTTGCTGACATCTGCTCTTTAGTCACTCCTCATTGTCAATATTTATACTAAAATGGGATTTCAAATATCATATATGGTACTCTAAATGTGCTCTAAGCAGGGCAAAACATGGTGCTATGATCTTTTATTTTTGATACTTTACCTATAAATATAGCCCGAGGACACATTAACTTTGGTGGATACAATGTTATGCTGCTGACTCATAATGAACTCATAGTCTAGTAAAATGTATAGACCTTTTTTTATATATAAACTGATATCTAGTCATAACTCACCAGACATGAATCCATAAAGACTATTTTTTGATTAAGTGTAGATTTTTATATTTAATTCACTAGGAAAAAATTAGAATAATTTTGAACAGATAATATCATTGTTTATTGATTCCCCCCAATTTTTGTTTCTTTGTTTGTTTACAATACATTCATTTCTTCCTGTTGTGCCTTACCCAGTATGCCTTCCCTGGTAAAAAAAAAAAAATTAAAAAAAAAAAGAATAGCCCTTCTACTCTTTCTAGAAAAGAAGGCCAGGCTTCATATCAATTCTATGCCACCTGTGAGTCACATATTTAGACAACCCACATACACACCTCTAATAAATAAATTTACTATTGATATCATTTCTCTGTTAAGGGTATCTTTAATTTTAATGTTGTTTCCCTATTTATCTCTCTTACCATTGTGAAATTTTCTTTTTACTTTGTCTAATAGCATGATTAATACTACTACTTTTGTATACTCACCTTGTGGATAATAAATTTTCTTCCTTCCTCTCATTTATATTTTAAATGTGTATTTCTTATATGCAGCAATTTATTGTTTCATTTTCTAATCCATTCATTCACTTTTTAAAAAATAATTACCAATTAAGTCCATTCACATTTTGAATTATGGATCTTAGATTCATGTTTTCCTATAATTTGTGTGTGTTGATTTTTATTCACTTTGAAATCAGGCTGTAATTCCTACAAATACTTTTCTTTATTGTACTTGGTTGCAAGTTTATTTCCAAAGATTCCCCTCTTCCATTGTCCTTTCCCATGTCATTCCAAATTGAATTAGCTAAACTTCTTAATTAAATTAACTAATGCTATTTTCCTTTACCCTTTTGATATTTCATTTTTCCTTACCAGGTAAGCATACATTTCAAAGTGTCCCTATCTTCTTGTCCCCATCCCCCCCAATTTCTTGGATTAAGTTGCCTTGGAGGAGGAGCAAGAGAGAGGGAGAGAATTTGGAACTCATTTTTTTAAAATGAATGTCAAATTTTAAAAATACATAATTTGGAAATATTTAAAGAAATAAATAATATTTATTAAAAAGAAAAGGATAGCTCTACCAGGAGTCTTCTACTTTAAGATTCTTTCAAATCTTTAGCCATTAGATAATTTTTGCCTTTTATTAATAGTCTTTTGCTCATTTCCTTATTCCTCATTACAATCTTTTTAAAAACAATAATTTTTATGCATGAAAGAATTGACTCCATGGTTTAATCTTTTCTGGATAATTATACTTATTTATCTTATATTTTTCTTGTTTGGACTATGTGACAGTCAAATGTTCTTTTCACCTCTTATTTGTGGCAAGAATGCTTTAAATGTCTATGTTATTGGAGGTCCTTTTTCATTTTTTTTTCTTTGGTAATTGATGATTAGGATTGGCTTAGCAGGATGTCATTTTTGGTTTAAATTTAAGCTCCTTTTCTTTTTTGACTATACTAGTCTATTTTTTCCATGGGATTTCTTATGGCTGCAGCATGAAACTAAACAATTCAAAATGTCATTCTTTCATCACTGAAGTCCTCTCTCCTGGTTGCTTGTAGTATTTATTGTTTGCTTTTCAAATTATTAAATTTAAGGGCTTTGGAGTTTCATGCATATGATTTTTCTCTGATTTTAGTCTATGGATTTAATAATTTCTTTGTTGTCTATATTCAAAAGTTCTGGATGGTGTTGTTATTTGCATGATTTTTTTTTTTAAATTTAGAAGTCAGCTGAAAAAAAAAAATCTTTCCCAGGACACCTATGATCCTTAGATTATGTTGTTATATACTGTCTTCAGTGTCAGTTAACTTGGCTTGTATAGAATTCAAGTGTTCTTCTAAAATTATGATATTTTGCTTATCTTTAAGAAATTTTTCTAGTGCAGCTAGGTAGTTCAGTGGATAGAGCACTAGCCCTGGAGTCAGGAGGACCTGAGTTCAAATCCAACCTCAGACACTTGACACTTACTAGCTGTGTGACCCTGGGCAAGTCACTTTACCCCAATTGCCTCATAAAAAAAGAAAAAGAAAAAAAAGAAAATTTTCTTCCACTTTTATATTTCTAAATTCCAAAACTGCCATTTTCTTTTAGAGAATCAACTTCTTTGGAGTGATTCTACTCTAAATTTTCTCCTTTAAAGAGACTACGAAAAGATTATATTGCCATAGTAAGAGACCAATTGAGATTATATAACGTAATTTTTAGTAGGCTCAGTCAGAATGCTTTCTATGATTTTCTCTAGCTCAGCTAAGTAGCTCATGAAAAGTGAAGGAAGCAGATGGTAGGAGTAATCAAAGTTTGGAAAGTGGCAAAGCATGATTAGAAATAGGACACGGGGCAAGGAATTTGAGTGTTGAGGATGACATATAGTTGCATCTATACACAAAGAGGTCAATATAGGGAAGGGAGGAGAGTGTAGCTAATGTAGGAGTGATGACTTGGGGAAGAATTAAGGAGTAGAGGGATGAGAGGTCAAAGTGGGGAGAAAGAACAAGATTAGGGGTTATAAAGCATAGGAAAAGATGAAATGATAAAAGACCATTATCAGATAAAATTTCTGGAGTTCATGAACATGGAAGTGGAACATTCAGGGGTAGTGGCAAGATGAAGGTTATGATCTATGTATGTAATTAAGGTAGGAATAAAGGTAGGAGTGGAGGAATAGTTCATAATTGAATAGTCTGAGGAATCAGGAAGTTAGGGTAGGTGAGAGAACATCAATATGTATGTGGAAATCCTGTACTATTAGGGCAAGAGTAGTGGTAGAGAGAAAGATTATGACTCAGACATTAATCTCATTAAGGAAGGAAGAAGAATATCCCAAAGGTCAATACATAGGTGAAAGATTTAGATATAATGAACATCAAAGGAGGAAGGGCTAAAGAGTGATGATGATAGAAGGAGAGTCTAGAAGTGACAATGGGGAGGAAAGGACATTCTGACTCCCCTACCATGATCAGTGAGTCAGAAGTTATAAATTATAATAAAACACTATTGTTAAGGGGCAGGGGTGGGGGAGGAGGGACAGTCATTCAGTGTCATTTGAAGGGATCCAAGTCTTACTAAGGACTGGAATATCAGAATGAGAAAAGAAAAGTTTAAGATGAAAACAAGTTAGTTAATTATAGAGTAGACATTATAGAAAACACTTTTGAAAAGGCAGGTACATATGGATTGAAATACTAGGGAGGAAGGGGTAGGGTTCATGGAGATGAAAGTGAAAGAGTGATCAGTTGGGAATGGTGAACAAAGTTTGAACATAAATAGCCAGGGGTTTAGAATCATTGAAATGTGGAGGGGAAGAGGTGGTTGTGTATTGAGCAATAAATCTAGCATCAGTGGTTGGAAAGAGATGTCTTGAGAGTTAGGTTATTCAAGGGCCTTCCTTTGAGGGGACCTCATAATAGGTTATGACATTATATCCCTTGAAGCTATAGAAGACCCCAAGAGGCAACTGCAGGGCAAGACATGGCTCCAAGGCAGTGTGATTAGGTGGCATTGGGAAGTTGAAGAGGTGGGGGTCTTGTAGGTGTGGCTTCTATAATAAGGAAGAAGGCCCTGGAGGTGAAGGCAAAAATCCCAGTGTCATAACCAGGAGAGAGAGCTGAGGAAGGTCCTGGGAATGAAAACTGGGGCCTGACTGGTTCAGAGTACTGGGAAGTCCCTTGGTGAAAGACTGAAACCAAGCTGTGTCAAGAAGTAATCAGCCAGTCAATCAATAAGCCTTCATTAAGTGCTTACTATCTACCAGGCACTGTGTTAAGTTCTGAGGACACACACATAAAAGGCAAAAACATAGCCAACCCTCAAGCAACTCAAATTCTAATGTGGGAGACAACATTCAAAAAATTTTACATAAAATAAATAGAATGTGTATAATGTATATGCATATGTATATGTATGTTTACACACATACGCACATACGTCTATATATACATATATATGCATGCATGTGTGTGTGTGTGTGTGTACAATCTAAATGGAAGATATCTCAGAGAGGTAACCAGCAATAAAGGGAGCCAGGAAAGGACTCCTGAAGAACATAGGATTTGAGATCTGTCTTAAAAAAGGCAGAGGGTGAAGGTGAGTAGAAAGAAGGTAATGATGGTCATGGGGAGTAGGACATAGATGCCCTGGGGTAGATCTTGGGGCAAAGTTTGAGGCCCAGCTGGCATAGGACACTGGGACAGCCTTGGGACAAATATAGTAGCCAGAAATCAGATAGCTGAGGTTTAGGGCTAGCACTTACTTCTAATCTGTTGAAAACTGTTTGGATACTTGCTTTATCAACACCTCCAAAATCTGTGTCATGTGCATATTTGATAAGTATATTAATACAGACTGATCAGATTGGTCCCTTGCTCCTAGAAGGGAAAAAATAGTCAGAAAAGAGTGATTAGAATGACTGACAATGGTGATTTCCTACTATGTATTTTTTATCTTGACCAACTTTTTAAAACAAATGAAGGAACAAACAGAAACAAATGATAGGAGTATCTAGATGTATGATTTAATTTGGGAGACTCCTTTTCAGGAATATCTCTCTACCAATGCAGAACAACAATTGTTCTACAAATAAGTCTTACAAAGTGACTTAGGGGCACTGGAAAATTACATGACCTGTTCAGGATTAAAACTCTACTGGGGGGCAGCTAGGTGGCGCAGTGGATAGAGCACCAGCCTGGAGTCAGGAGTACCTGAGTTCATATCCGGCCTCAGACACTTAACACTTACTAGTTGTGTGATCCTGGGCAAGTCACTTAACCCCAATTGCCTCACTTAAAAAAAAAAAAACACAAACAAAAAACAAAACAAAAGAAAACCTCTACTAGGTATAAGGGACAAGAATTGAATCCATAACTCCATTCCAGACCTCTATCCATGACTTTGCATGTTTTAACTTAGGGAAGGCTGCAACCTCAATATCTGAAAATCATTGCTGCTAAGCATAGGAATAGTGAATAAAGATTTAGGAAAATGAAAATGCTGTTCCAGGCAGAAAAAGTGCCAAGTATCCGAGGGCAGGCATTACACTAAGTCCAAAGGCTGGAACTACAAGACAAGGTCGAAAGTCTTAATGTTCAAAGCAGTGCTACTGAATTAATGCCCAGGATTTGGCACTGGCTAGGGGAGGTGGAGTAGAGGAGGACACCTAAATATCTACACACTCTAGAGGATTCTGATGTGATGTAGCCTAGGGGCAATTCTTAATGGAGCAACAATTTACTTCCTTTAATTACTTCTCTTTCCTATTTCCTTTTTCCTAAGATATTTTTTCTTTTTCTTTTTTAACCTAAGAAATGTTCCTATATTGCAGGCTGGACATCCTTTCATGACATATCGAGACAAGATAACAAGAACCCTCTCCCCTAATAAGTAAATATATTTGCTCACAAAACCTTATAGAAAGATGACAGTCATCTTGGGAGAAACTTGTCACTCTTCCAAACTTTTCCATATGAAAATAAAAAGTATTCCTTCATGAAATATACCAGGATATCTGAAGCAAACAACAGAAGCATTCAGACATTTGTGCATAACAGTCATAGGTAATAATTTTGAATACGTGTTCCCCCTGTAGGCACTTAGTATATGTCTTCCACCTGAGAATTTCATGCACCAAGGTCAGAATGAGAATATGTATAAAAGAAATGTATACCATAGTTCATATAATTATCACATACTATAATCAATGATGTGGGCCTCACAAAATAACTATTCATTACATAGCCTAATATATCAAGGTCACATAGTAATCAGATCTAGCAGTAGCACTTTAACAAAGGTCCATAATAAAGTAAAGAAGTATACTTTAGAGTTGAGCAAGATATAAGATATATACAGCACATAGTAGCATCATAGAGGTGCAATGGTATATAGAATGCTGCACCAGAAGTCCAAAAGGCCCGAGTTCAAATTTTGTCTCAAGCACTAGCTGTATGATCCTGGCAAGTTGCTTCATATATCTGCCTCAGTTCCCTCATCTGCAAAATAGAGATAATAACTGCATCTAACTCCCAGTGTCCATGTCCCAGGATTGTCCTGGGATATAATTATATGACATTTATATGAAATGTTTTGCCAATATTAAAAGCTCTATGTGAATATTAGCTATAAAAATAAGTATCTTTCCCATGGTCACACAACCACTAATAAGTTTCTAAAGAAGAGTTTTTTGTATTCAAAACCCAACACTATCCTCTTCTCTAACTAGGTGCCTTTGTATTTTTACATACAAAATACCAATTAGAAAACTCCATCACTGAGTGTAATATGGCCATATGTATAACTTTCCCATTATTCCCTAAAGAATCATACTTTACACAAGTCAGTGGAAAGATATTTTGGCACTCTTATGTATCCTGCTGCCAGTATTAAAATTCCACACATGGCATTGTCAGATTTACTCTTTAGTCATCTAAGTTTTCGGACAGTATTACAATCAAATATACAACTTGTACAAGCCCCATGAGCTTGTGGTCCCAATCCCAAGCTTATGGATAACCCAAGATGCCTATTGCTATTATCATTTCTCATTGAGTCAGAATCTATTTCTATAGGTTGCCTCTTTTCTTTTGAACCATATTACAACCAGTTTCTGGATTTAGATCTCCTACATATCAATGTCAGTCAACAAGCATTTATTAAGAAATTGCAATGTTCCATGCTCTTTGACAAGTAACAGTCAAGAAGTTCAGAGTCAAGATGTAAAAAGGATAAATTGGAGAAGTCAACAGAAGTAAAAGAGGCTCTTCCTACCTTTACAATCTTCTTACAAAACTTTATGCTGCCCTCCCTCAAACTTCAAATCTGAAATGCAGTGATATCGGTTTCTTTGCAGTTGCTCATACCAGACATTCCATCTACCCCAGGGTTCTTTAGGAAGTTTTATATTGGGAAGTTCAGGATGCATAATTTTGTTGGTATAGGGAAATAACAGTGAGAGGATTCTGTCTACCAATGCAGATTAGCAATGGTTCTGTGGTTTGTAATCTTGGAGAGTTAGCAACTGGGCTATTTTTAATTCATGTATAAGTCTAATTAGTACTTAAGTAAATTAGGTCTATTACATTTCTCTTGTTCTTATGAATTCATACTCTCTCAGAATGAGTCTAATTTCCACTTATAGAATTACAGTTGTCTTTCTCCCAACAGGATGCACTTGTTTGTATAATAAATAGTGCTGCATTTTAAAAAGTATTTCTATAAATTTGCAAGGTACAAAAGCCAAATTAGACAGATCATAGGTCCCACATCTGGGAACCTTCTTATAGATGCTACTTTGTTAGCAATCTTTTTTCTAATGTGGTGACCATTCTTAAAGGAAGGCTACCTAGCATGTTATTATTTATTTCTATAATTTCACCCTTGAATTCCTTTTTTAAAAAACGAAAGATATTACATCTAATCTCTGCTCTTCTTTTGACTTTTTTTGCCCCACCAACACCAGGACCTCTAACATGCCTCAGCTCAGCCAGGGGAATGGACAAATGCCAGATCTAAGAACCACCATGTGGTTCAGCTTAGCCCCCAAAAAACAGACAACCTCCAGAGGCCAAACCTCCATGTACTTCAGTGTAATCCTAGGGAAACACAAAAATACCCCATCAGACTTAGCACACCAGACACTAGCATTAGAACCCCAGCTCATGACCAGGTAAGCTGCTAGAAAAGCCATCCCTACAGCCTTACACAGGGCCAGCCACTGAACAACCCACCCCCTCAGCACAGCACCATACATGAGGGTCTTGCATGGGTCTCAGGGCAACATCAGTCCAGCTGAAGTAAACAGCTGGGGCCTTCAGCCCCAGGCACAAGAATCCTGAAACAGTGCCCCTTCTAACCCAGGAACAGAACTCAAACTTAAAAGAAAGGAAAAAGGCAAACAAATATGAGCAAAAAAGCAACAACAAAAAAGAATAACCTGACCATAAAAAGCTATTAGGGTGATAAGGAAGATCAAGAAAAACTCAGAAGAGGACAACAACGTCAAAACACCTATGGACAAAACCCCAAAGTTGCTGATCTGCATTGATTAATTTGATTAAAAAAAAAAAAGAAAAAGAAAAATGAGAAGTGGTTTCAATCCCAGAAGTAACTCATGGAAAAGCTGAAAAAGGAACATAAAAATCATATAGGAGAGGTAAAAGAAATATTGGGAAAAGAAATGAGAGTGATGCAAGAGAATTTAAAAAAAAAAGAGTCAACAGCTTGGAAAAAGAAAACAACTACTTAAAAAATAAAACTGGCCAAATGGAAAAGGCCATACAAAAATCCACTGAGGAAAACAAGCCTTTAAAAAATACAATTAACCAAAAAGAAAAGAAAGTATAAAAGATAATTGAGGAAAACAACTCCTTAAATGTTTGAATTGGGCAAGTAGAATGTCTCAAACAAATACAAAAGAATGAAAAAAATAGAAGAAAATGTAAAATGTCTCATGGGAAAAACAACTGAACTGGAAAATAGATCCAGGAGAGACAATGTCAGGATCATTGGACTACCTGAAAGTCATAATCAAAAGGAAGATATTGGCAACTCTTTCAAGAAATTATCAAGGTAAACTGCCTTGATATCCTGGAACTAGAGGGCAAAATGAGTAGTGAAAGAATCCACAGATCACTTCAGGAATGGAGGAGAAGATGGGAAGATGGGTGATGGGCATTGTTGAAACTTGTTCCCATCAGTATTGGCTCAAAGAGCCAAGAAAATGCACAATCAGTTGAATATAGAACTTTATCTTATCTGACTGGAAAATAGGAGGGGAGGAAATTAAGTAAAGTGGGAGTGGGGACTGAAAGAAGGGAGGGAAGATGAGGGGAAGTGATAGACAAAAGCAAACCACTGGTGAGGAGGAAAAGGGTGAAAGGAGAGAGAGGATAAACAGGAGGAAAAATAGGATGGAGGGAAATACACAGGTAGTAATCATAACTGTGAATGTGAATGGGATGAACTCTCCCATAAAATAAGTGGATAGCAGAGAGGATCAAAAAGCCAGAATCCTACATTTTCTTTACAAGACATACACAAAGCAAAGAGGCACACTCTCTGTAATAAAGGTATAGGCACTGGACCAGAATTTATTAGGCTTCAGCTGAAGCAAAAAAAAAAAGCAATGGTAGCATTTCTGATCTCAAAGTAAAAGCAAAAATATAATTAATTAAAAGAATTAAGGAAGGAAATTACATTTTGCTAAGAGATGCCATAGACATTGAAGCAGTATCAATATTAACCATATATGCATGAAGTGGTATATCATCCAAATTTCAAAGAAATTGAGTTACAGGAAGAAATAAATAACAAAACTACAGTAGTGGGGAACCTCAACTGTCCCCTCTCAGAATGAAATAAATCCTACCAAAAAATAAACAAGAAAGAAACTAAGGAGGTAAATAGAACAGTAGAAAAGTTAGACATGTCATATTTTGGGGGAAAACTGAATGGGGACAGAAAGAATTATATCTTTTTTCCTAGTAACACATGACACCTATACAAAAAGTGACCATGTATTAGGTCATAAAAACATCAAAATTAAAGAGTAAGTAGGCCAAAGAACAGATTATAGAAACAACCATTAACTTCTTTAAAGAGAATGACAACAATGAGACGATATCAAAATTTGTAGGATGCAGGGGGCAGCTAGGTGGCACAGTGGATAAAGCATCAGCCCTGGATTCAGGAGTCCCTGAATTCAAATCCAGCCACAGACACTTGACACTTACTAGTTGTGTGACCCTGGGCAAGTCACTTAACCCTCATTGCACCACCCCCAAAGAATTATAGGATGCAGCTGAAACAGTACTTGGGAAATTTTTATTTCTCTAAATTTTTACTTGAACAGAATAGAAAATGAATAGATCAATGAAAAGACTAAATTAAAAATCACCAATTGAGCACCAGATCAGAAATCCTGAAAACCAGAGGTAAGATTAATAAAATGGAAAGTTTTTTTTAAAAAACAAACAAGCAACTATTGAGCTAATAAATAAATCTAGGATCTGGTTGTATGAAAGACAAAAACAAAGATAGACAAATCATTGGCTAATTTGTTTTTTAAAAAATAAATCTAAATATCTAGTACCAAAAATGAAAAGGGTAAAGTCACTTCCAATGAAGAAGAAATTGGGGCAGCTACGTGGTGCAGTGGATAGAGTACTGGCCCTGGAGTCAGGAGGACATGAGTTCAAATCCGGTCTCAGACACTTAACAGCTGTGTGACCCTGAGCAAGTCACTTAACCCCAATTGCCTCACCAGAAAGAAGAAGAAGAAGAAGAAGAAGAATTTAAAGAAATCACTTGGAAATATTTTGTCAAATTACATGAATATTTATGAAAATACAAATTAGCCAGATTAACAGGTCAGGAAGTAGAATGTCTATATAACCCCATCTTAGATAAAGAAGTTGAAGAAGTCATTAATAAACTTCCTAAGAAAAAATTCCCATGGTCAGATGGGTTTATGTGTGAATTCTACCAAATATTCAAAGAATAATTAATTCCAAAATTATATAAACTATAGATGCTGGAAAAGCTTTTGACAAAATACAGCACCTATTCCTATTAAAAACACCATAGGGAGCACTGATTACAATGTTATGTTGTATCTATCCTAAATCATCAGCAAGCATTAATTGTGAAGGGGATAAGCTAGAAGCCTTTCCACTAAGATCAGGGGTGAAGTAAGTATGCCCATCATCACACCATCACCACAATTATTCAATATTGTACCAGAAATGTTAGTTTTAGCAATAAGAGAGGAAAAAGAAATAGAAGGAAACAAAACTATCACTCTTTTCAGATGATATGATGGTGTACTTAGAGAATACCAGAAAATTAACTAAATACTTGAAACAATTAACAACTTTAGCAAAGTTGCAGGATACAAAATGAACCCATGTAAATCATTAGCATTTCTTCATATGATCAACAAAGTACTGCAGCAAGAGATAGAGAAATTCTATTTAAATAACTATAAACAATAAAAAATACTTGGGAGTATAGCAATACCACTACTAGGTCTGTATCCCAAAGAGATTATGAAAAAGAGGAAAGGGCCAACCTATGGAAAAATATGTATAGCAACCTTTTCATGGTGACAAAACATTGGAAATTGAGGTGATGTGCATCAATTGGGGAATGGCTGAACAAACCATGGTATGTGAATGTAAAGGAAAAAAAAATAATGAACAGGCAGATTTCAGAAAAACCTGGAAAGACTTAAGTGGACTGATGCTGAGTAAAATGAGCAGAACCAGGAAAACATAGTACACAGTATCAGCAACATTGTATAATGATCAACTATGAATGATTCAGTTTTTCTCAGCAACATACTGATCCAAGTACAAAAGAATCAGGAAGGAAAACACTATCCACATCCAGATAAAGAACTGATGGACTCTGAAGGCAGATTGAAGCATATTCTTTTTACTTACTTCATTCTTTTTGTGTTTTTTTTTCCTTTTGATCTGTTTCTTCTTTCACAACTGTGACTAACATGAAAATATGTTTTATATGACAGCACATGTATAATCTATATCAAATTGCTTGCCATTTTTGGAAGAGGGGAGGGAAAGAAGAGAGGGAGAAAAATTTGGAATTCAAAATCTTGTAAATGAATGCTAAAAATTATCTTGACATTTAATTGGGAAAAAACCAAAATACTATTAAAATAATTTGTTCTAGTTGACTTAATCCCACCAATCTGTCTTTTTTAAAAAAAGATTTTTTTGAGGGCAGCTAGGTGGTGCAGTGGATAAAACACTGGCCCTAGATTCAGGAGGACCTGAGTTCAAATCTGACCTCAGAAACTTGACACTTACTAGCTGTGTGACCCTGGGCAAGTCACTTAACCCTCATTGCCCCACAAAAAAAAATTGAAATAAAAAAAAGATGTTTTTTAGTTGGCAATTTCCATAACATCTTTGAATGCTATCATCTTTTCATCTATTTAAGTACCTTTCCAACTGTGGTCAAGTTGTTCTTAATAAAAACTTTAAGGTTTTCTTTTCTCTAATATATATATATATATATATATATATATATATATATGTATATATATATACATATACATATACATATACATATACATATATATATATGTTTTGTGGGGCAATGGGAGTTAAGTGACTTCCCAGGGTCACACAGCTAGTAAGTGTCAAGTGTCTGAGGCCGGATTTGAACTCAGGTACTCCTGAATCCAGGGCCGGTGCTTTATCCACTGCAGCACCTAGTTGCCCCATCTCTTATATATTTTAAAAGCCTTTATTACCAAAAAAAAAAAGCCTTTATTCCAGGTGTTTGGATTTTTTAATCTATTGGAAGGCAATCCCTCTAATTTTTTTTTTTTTGGCAGTGATCTGCTATGCTTTGTTCTTTTCCTTAGGAAATATTATTCCCAACTACTGTAGCCTCTACTACCATTTCTCACCTCCTACATTAATTAACATGGCATAAAACAATGGGTTTCAGTTAGGAAGACCTGGGTTTAAGTTCCACTTATGACATACTGGCTGTCTTACCCTGGGCAAGTCAGGTAACCTTGAGTCTCAGGCAACCTTCAAATTATAGATTAGGTATTGGTCTAATTTGCCAGGGGGAGTTTTTTCCATAAGAATTCCCTATATTAATGAAATCATAGATGTGACCAAAATCAAATCATGGCCATAGTAATGATGATGATGACGATGACAATATATTTCACATGGCTTTTTGGAATATACAAAGTATTTGCACAAACATTTTGTTTGATTATCATAATAATCCTATGATCTAGGTATCATATTTATTTTAACTGGACTCAGAATGTAAATGACTTACTTTGATCGAGGCCTCATGACTTAAAAGTGGCAGAGTATGTAAACCCAGTCCTTTTGACTCAATCTGGTGTTCTTTTCCCAGAACCTGGAAGCCTCCAGACTATACCTTTGATTTTGCCTGTCAGTCATGCAAAGTTGTTTTTCCAATGCTTTGCCCTTTTGATCAATGGCACAATTTTTAAATAGGTTTCTCATTGGTTATCTTCATGTTCCCTATAACCTTTTATATTTTCCTTGTTCCTCTCAATTTTTTCCTCTAATACATGCATTTTACTGTAGTTCACTTTGCTGAAATTGAGTAACAATGTGAAGGATTTTTCTGGTGTTCCCTCTAGAGCCCCAGAATATTGAATCTAACTGCTTCAATCATTTCATATAGTAGCTCACCACACATACATACTCTCATGTGCAAATGCTTCAAACTAAGTATATTCCGCTTCTCTTTGGCTTCTAAACAAGGAAGCAACCATTCGTTTTGTCCAAAAGCCTAATGATAATTATTATTATTACTTTACTATAATTTGACAAGTTCTTTTTAATAAGTATTATGTGCCTAGCATTATGTTAGTCATTCTGGACAAAGAATAAGTAATATAACACAGCATTCTTGATCTACAGGTGCTCAGGCAGGACAGAATGATTGTGATGATTTTGACAGAAATGGGTCAGAAAGGATGATAACAGTTTTGAGGGGATATAGGTGAGATAATACAATTAGTTTAGATGTATCTTAGTTGAAGGTACAATGCAAGCATATTAAAGTGAAGTTGGTGTTGGTCATTTAGGGACATGGGTGAAAAATGAGAGAGAGGTCATAGGATTATCAAGTTGGAATTGAAAATTATCTTGAAGGCCATCAAATATATCCCCCTCATTTTATAAATGGGAAAACTGACACTCATAGAGGTTAAGTTATTTGCCCTTTGCCACATAGCTGCTACATATTCCAGGCAGTGTTTCAACCTAGGTCTTCCTGCCCTTATTCAATACTTTAAAAACTATGACATGTTGCTTCTCAATTTACAGATTAGGAACCTAAGATCTATAGATGTTAAGTGACTTTCCCAAATTCATACAACTATTATCTGGAGAGAGATTTTAACCCAGGGCTTTTTGATTTCTTGCCCATGGGACATCCACCATCCCCTATTTCTCATGATCAAACTTGGAAGATATATTTTATAGTCATCAATGCAAACTGATAGTTGAAACTACTTAGATGAAAAATATAGTCAACTCATTCCTCCCTCCCATTAATACTTTAGAGTATAATTTGCTGTTTTCTCAATTTTGTTTAATACTTCCACTTGATTTGTGCTTCTTAGGAATGTGGTGTATAGTTGATAGGAAAGAATCTGGCACACAGGGTAACACAAAGGATACATTTATTTTGATTTTATAAATGATATTGTTTAACTTTCAAAATATTCTGCACATTGTCATTTAGTTTATGATTAATTCAAGTCACATATTTTGAAATGAAGGGAAAGAAGTTCCAATGTAAAATAACATATTAAGTCCAAAATTTGCAATTTCAGAGGGCATGATATCCAAACTTTACCTAAGGTGTTCAAATTCTGTGGCCTCTCTGGTCTATAGCATAATCTTGGTGCCAAACTTTCATTACATAAGCATAAAATTTATAAGGTGAAATATCTGACCACTTAGATTATATTATATTTCCCTTATTTGGAAAGATTTTTTATGTAGTAATATATAGTACTCATCTCTTCCCCTCTCCCCAACCTCTTGTTAAAAGCACTGTTCCAGGAAGAGATGGGGGTACAATTGAAACCCCCCTCCTGCAATTCCAAGCCAACAACCCTAGAGATCTTTAGCACTAGAAAACACACTACTAAACTGATTGAACTCAACTGAATAAATGAACAATTTCATTCAAGAAAGGTACAACAATATTTAACAGGGACATACATATGACTTTTCTGGGAAATTGTCAGTTCAGTAAAACATGTAAATACATCAAAAATAGCTTCTATAATTTTAGGAAGTAATTAAAAAAAAACTAAAACAAATTCAAGTATTTCTCTAAATAGGAAAGAATTATATAACTCTCCTGAGACAAGTTGGAGCTCCCTTTGCCTCCAGGTAAGTCTCCCCAAATCCATATAAAAGGGGGGAGAAGAAAGGGGAGCTGGGACAGGATTATTGTGAAGGGCTCTTGGGCAGTTATTGTCCAATTTTTGACCTACTCAGGTCATGTGAAATTACCTTTTATTTTTAAACATCTTTATAGCCTGTTTGTTAGCATTTTCTGAGAAGTAGGGGCCAAATTGTACTTTCTGCAAAATAAGTTCTATGTCAGAAATGAGGGTCATTTTATGGGTATAGTCCCTTTTATGAGGGAAAAGCTCATTTTTGACTCAAGGAGGCCCAATCTTGTTAATAGTCACATGATGCACGGACCTTTTAAGAGACATTTTTGTTGTTCATTTGTTTCAGTCATATCTGACTCTTCATGACCCAATTATTTATTTATTTGTTTGGTTTTTGGCAAAGGTACTGGAGTGGTTTGTCATTTCTTTTTCTAGTTCATTTTATAGCTGAGGAAACAGAAACAGTGTTAAGTGACTTGGCCAGGGTCACTCAGCTAGCAAAGGTGGCTATGAGGCCACACAGGTCTTGATGACTTAAGGCCCAGAACTCTCTTCACTGTGTCATGTAGCTATCCCTTGAAGAGACATATTGTTCCCCTTCTTAGTGATGGAGGGGTGAGTTAATATGTGTCTATTCCAAGGACATAGAAGATAATGAAAAGTCAATCCATAATTATGAAGCTTCCAAGTATATCTTTTACTTTTTATTATTGTCACAGTATAGTTTCTGATTCATAGAAAATGCCAGATAAAAGTTAGCTAAATGAATGAATTACTGTGGATATTCTTTCCCTTGTAGAGCTCCTAATCCAGTTACATCATTGCATCTTGTATAATTCTTGTACCTCTGTTTTATTGTATCTTCCATATAGAATCTCCCCCAATGCATCAGATGACCATCAGTTTTTTTTAATATTTCTCACATGAATATTGAGAACTTTTAGAAAACCTTACAGATGTATGTAAATTGGAGCCCACATTTCATACACAACACTGTGGCTCTTGTTCTCCTCATCCCACTCAATCTCCTTTCCTGGTTCTACACGTTATTGATGTTCATACAACACAAGGCACTATAAGTAACTGCGATGATATAGTCATCCCTTGATATTCACGGTTTTACATTTGCAGTTTTGGTTATTTAAGGATTGGCCATTGATATTAAATAGGATTTTTGGAGATTTGTGGCATACTATGGAAAAATTATAGGTGACACACGTATAAAAAGGAAATTTTAAAATTTAGCAAGTCATAAATGCATAAATTCTATATATTATTCATCTATTTTTATCATTTACTACCATAAGCATATAGAAAGAAATTTATTATAAACAGTTAAATTTTGTTAAAAGTTTCAGTGGGCTGAAGAACTATGGGCTATTCCCTCAAATGTTGGGGCGGGGGGATACCACTCTAGTATCAAAGCCAAGAAAATCCCATGGACAGTATGGTCATGAAAAGTCAGACATGAATGAACAAGTAAGCAGCAACAAAATGGTCCCATCCAGCTCTATGTCTCCAATCTCTATCAAAAGCCTATCTTCTTCATGATTACTACCTCCTTTAAGAAGTCTTTCTTCAATTTTTCAGTCTCTTTTGAATTTCCATGGCCTTGTTTATATCTTTCAAATGGCATTTGTCCTTTTTTGTATTATATTTTCTGTCTTTCCTTGTCTGTCCTATTAAAACCTACTTGAAAGCAGATATTGTCTAGTAGTTATTTTCATATTGTAGGCTCTTAATGTTTATTGAATGGGTTGGTATTAACATTTTTTTTTCCATTTCAGTTCCTCTTTGCAAGGCATTTATTCTCAGGACCAGAAACAACCTGCCACTGAGACTCTGAGAGAAGTACTTTCCTAGGGTCATACAGTAAATTAATTTAGGAGCTGAAAGTTGGTCTATATTATTACTGATCTCTGCTTCCTCAAAGGCAAATTGGATAGGGGCAGGATGAATACTGACTTCTAAGTATATTTGGTTGATCCATAATAAAGCTTGGGAATTTAAGTAACTAACAAAATGAAAGGATAAGAAGCATAGGATAATGGACAGAAAGTGGGCCTTGCAGTGACAAAGTACTGCTTCTAACACAGTCTGTCTGACTTTGGGCAAGTCATCACCTCTCAATGCCCCAGGAAACTCTGTAAGACTATACTGCTGAACAGTTGTATGTCTTCATTGAGAGACTTTTCCTTTTGTGAAATCAGAAATTCAGAGGCACCCCTACTGAAAAACAAAAACAAAACAGATGGATAAAAAACAAATAAATAAATAGAAACTCTACCTGGTTTTATCAAAACAGAAATTTTTCAGGTAAGTGTTGAGCGATGCAGTTGTGTGTCTGTTATTGGATAACCAATCCAACAAAATTTGAAAAGGCTCATCACTAGAAAGCTAGCCATTAGATGCCTGTTTTTTTTTCTTTCCACAGCAATTTACAAAGACCAGCCATTGAGGTGTGGAAGGTCAGCAATCTGTATCATTGAATGGAGCCTCTCTCAGTACAAACCAAATCATGAATCCTTGAAATATTGAGGGAAGAATGAAGACATAATTCTTGACCACTTACAAATTGTCATTTTTTTAAAAAATGCATCAATGTTTACTCAGAAAATTATAAGACAAAGGAAGAGATTATCAAAAAATATGCTAGAATATTATGAATTTGGTAAATTTTAAAAATTAGAAAATATAGCTGTGTGGACATAAGGGCATATCTTCAATGACCTGCTGATGCTTCTGAAACCCTACAATTCTTTCATTCAAAATGGAGACTGTACCTGCAATAATATCTCTGGGTAACATCATAAGGTCAAACTATGTCACAGGTTAACTAAGAAACCTATGGGATTTGTAGATGAACCTTTGCTTCATCTCCTTAAAGTTTACTGACTCTAAAACATGCACAAACTAGCAAGGATTACTTTATTTTATTTTATTTTATTTTATTTTATTTTTGGTGAGGCAATTGGGGTTAAGTGACTTGTCCAGGGTCACACAGCTAGTAAGTGTTAAGTGTCTGAGGCTGGATTTGAACTCAGGTCCTCCTGACTCCAGGCCCCGTGCTCTATCCACTGTGCCACCTAGCTGCCCCAAGAATTACTTTCAAAAGGGACAATTAAAATGAGCGATTTGGACATTCACATGGCTAAAAGTTATGGGCAGGATATAGTTTACTCAAATGTTTCTGGTGGCACTATGTGATAAATCTGAAATGGTTTGAATAAGAAAACAGGAAAACTATTATCAATGCAAATACTACTGATGAATGAAGTGTTTTCTTTTAGAACAGAAAATATAAGAAGACATTTCTTTGCATTTTTGTTAGCTTTGATGGCTTTATGCCATGGCAAATCAAAAGTACTGCTTTAAAAATCATTGTCTAAGAACTAAGTGCAAGGCGATTTTTAAAAAAATATTCTCACAAAAGGAGCTAGTATTTTCCCTACCCAGAACTGAAATATATGTTTATACTTTATGGATTTTTCATGGACCTTTGTTAAAATATTATGGGTATATTGTTTTAAGGCCAATGTTTGTACTTGTACTAATGACCACAAAGGAGGGTATTAAGACACAAGACATAAAACAACATATGGCAATAATAAGGCTATAAAACAAAATACACGGCCTTCCTACTCAATTAAAAATGGTATCAGGCTCTCTTAAAATATAACTGCCTTTTTCCCCTCTCTCCATGATTAAGTGAGAAAACCAGAAAAAGGAAAGGATAAGAATGTGTAAATGACCACTACCTCTGAATGATGTCCTTTTCATATGGTCACTAGAATGGTGATTTAACACAGTCCATTCCCAATATTGCAAATAATGAATATACAAGCTTTAATATTGAGATCAATAGGCAATCCAATTGGGATTTCCTAAGCTTTATTGACATGCTTTTCCTTAACCTTTTAGGGATACTTTAATCATGTGATAAGTTCAGATGTCCAGTAAATCAATTCTGTCCTCCTGGTTTTGTTGTATTTCTTTTCATTCTGTAATGGAGGGACATTGTTTAAAAACAATAAGAACAACAAAAGGATATTTTCAGTGTATTACTAGCACTGATTTAGATCTCTATGCAAGTGAGCTCATCATGTCATGCCAGTTTGCAAAGAGAGTACAGGAACAGAGCACTTGCCTGCAGCCATCACATTTCGACTGTCCTTCCCTGGCCTGTGGCCCATCAACAGGCTCCAGGACACATAGCTGAGCAGTTTTGTTGCCCCTAGGTTGATGGGCCTGGATGTACAGCAGTCCTGTCTTTTGTTGGCAGCCAGCACTTTCATAGACAAGGTTGAAGGAGAACACCATTATTCTATGGTACTCTTCAGATCATGTTACCCAGGTAATCTTCTTGTCTTTCTTCTCCTGAACTGTTGGGTCGTTTCCAGGAAAAGTAAGAGGTGCTGAATTACTATTTTTGTTATTGTACAGAACTGTAACCCAACCCCTCATCCTCCTTCATTATCTCTTCAAACTTCCATGGTTAATTGACAGAGAGGCTTTATATCTAGATTTGTTCCCATTAGAAGTCCTTGTGCCCTTGAATAAACAGGTAAGGTAATCACTTTAATTACTGCTGTAATTAGCTGTATCTGAAGCACCTGTGTGCTCTGGAATGAAAGAAGAAAAAAGGCCCAGAAACGAACTTTCTTTCTGTAACATCGATAGGAATTTTCTGCTTAATGTCTTTTCCCTGAACAATCAAAAGCATCAGAACTAGGATGGAGAGCCAGTCAAGTTTAAGGGGGAAGGCACCCCCCATCAACTTTTCTTTTTAAAAGCTCTCATTTATAGCCATGGCAAAGTAGTGAGAGATCTTTAAGGAAAAGGCCATAAAATACACAGGATAGCTTTGAAATGGCCATAGTCTCTTTGTACTGGCAGCCATTAAAGAAACCAAAGAAAAAGAAATGAATTGTCAATATAGTAAAACAGCAGGTTGCTTTATAATGTATAATGTGTCGTGCCCTGGTTTAGTTTCTGTTAGTAGAGCATATTCTGTTAAGTGTTTGCCACAAAACTGTGCATAGTGCTTTCCAGCCCCAAGCATTTAACCCTTCTTTTGCCCAATCAACACAGGAAAGGGCCATTATTTTGGTTGTGTAGAAAGCAGTCCCCTCAAGACCCCTACAAAGGGACACTGGAAATTTAAGGAGAGTCAAATGATCACCTTCCTTTTGGGTTGTGTTCATATTTGTTTAGACGAACTTTCAAGTAGTAATTATGAGAATTAAAAGTATAAAGTCTACATAGTCTTATGGTCATGCTCTCTGGCTTTCAAAAATGAAGTCTGCTCAGTTAATTCATTTCCACATTGAAAAACCTGCATTGAAGGCTAAAGTACAAATTGACAAAAGCATAGAAATGGAAGGGTTTTTTTCCTTCCTTCTTCCTCATAGGGCTTGGAAATAGCAAGCTTTCATAGAGGATACAGCTGGGGTACATGTTATTATTAATTTTGATCTGAATTTTTGTGATGTGTGTTTGAGTTTTATCTCCAAATTCTTTCATGTCATTGCAGGTAGCCCATTTTAATAGTATTGGGGCAAGTATGAGCCCTTAAATCTATGGAGGCCTTTGTTCATTGATAGCACATAAAAGAGAGAAATTATGTTCTAGAAATGGCTGAGTGAAATATTTCTCATTGTGGCTTATGTTGTTCAATATTCTCTCTTTAAAAACACCTAAGTGAACACCAATGTGAAATAAATGCAGTAATTTTTCTGAAGTACACCTAAGAGGGGCAATATTGTTTATGTAAACAAAGAAATGAGGCTTCAAAAAAAAATCTACCTGAGGTCTTAGAGTCACTACAAGTGTCAGAACTGGAAGAGAACTTTGTAATTCTAGAACCATCATTTTACCCAGTCAATAAATAAATATTTATTAATCACTTTCCAGGCATAGTGTTAGGTCCTAGGGAAATTAAGACACAGTGAAATTGTCCTTGCTCTCAAAGAATTTAAATTCTCTTCTCAAGATGGAGATTAATATTTTTTTTCTGATACTGGATACCAATATAATCCTGAGTAGAACTGACTCCTCAGTTGATATGCTTGATGCTTCTTTTTGGTACTAATATATTATTTATATTTCTGTTATTTGTTTACATGTCATTTTCTTCTATTAGACTATAAACCCTATGATAGCAAGGCCCTGTCTTTATAGTCTAATCTGACTCTCTCACTACTTCCATCACCATAGTGTTTTACACATAGGTTAATTAATGTTGGTTGAAATTAGTTAAAACCAAATCAGGGGTCAAAATACTTAGGTCACACTTAATTATAATGTCTTTTCTTCACAACAACTCTTGTGTGAAGTACATAGTGAAAGTTTGATTATACCCATTTTATCAATAAGGAAACTTAAGTATAGTTGAGAGGAAATGCTGAAGCCTAATGTGTGCCTGAGCCAGAAAAAGAATCCAAGTCCCCTTGGATTCTTTACTTCTATTTCAGTTACATGTCACTATGTCTCTAAGACTATTCACCAAAAAGATTGAAATTCTGTCTTTAGTAGCTGAGACCACCCATCCATGGAAACATTTTTTAAACTTGCTAAGACAGAGCAGAGAAATTAAAAACAACATTATTCCAATTCATTTTTCACAGCAACATACCGACTTGGCCTTTATACTGCAAACTCAAGTGATGGTACTGTCTGGATGAACTTAAATCCTATACAGATTTACTAAACCCTGCCACGCCACAAACACCAATTTCATTCCTCTTTTATATTATGACTCTTACAGTTAAGAGGATATTGAGAGTCCCCTTACAACTGACCCAGTTTTCAAAAGCTAGTCCTTTTCCTATGATGTCATCAAGAATTTTTAGACACTGCAAGGTGGCATAAGGCCTTTAATAGCCACTATGTCCGGGTCTAAGGATTTCAAGTTGACAACAGCTTTATCCTATAGAATTATCTCCATAAGGAACACATTTCTTTTTAGTGTTTTGTTTGTGGGGGAGGGAGGGTTGGTGGAGGGAGGGTGAGTGGGGCAGGGGGAACCAAAGCCTGGTCTCTTTCTCAGAAACATTTCTTGTTTGTGGAACCATTCACTCTACCTGAAAATGTACAAAGGGTCAGTATTGCTTCTTGAAAACAAAGATACTATTCTGAATTTAACAGGCTTGCTCAAGGGAGTGTAATCGTAGAGAAACATTTGTTTCCAAGTAAGATTTACATTTAGAGCACAGTACAGCAATAGCAATGTCAGATTTGGAGTGAAAAGATATGGGTTCAAATCCCAGGTGGCACAGTAGCTAGAGCACTGCACCTACAATTGGGAAAAGAGTAGTTCAAATAATAACTCCAGGGGGCAGCTAGGTGGCACAGTGGATAAAGCACAGTCCCTGGATTCAGGAGGACCTGAGTTCCAGTCGGACCTCAGACACTTGACACTTTCTAGCTGTGTGACCCTGGGCAAGTGACTTAATCCTCATTGCCCCACAAAGAAAAGAAAAGAAAAGAAAAGAAAAGAAAAGAAAAGAAAAGAAAAGAAAAGGGAAAAAAAAAAGAAGGGAAAAAAAAAACCACTTCAGACATAAGCCGTGTGGTCCTGGACAAGTCACTTAACCTCTCTGGGCCTCAGTTTCTTCATCAGCAAAATGAGCATAATAATAGCACCTATCCCCCAGGTTTGTTTGTGAGTATAAAATGAGATAATATTTGTAAAGCTCTTTCTAAACTTTAAAGTGCTATATAAATGCTATCATTATTATTCTGATTCTGCAACTTAATACCTATGAGACTTGTCTAAATCATCTACCTTTGTGAGGGACTCCATGAATTGCCTTCTAAGGTTTCTTCCAATTATAAATCTACAATCTTTTGTTCCATAACAGAGGGCTATCCAAACGTCCGGTGTTATTCAGACTTACTGTGCAAAAGTGATTTTCTAAAATGTTGAGAGACAGTATAGTGGAAAGAACAGGACCCAGAAGACCTGGATCCACAACTTATCAGATGTATGACTTTGGCCAAGGCATGTCAACCTCTGAGCCACATTTTTCTCATCTGTGTAATGGAGATTATGACACCAATTCTGCCTAATTCATAGGGCTGTTAGGATCAAATTAGATCACTTATGCTACAATATTTGTAAAAAGTGGAAGAAGGGGAAGGTAGTAAACATGTAGGCAGTACCTGTTATATACCTAAAGCTTTACACACATCCCATTTGATCCTCATAACAACCCTTTCATCCCCATTTCACAGTTGAGGAAACTGAGGCAAAGAGCAGTTAAGTGACTTGCCCAGGGTGACTTAGATAATAAGTATCTGAGGGCAAATTTGAATTCAGGTCTTCTTGACTCTGGGTGCAGCACTCCATCCATTGCATCACCTAGAAAATTAGGAGGAGCTATGAAACTAGAATGTTAGAACCACAAAAACAATATGAAATCACTCATATTATCTATAAGAGAGTATAAGATGAGGGGCTTCACATGGCCAATAGTACTCTTGAGTGCAGCCCAAACTAAATTAAAATATAATTGGGGGGCAGCTAGGTGGTGCAGTGGATAGAGTACTGGCCCTGGAGTCAGGAAGACCTGAGTTCAAATCTGACCTCAGATATTTAATACTAGCTGCGTGACTCTGGGCAAGTCACTTAACCCCAATTGCCTCACTAAAAAAAAAATGTATATATATATATGTATGTATGTATGTATGTATGTATATATATGGAAATATTTAGCAAAATAAATAAAATAAATAAAAATACAACAAAACATAGATAACATTACATTTTAAAACTAAGTGTTAAGGGCTAAAATTCTAGCTAGTCTGTCTAAAATATCTAATGAGTGGTCGCCAATAAATTATAAGCTTTAGTAAGAGTTAGACTTTTAAACATTTATTAAGGAGAATAAGAATTTGGTAAAGAGAGAAAGGCCTAGATTCCTCTATCTATTAAAGGGAGAGCGCATTTCTAGCTACCTTCTCCACCAGCCTCCCCAGGAAGGAGCATGAGACTGAGCGCCAGTCTCTTCCTTCCTCCTCCCACTCGCCTGTGTCACTTCCTGACGCCAAAGAAAAGACTCCTGGTCTTGCCCTCAAAGATCTTCCTTTCATGGGTGGAACTCTTCTACAGTAAGTCTCCAGCAGGTGGTGTTATTCCAATCGTTACATAAGTCAATATGAGGTCCACAGACATCCTTAGATATTCGAGGTCCCCACTTCTATTTGAGTTTCACAGAAGTCAAGAAACATTTATTAGGTACCTACTGTGTGTCAGGCTCTGTATTAAAGGGATACAAAAAGAGTCAAAGGATGGTCCCTGTCCTCAAAGAGTTCACTCACATTCTAATGGGGGAGGCAATGAGCAAACAAACATGTATAAACAAGCTTTATACAAGATAACTAGAAAATAAGAGAGTGAAACAGCCAGGTGGTACAATGGATAGAGGTCAGGAAGACTCATCTTCCTGAGTTCAAATACAGCTTCAGACACTTACTAGCTGTGTGTCTCTAGGCAAGTCATTTAACCCTCTTTGCTTCAACTTCCTCAACTGTAAATGAGCTGGAGAAGGAAATGGCAAACACTCCAGGATCTTTGCCAAGAAAACCCCAAATGGGGTCACAAAGAATTGGACATGACTAAAAATGATTGAACATCTGCAAAATTGAGAAAGAAGTTACTAGAATTAAGTCAGGAAAGACTTCCTCAAAAAGATGAGATTGATTTGTAATACTATTTTAAATGATAAAGAGAAAATTATTTCTCTATAAATTAATTTATTGATTTTTCTTCATATTACATATATTAGATGTGAAAGTACATTCAGAGAGACAAAGTTCCAGGATACTTTAAAATTTTTATATATTTTTAAAATCACATATATGTAAAAATGTGACATGTAAGTGTGATATGTATTAATATAAATAGATAAGCATGTAATATAAATATAAATACAAATATATACATACATGTATATATCCCTCTCCTGTTTCCTCCCCAGTAATCTATCCCTTGTAACAGCAATAAAAAAGAAAGGAAAAACAATTCAGCAAAATTAACCAACACATCAACTGAGTCCAACAATATATGCAAAACCCTGAGGCTGTAGCTCCTACCTTTGCAAAGAAGGGATGGAAGTACATTTTATTCTCCCCTGGGGTCCAGACTTGGCTATTATAATTGCAGTGTTCAGTTTTGTTGTTTTCTTCTTACTTTTAAGTGGATAGATTAATTCCTAATACATGATAAGGGAATGACTCAGTCACAGAGCTTATCTGCTAAGAAATCCAAATTTCGAATGTAAAATTCAACTTAGCTGAAACTGCCCAACTTTTTCATTTGAATCCTATTTCAACCTCATTCCCCCATAAGCTCTCCAGTCTTTACAACTTATCATGGCCATCTCTTCCTGAGCAGTAACTCTACCCAGCCGTGGCATCCCAGCATGGCTCCAGCATTTATAGAAGGGAAGGATTCCTCCTTGCCTGTTTCCTGTTTTTTTTTTCCTCCCAATGGCAAGTGGAATAAAGGCTAATTGCAACAAACCACCTCAGATTAGTAAAACTTGAAGTCTCCTGACCAGTCAGACAAATCCATTAGGATTTTATTGGGTCCTAAAAAGAGTTATGTGATTCCCTAGGATCCAATCCTTGTCAATCAGGCATGGTAAATTGGATTCTTGAATAGGGAAATCCCTTAGGGAGAGTAGATGTTATCTAGATCAGATGCAGTGATTTCTCGACTCTGTGCTCACTAGGTTCTGTTCTCTCTTTAGTGAACCAATAAAACCATAATAAGTATTGATTAACCCATTACTGAGCATTATCCACTGGCTTCTGCCTGACTGTATTTAAACACTGCATCGTGCATTTCACAGTGCCACCATACAGATGTGTGCCTAACATTGGCAGCCTTGTCCAGTTGATGCCAGATTTTTTTTTGTCAAAAATTTCTAATATCAGGCATTATGCATACCTATGCATATCTACGACCTGGTGTAATTTTCCTTAATAAGGAAAATGAAATAATTCATCAATGTATCCTAGAAATTAATTTAGCATCAAAATATTTAGAAGATTTTCAGAAGCGTAAGGTGATTTTATCCTACAAGACCTCAATGGGGACAAGAATTTATTTACTATTCAGACAATTTGTGGATCTCTAATCAACCCTTAGGAATTTTAACAATTCATAATAGTGATGCAGGCAGTTATCATTTGCACAGAGCTGATTTTATTAAGTACTGGAAATGTCATAACATTCTAGAAACAATTCGACTCCAGTCTGTCTGATGGCAGGAAGTTTTGGTATAGGTGTTGAGGATTCCCTTCTAAATGGACTGCTCATTGTAGTAAGCTTTCATTTCTGTTGAGGCTGATCTGTAGTGCTTTCAGAACTTCCTCCTAATCATTAGCTTGTTGGTGGCTCTCTGAATTTCTTTTGGAGTGCTACTCAATACTTGGAAATACAGAGATCACCTAGATAAATTAAGCTTGATTATAGGGGCTAAGGTCACTAGCTGAATGGACACAGGTCGAACTGAGGTGTCAGACCAAGCTATATTTTTAAATGCACATGAATTATTGTGCTTTTAGAAACTATTTTATTTCATCTTTATGCAGACTAAATGCAATACTTTTGGGGAAAAAAGAATATGTGCTTTGAAAAATTGGTGTGTATTTATGTCATCGTGGAGGTATGGTTTTCAAGGCTAGATAGTATTTTGTGTTCATTACAGAATAGTCATTTGATCAAGTGATTTTCAATACATTGTCAAAATAAATTACATTCACTTCATTAGATGTACAGGAAGTATAGCTAAAGCAGGGACAAGTATTAATTTAGGACTCTGCAGAAACTGACACTGCATCTTATGACCCTGAGGCTGTATTATTCAAGATACCCAGTGATGGAAGGAAGTCTGTCTCCATAGCAATTACCTAAATCTTTTATCAGTCATTTCTGGAAGGAAAATTAGAGCAATTGTGTCAGGATGGTCATATGGGCAGAAATTGCACACTCATTCAAACCACTTATGTCTCTGACTTTGTCCTCGCTTGATGGCTGCCTTTGTTTACTACTATGTTTTTGAAAGCTTGATTGGACATGAGCAGATGTGCTACGCTGTAACTACAAAAGGTTGGCCTTTGTTTCTTCTCATTTCTTTTCTTTTCCTTTCCGTTCTTTTCCTTTCTTTCTTTCTCTTTCTTTCTTTCTTTCTTTCTTTCTTTCTTTCTTTCTTTTTACCAGAACCATCACTAAATTTCACTTTTTCTATTTATTAAGCAAATGAATCTTTTTAGGCTAAGTCTAGGAGAAAAACTCCATCAAAAATAGTTAAAATTAACAATAGTAGTTCCCTTTTCTCTTGTTGATTTAAATGATTAGTAAACTTGATAATATTTAATAGTCTGGGTTAAATTGCTTGACCATTTCAGCAAAATACAGTGAAAAACAGCACTCCCAGAACCTTTGCCCTCCCCCAATCATATCACATGTGTACATATTTATTGATTAGATAATTACTGACATTCTAAGAAACTTGTCCATATGGGTGAAGTATCGGCTTAGAGTGATTTCATCAGCCTTCCAGTTTCAGGATTACTAAACCAAATTAGAAGCTAAGGAAAAGTTTCAGCTGCACTGTGGGAAATGCTGAAAAAAATCCCTCTGCACATTTAGATTTTTACACAGTTGGATTTTGAAATAAGAATAAAAAGCTTAACTGTTGATCAATAATAGTTGCAGTCTTCACTGAGTGGTATGAACAACACAACCTAAGCTTTCCCTTCAAGTTCCTTGTTCAGGAAAATTTACAATTAATGGCTTTCTTACAACAGCAAAGATATCCCCTTCTTCGTGGCTCAGCTAGGGACCTGCCAGACTAATATATTCCCAGTTTGCTGGCCATGGTCCTTTACTCTATCTGTCTTAGCATATTGATTTCTGAGCTGTCTTATTGGTTCCTAACATAATTATACCAGGAGTGGGTCTCTTAGTACAGCTAATACATTTACACCATGGCATCTAGGGAAGCTTATTATAGCGGCATCCGGTAGTGCCGCTACAGTTAAGGGTCAGTTTCCATTTCCATTAAAAACCCCATTTTTCAGGAGTCTATACCTTAGCTGTTTTAATTTATATCAGGGAAGAAAAAAACCCCACAAAACTTCGAGTTGCGTTGGCCCAGATCCAAATGTTCTTTGTCCCTAGAAGACAACACAAATGATGTTTCTTTATTATATGATATTTAGGAAAGAATAAGTGGTAACAGTTTTCATTATTAAGTATATTTGACATAGCAACTCAGTTGATAGGCAGCTCAGTTGTGGCATCAATAGAGGTAGTTTCTATTCCCCCAAACATTTTATAAACATCATTTATTATTATGTCTTCACAGAACTGTGAAAGGTGCCAAGATTACTGGACCCAAAAGATTAGGTCCAGTATATTTTGCCTGGAAAAAAAGGAAAAAAAAATAGACCTGATGGGAGTGTTAGTTCCTGATAAAGAGGCATCACCTCTAAGACTACATATTTTCCATGCTAATCTTTCTTAGCCTTTTTTTTTCTTTTTTTACAAAAAAACTTCATGACAGACAACAAAATTGCCAATCTTAATAGTAATTTCTGTAAGGAAAGGGTGAGACAAGTTTGTTCATTTCAGTAGCTCTGGCAAAATGGTGGGAAAAGCTTGGTGAATTGGTTTAAGTAAATTATTTCAGATTATTTGATGATTTGAATTATCTATCTCACCCTTACCCCCAAATCACATGAACAATAGAGAGTTAGCTGATCTGGATATAAATTTCCAACTCAATGTAGTTAGATGAAAATGAATTTTCCAGTAGTAACAATCGATGAATGGACTATTTCACTTATATGCTAATTCACAGAATTGGAACTGGAGGTGACTTAAAGAGGTTATCTATCCTCTGCCTGCCCCCATAACCATTACCTTTTGTCCAGAAGATGAGATTCTATAATTTCTCTATTTTTTTCTAAACTCTGACCCAAACCCTTCATGTTGTATGTCAATGCCATCAGCTCCCTCATTTTCCAAATAGCCTTAGAAATAACTGAGGATAGGGTTATTTCTGTATTAATGTAGCACAGTCTTCAAATTAGCTATGGATATGTCAGCTTTGTGCAACACACATACAGAGATGCTTGTTACATGTATTACATGCATGGATATATTTACATATACCAACGTAGAACCAATGTTTACATATTTGATCCATTCAGGAAATGAATTGTTTTGGATAGCTAGGCTAACTAGCTAGAATTCCAGGTAGTTGAGGTTGTATGGCCTTTTGAGCAACAAGATTCTTTTAGTTCACCTTTTTGGGTAGACAATTTCCTAAAATGTACTATACTCTCTTCTTAAATAGAGGATATTAATTGAACATACTTTGACTTTTTCAGATGGTGACTATCTCCTCAGAACTGTAGATTTCAAGAACACACAGAATGTTAAAGTTTGAAGTGATCTTGGTGCTCATCTTTCCCAACTTTTTCAATTCACAGGTAGGGAAACTAAGTCCCAGTGTGATTAAATGGTTAGCTTAAGCGCCCCTTCCTAGTAAGTGGCAAGGCTAGAATTTGAACCCAGGGCTTCTGCCTCCAGGTTTAGTGTTCTTAATGTTGAGTTGGAGTCATTTCTATGAAGACTAATTATTGTACTTTTCTGAGTTGTGACCTATTAATGTTTGTTAAATGGATCCTGTGCTAAATGGTCCCATGTTGGTTTGTTTTTTAAAGTTCTTTTGACTTCTTGTTGTTATTATTGTTATTTTTATGGCAGTTCTGCCTCCTCCCATGTTGTCAGCTTTTACACTATAATTTTTTTTTTTTGCTTCTATTGGTATGGCTCTCTGTAGCCAGCCTCTCTGTCAGTCTGTCTTACTAATTTGCTGTTTTGATTATACTGTGAATTTGGAAACTAGATAATCTAGCCTGATAGAATTGTGTGCAAAATAAGAGTAAATAATTATCTTTGGGGGCCTAAAGGCCCCTTCTGTCAGTAAAGTGCATGAACTTTATAAGACATCAGCTTTGTGGCATATGCTTAGCTCCTCATAAACCTTTTTTATGCTTCTTTTCTGATTCATACCTGTATTCCATATAAATGTAATGGCTGTAGTCCTCAGTTCTTAATCTAAAGTAGTGTACTCTCATAAATTATATGAACATACATATATGCCATATGTATATGGAAAATGCACAAATACACTATGGAGGCATCTGTAATTTCTCAGTTGAAATTCCTTTGTCAATTGAAACTTCTCTAAAACTTAGTAGGTGAATCTTACTACAGAACTTTGTACAGCTATGGAAGTGATTTGCACAATATCACATAACTAGTAAGTGCCAGAGATGATATCAGGTTTTGTGACCTCAAGCCCAGCTCTCTAACCACTGTGCCACAGTGTCTCTACATACAAAATACACATACATGGAGGGGATCTCTAAGGAATATTGGAATTGATTGTGAAACATGAGAAATATGGTCATGGGATTACCCATCATGGCATACCCACATCAAAAAAGGTGCTATGCTCTATGAGCAAAGCAGAGTTGCTGTATCTCAAAAGAAACATGAGATATACAGTACTAGAGACATCTCCATCCCCAATATTCATATGGACTATCTGTACCTGATCTTTTCAAGCTCATATTGGTCTGAACAACAACAGTAGAACACACTGTACCTTGAGCCCAACATAGTGATGTAATTTTGGTCCTCTTTAAGCACAAAGAACAAAAACAAAAATAACCAATGTTAGATCAAATGCAGTCAGTTTCTTTAGATCATCATAATACATTAAAATCTCCAACATTCTAGTAATTTCTTCTTGCTCCACATTGAGTTATTAAAATTATTGGGGGACTAGCCATGCTACATTATTGGGGGCCAGACTAGTATTTTGAAAATATTGTTACTTATAAATTAATGGCCATTGCACCCATTTTTGACAGTAAACATTTATTGTAAAACTATATTAAACACTAGAACATTGACTGTATTTTAACCCAAGTCAAACCCCCCCCAGCCCCATACTGTCTCTGAGAGAGAGCACTTGGCCCCAGAGTTTAAAAGCCCTACATTAACTAAAGAGGAGAGCCTTGCTCACCAACTGACAGCCTTCCACACTCAAGTGCGGGCCCAGAATGGTGTGCACCCCCTGGTCTGTCCTTTTCCTCTTCTGATAGAGGTGGCTCTTACACATTGATCAAATCTAATTGACTAGCATCATTCAATTCCAATGGTTAACATGACCTGAGGGTGGTCCATATTAAAATAAGTTTTACTTATGACCTAATGATGTAATGACATAATGGGGACATGTGCAAAAAGACCATCTCTGAAGGTGTGGCTTATCCCATGGAGTCAATCTCTATTTCTCTGGATCCACCCTTGGGCTCATGGGCTGGTCCCAAAAGAGATTAGCTAAAGTTTCTAAGAACTATACTTTCCAGTGGGTGGTGAAAAGAACAAAGGTTTCCCCCCCCCACCCCGAAAATCCATTATTAGTAATTATTTTCTCACAACATATATGATGTGGATTATTACTAATGTTTTTCAGAGGCCCCTTCTATAAAACCTAGAAGTAAGAAGCTGGTTGAGGCATTGTCTATATGGACTGCCAAACAGTCTGTTTCAAGACCAAAATAAAAAATAATCAATTAGGTTAAAATGCTGGATAAACAGATTTTTTTTTTTTTTATCGAGGAAGTGATATTTATTACAAATCACACATCTGTTTCACCTATACTCACACACAAATGTAGATGAACGTTTTTTTCACATCAGCCTGTTTGGTCCACTTTCATGGTCCTTTTTTTTTTTCTTTTTCTTTCTTTCTTTCTTTTTTTTTTACTGGGAAGAGTTCCGGATTCTTTTTTTCAATGTAGTAAACATTTTTATTTATAGTTTTGGGTTCCAATTTTTATCCCTCCTTCCCTCCCTCCCCTTACCACTCCCTGAGGTGGAAAGGAATTACATGTAAGTTATACATGTATAATTATGTAAAACATTACCATATTTCTTATTTTGTACCAGAAAATTTGATTAAAAGAAAAAAATGAAAGAAAGTGAAAAATAGCATGCATCAGCCTGTTCCATCAATAATCAGTTTTTCTTTAGAGGTAGTGTGTTTTATCAATTGTCCTTTGGGATTGTCTAGGATCATTGTATTTTTGAGAATAATCAAGTCACTCACAGTTCTTCATCAAACAATATTGCTGTTTCTGTGCACATGGATAAGCAGAATTGTTAAAAATTAAATTGATTAGGCATTGAATTGACTTGAAATTATTGCATCATCTAGGAATCCACTAAGAAATATAATGTCTCTAGCTGTTTGACCCTGGGCAAGTCAATTAACCCTCATTGCTCCATTAAAAAAAAAAGAAATAAAATGTCTGCTCTGTAATGAAATGTAACACTATAACTAGTACAAATGTACAGAAAAACAGGTAGATAGGTGTGTGTGTGTACATATACATATTGTAATAAAATAATGGGATATAGCATACTCAAAGGCCCACCTGGAGATTAATCTAAACTGATTGAATTAAGTGAGAGTGATTGACTGCTGATTAGCCTACTTCAAGTTAACTAGATTGTAAGCACATCTAACTAGGCCTTAAGAAGTTATTGTTCTCAGAAGCTAAAAACTTTGAACTTAACTCGAGACCACCTTCAAGTCCAGTGAACCAATGAATTTGGATGATGCTAGCCAATCAGCTTGAAGCAGTGTGTAAGGACCTCCTATGCTCTGGACCTATACAAAAGCTTCCACACTCAGTTTGGGGTGGTTCATGGTTAAAGCAGGGTCATGGTAGAAGACTTGAGGAAGAACCCGACCAGGCTGGAACTCTAGGCTAGATAGGCCTTTTCTTAACTTTCTGAACTCCATGTGAATACCTGGTATGCTTTAATAAATGCTTAATGCCCAAAGACTGTTGCTGAAGCTTCTAATTTAAGGCAACCACACAATTTAGATTTTAAACATCACACTATATATGTAGAAAATAGGAAAAAAATTAATTCTGTTGGTGCTGTCACTCAATGAGCAGTTTATTCAGCACCCACTATGTGTCAGGCACCATGATAACCTCTGGGGATGCAAAGAAAGGCAAAACACTTTATCAATGTGTAGTTGATAGTTGAAGTTAAGGTCCAGTTGAGTCAAGGTTTGAAGAGTTCAAACATCTGAACCCAAAACCCAGGGTTCAGCCACATATTTGCAGAACATTTCAAAAAGTTTAAGAACATTTTTGGTTTTGTTCATTCTAAGCTTCGTGATAAAACTTAGTCAAACAACTTAACTCTTCTTTTTCACAAAACTTTTGTTTTGTTTTGTTTTGTTTTTGTTTGTTTTTTGTTTGAGGGGCAATGGGGGTTAAGTGACTTGCCCAGAGTCACACAGCTAGTAAGTGTCAAGTGTCTGAGGCTGGATTTGAACTCAGGTCCTCCTGAATCCAGAGCCAGTGCTTTATCCACTGCGCCGCCTAGCTGCCCCCACAAAACTTTTTTTTTTCATTTTATTTCTTAGTTGAAGCTTGTAAGCACTAAGGAATAAACCATTAAAAATGAGATGCAAAGAGCTTAACAAAACTTTTCAAATCTTCAAAAGGGTTCTATCCCAGTTTAAACACTGCCCAGGCAAGTTAGATGTCCGATTCAGTAATATAATTCTTATTCACAAGATAAGCTTTTTCTTGGTAAAAGTGGCTTTGCATACCATGTCATAACAGAGGAGGATTGCCAACTATTTATTTCACTGTTCCTAATTGTTGTTAGAATGTGACCTGAAACCCTGACACAGAATTTTTCAAAGTCAGAAATGGAGAAGGGGCGTGCATTTGTCAATGTGTATAGCTTATTCACCTATGCAGCAGCACTTGCGAAGGTCTGCTTTTATTTAATTCTCTAGATTTCATTGTTAATGGGAAAACTGTCTCATAAATTAGGGAAGTGCTCAATTACAAACCTGACAGAGATTGATTTGGGTTCTGTTCTTGGTCACTACCAGCAAGTGAAGGCCAGCACAGACCACAACTCCAGCTAATGGTACATCACTTCAAAGGTGATCACAGAACAAGTGTTCATTAAAAGAGAGAGTAGAGTTGGAAATAAAACAGTGCATTCTTTTGCATTTTCAATTTTATGAAAAAAGCATTGCATCATTTTATTTTTGAATATGATATAGCCCTATAATCAGAGTGCTTTCAAAGTACTGAGACCCACAAACTTTTTTTTTTTGAAAAATAATGTTTTGATACCATTAAAAACATTGTTTTAAAAAGGAATCTATAGGCTTCACCACTGAAAAAAGTGTCCATGACACAAAAACAGTTTAAAAATCTCTGCTCTTGGGGGTAGCTAGGTGGTGCAGTGGATAAAGCGCTGACCCTGGATTCAGGAGTACCTGAGTTCAAATCCAGCCTCAAACACTTGACACTTACTAGCTGTGTGACCCTGGACAAGTCACTTAACCCCCATTGCCCCGCAAACAAAACTAAACTAAACTAAACTAAAAAAAAAAAGAAATCTCTGCTCTTGAGAATTATGTCAATATAAAAACATAGTGATAATGAAGGACATTTTATTTAGGATTCCATAAAAAAAGAAATTCAATACAATACAGTAAGAAGATGATAATAGGAATTTTTAGGATTCATTAAATATACGTATCACACCTATACACACAAAGACACAGAGAATCAGGGTCATAAAACAAGAAGGGGCATTGAAGATTATCTTGTCTCCCTAATACAATAACAACATAGAACCTCCTTTTGATGACTTCTAGTGATAGATAAACCATTACTTTAACAGATGAGAGAGGTCCAACTGTAAGGAAGTTGTTTCTGCTGTTTTTAACATGGCATTGAAATCTGCCTGTCTGAAACTTCCCATTCATTGCTTATAGTTCTTTTCCTTGGACCACGGAGAGTATATCCAATGTCATATCCCTTGTCCACATGTCAACCTTCCAAATACTTAACTACAATGTTGTACCCTTTCCCCAGTGTCCAGGTCTTTTCTTTTCTAGGCTAAACATCCTTAGGCTAAATACACATAGACACACACACACACACACACACACACACACACACACACAACTTTGCTTACACAATACAGAGTAAGAATAGATTCAAAAGTTTAACTTTTAAAAATAGACTGGTTACTTCAAGATGCAATATGTGAATCCATCCTTAAGAGGCATTCAATTAATGCTCTGGCCAACTGGAATTATAGTAGAATTTCAGAGTAAAATGTTATGACTTCTGTCATAATACCTTAATTAAATTCTTCTGAGTCACAAATTATAGGACATTTTTTTAAAATGCCAAAAAACATGTCATTATTTTTTTGAACTTAGAAAAGACAACCATTTTGAATGAAATTCCTTAAAAAAAAAACCCTAAATGTCCAAATAATTACATTGACTTTAAGTCATTTAAACAAATATAATTGGGAACCCAAAGAAGTGTTTCTGTCCAAAATGCCCATCAATATTTTGGACTCCACCATAGATTTGAACAAATAACTAAAAATGTTTTCCAAAATATGATCTAGTCAAAATCCTTTGTTTTAAGTTCCCAGCTATGAGCCATTCCTACAGTCTGGAATTGGCCCTTCTAGCATGGGGACTTCACTTATCCTAACCAAAGGCTCCATATCACATTTGGAATCTGAATAAAGACATTAAGTTTATAATTCAAAGACAGATTTTTAATTTTCATGATTACACAAGGCAGAGGGAGTGTAAAATAGAGAAGATTAGGAACCTGGAGACAAAAGGTCCAAATTTAAACAAAGCTTCTTACCACTGAAACTTGCTTAAGATTTAATTATGATATTGAAACAAAATTCTAACTCAGCCCAGCTTTTTGCTTTTAAAGATTAATAAAGGTTGCTTTAAAAACAAACATTCAAAGGAAACCGTCTTTTTGCATGCTCATATTTCTAACAGCTACTCATCTCAGCCACAAGTAATAAGATTCAACTTCTGGGTTTGGATATAATTAAGAGCAAAAATGTTTTTTCTAAATGCTGTATTTTTGCCCCTTAACCATTCCCTAGTAGGTTAGTCAAATAATCATCTAGTAATTATATCAGTTTTTCAGTATAAATTAAAAGTAGAAGTTGGAAACATGTATTCTTTTCCAAAGAATATTGAATTATAATAACTACTACCATAGTTTTATTTTGCATATATGTTTGTGTATGTGTGAAACCACATGTGTAGTAAGGCAGGGGTTGGGACTGGGTGGACAGGCTAAGTAGTAGTGTAAGACACTTCATATGAAAAAAGATATAAAGGAAAACTTTTAGTTTCCCTGTAACTGAAATAAAGACCTCAGCCTATCCTCTGAGAAAGGAATAAAGTCACCTTTCACAGAAGCACATAAAAAGGAAAAGGATTTTTTTTTTTGAGAAATACAACCCTAATATTACAAAAAGTGGAGATTCTTTTTTTAAGGCAATATTGCAGCACCTCAATATCATCCCTTTGTCTTTCCTCATTTGCAATTTTTCTTGACAGCAAACAAAAAATATGCTTGATACAATTGTGTTTTATAAACAGGCCTCACAAAATAGCACACTTGCTAAAAGCTGAGGATGAATATCACTACAGTTATTAAATTACTATTCTTTAAAAAAACATTAGACAAATAACAGGAAATCACGCTGTGTGGCTGGATAATATAATAAGACTTCAATTATAAAAGTTATGAACAATAAGTGAATTTCTAAATGGTAAAGTTAGAAGTGGCCTATTATTTTAACTTTGCATTTCTTAGGTTTGCTGACTAATATCACAGATATAAATGTGAATTTAAGACATTATTTTCCTGGAAAAAAAGTCAGATGAAGGAATATATTTATCTACAGACAGTACATAATTTACTGTAAATCAATACAATAAATGTATTGGTATAAACAGTGCTGTTCTGTTTAGTGAAAAAAAGAAACTAGGGTTCAATCTCATCTAGCAGTCATTGTTTCAGAGGGAACATTCTCAATAGTTATATTCTAATCATTATAGACTACATGCTCAAATCTCTATTGACCTCACCTAGAGTATGGTTTCAAACAGAACCCTGTGTACTGAAGAGGCATGTGGGAATTTTAAAGAGGATCAGAATTTAACATTAACATGATAACAACTAAGCGACCTGATCTAGGAAATAGGGAATGGAAAAATTCTGGTCAATATAGAAATTAATTTAAATAATGTTCTTGATGTCTATATGTACAATTACTTCCTTCATCAAAGGATTTGATAGCTGTTGAACAGACATGTACCAAAAATAATAGAATCAATCTAGATAATTTTATTTTTGCTAATTGAATATGGCTGGGTAGTGTCAAAACTGCTATATTGGTGTGTGGGGTGGGAGGCTTACAGATATACTTATTCCAAAAGGTACTTTGTTTGAACTATATCCTGCTTCTTAAGCTTGTTAAGACTACTTTCATTACACTATTTATAACCACATAAGTACAATCTATAATTGTTTTTAATGTGTAAATCTCACATCCAACTTCAATCAGAGTAATGAGGTATAGATAGATAGATAGATAGATAGATAGATAGATAGATAGATAGATAGATAGATAGATAGATAGATAAAATCTTTATTCTGTGATGTATAAGTTATTGTCTCATATTAAAGTGAATTTTTAAAGGAATGACCTGCTATGGATTTATGAAAACTTGAGAAATAATTAGAAGAAATATATTGAGGCTAGAATTTCAGATATTTTGGACAATAGGATAAATAAGAAAATGATGTAGGATCAGTCTTAATCTTCTCACACTCAATGAATCAGCAAACATTTATTAATTATTGACTATTTTAAAAATTTCTAATAATTCAAAGATTGGCAAAGATGACAATTACAGAAAATGTTTGAGGAGTTGTGGGGAAACTGACATATGCACTGTTGGTGGACCTGTGAATGGGCACAGCCTGAAGAGAAACTTATCAATGGGAGGAGGCTACCATAATAGAAGAATGTTTCAGTATAAGAAAACTGCAAGAGATGATGGCTAATGTGATCAGTGATGATGGTCTAAATCCAATATAATTTATTAACTATACTCTATGGAATATTTTGATATTTGTATTTGTAGTATGGAGATTTGTCATCTGTCAGTGCATAAAAGATAACCAATGTTTTATGTATAATCCTAGCTACCATGTCAGGTCTTACAAAGTATTCAATTGATGACAAAATTTTACAATCTTTGGTGATGTGTTACAGTGTCTCTTCTACTTCCTTAAAAAATGTCATTTATAATTATGTCCAAGGTCACTAAGCAAAAAGCTTCTATAGTTTCTGGTAGTAAGGACTTTGATACAGATTGTCATAACAATCCCTCCATTTCCAAAAACAAATCAGTATGATCTAGGTATTTGTTAAATACTTCTTTGCTGTCTGAATTCACAGAATAATGCTGGAAGTAACTAGAAAGGTTACCTACTCCAATCCTTTCATTTTAGAGGTGAGGACTGATGGTCAGCAAGTTTAAGTATCTTATCCAAGAAGACATAGGTGGTAAGTAGCAGTCAAGATTCTAACCAAGGAACTTGGAAATCAAATTGTGTATTCAAATTTCCACCATAACATATGGTCTCAGAGTTCATTTAGCTGTCACACATACATAAGCTTTTGATTCCACTCTCTAATCTTAATTGTTTTAAAGGCTTTATTCAGATGTAGGTGACTTTTGGTTACATTCAGAAGATTGCTATATTTATTATGGCTCCATGAAATGATGTCCAAAAGTGTTTGGGGGAAAATTTTTTATTTATATATCATGTGTTCTAAGGATGTTTATCAATCATGTTCCTCCTTTGTTTTCTCATGGAAATGTCAATTTTTCTATAAACATCTTGTCCCAGTAAAAATCTGGAATAAAGAGGAATTGGAGCACAATGTTCTGGACATGATCAATTTATTATCAAGGCCAACAATTGCCAACAAATGAGATCCATGGCTCCTCAAAAGCCCAGGATGCCTCTGGCAGCCAGAACAGCCTTTTTTATATTGTGAAAAGATAACAGGCTATATGAAGTGCCAAAAATGTTTCTGTGATGAAAACTAAACTAAGATGATAATTGCTTTATAGTAGAGATAAAGGGTGGGCTTTCTTTTGGCCTGATGCATGAGGCCATCTCCAGGATCCAAGGCAATGGGGAAAACTCAGATATGAACATCTTCTAGAAAATATTGTGTTAGGTACTTTCATACACCACAGTGGTCTGGTGCTCAGCAAAATATTTTATGACCAGGTTGACTCATCATCCCTTTTCCCCATTCTCTCTTTTCCCCCTTCTTCCCTTGTGGGGTAAGTCAAATTTGAGTCTAGGGTGTAGCTCAGAGGAATAGGAATGTTAAACTCTTACAAATTCTGCCACTAAGGCCTATAGAATTAAATCTAAATCTGATCCCTAAGCATTGATTCCAGTGTTCAGATACAAAGCTCAACTGATAAATAATACGAAATAAAGTGGGGAATCAATTTTCAACTTAACAACCTAAAAATTGGTGGTTGTCCTAATCTTCTATTAATATTGTCCAGCTTTTTGCTTGAGTACTTTCCAAATTTATTATAATATTTTTTAATAATTCCAAAAGTGTATATTAAGACTGGCATTTTAAAAAAAAAGAAATGAAAGACTGGCATGTATAATAAGTCTTAGTTTCTTTAAGTGTGTTCTTCCCATTTAACTTTTCAGAATTCCTCTGTCAATGTAGTTAACCACAACATCTTTCTTGGTGTCTTTATGCTTCATATGCCTTGCCTAGAAAACAAGTTATTTCTAAATATCCTGAACAAAGGTTGTTAACTTGAATCCGTCCATTTTTTATAATCTTGATAATTATATTTTGATATAATTGGTTTCCTTTAGAATTTTATATATTTTCATTTTTTTTAAATCGTTATTTCAAGAAGGGTTCCATAGGCTTCACTAGCCTGTCAAAGATGTCTTTGACAGTGAAAAAAAAAAAAGTAAGAACTCTTGATCCAAAATTTCAATGTGACTTCTAAATTCAAATGTAATGATTTTTAGGCTTTATTTTTCCATGGCATACCCTAAGAATTCTACACTTACTGAGTCTGCATATCAGTGGAGAAAGATTCCATGAGATGAAGGAGCTAAAACTTGTTTTTTCAAGTGATATTTATTTTGATATCATCCAAATATACCAAGTAGTTAATGAGATGTTTTGATTCTACTTCACCTCTAATTTGGAAGTCATAATTCATTTTGTTTAGGAGACTTTATGATGGTTTTAAAACAAGGTAAAAGCATAAGGGGGTTTTGACATATTTGTTCTATTGTTCATTATATTAATGGTGTATAAACTTTCTTTTTTTAAAATTCTAACTTGCATTTTTGTTGCATTGTACATTGTGAAATCACATAGACAGCTAGAAATTTTCCATGTCTTTCTTCTTTAAGAATCCTGTCATGTCCCTGTTTTAATGCTTTTCAAGTCACTATAATAGTTTTTGATAGATATTTGTTGTTGTTGTTGTTGTTCTTTGTGTTATTTTCACATCTTGTATTTTGTTAACTTTTGAATTTTGGCTTTCAATTACTAATTGAAGGAATCTAGAAATTCTGAAATATTTCTATCTTTTGAATTCTTTACTGCACATTACCTTGACATGAATAATGATTCATTTTTTTCTCTTCCACATACTACCAAAGATAGTCACATAATTTTCTAATTCTTTCCCACAGTTTTTTAGTAAGTCTCTCAAGCAACATCTGCTATGATGATGGTTGCTTCTTCTTCTTCTTCTTCTTCTTCTTCTTCTTCTTCTTCTTCTTCTTCTTCTTCTTCTTCTTCTTCTTCTTCTTCTTTGCAGGGCAGTTGGGGTTAAGTGACTTACCCAGGGTCACATAGTTAGCAAGTGTTAAGTGTCTGAGGCTGGATTTGAACTCAGGTACTCCTGAATCCAGGGCCGGTGCTCTATCCACTGTGCCACCTAGATGGCCCGATCCCTCTTCTTAGGGGTATTGCTTGATAAGTCCGACTTTCTCCTTATGGTCCTTGCCATGGTAATAATTGTGACATGTATTACTGTGGGTAAGTCTTAAAATATTTGTGCATTTCAATATTGTGGCAAAATGACTTTACTTGTGATGGCTATAGAGAGGAGTGTTCTGAAGCTCAGATGAGATAATGAATGTGAAACATTTTGCAAACCTTAAATTGCTATATAAATGCCAGTTATCATCATCATCATCACCACCACCACCACGACCAACACTAATATTAGCCTATATTTAGTTACCAAACCTATAGTCAGGTGAAAACTTCATTCCCAGAGCCTTATACTCATGCTAAACTCAAGTAATATTTACAGAACAATACAGGGACATGGGGATAAATGTCTAACATCAGTTAGGCTTGCTGTTTGGCTGTATCAGTCACATCTGACTCTTTGTGACCCCATTTTGGGGTTTTCTTGGCAAAGATACTGGAATGTTTTTCCATTTCCTTCTCTAGTTCATTTTACTGTTGAGGAACTAAGGCAAATAGGGTTATATGGGTTGCCCAGGGTCACACAGCTAATAATTGTCTGAGGCCAGATTTGAACTCATGAAGGTGAGACTTCCTGATTTGAAGTCCAGTGTTTTATCCACTGTGCCACCTAGCTGCTTCTCAATAAGGCTATTTAAGGGGTGAGGGGATTAATAAAGCAGATTAAACTTATAAGTGTGTTTTTTTAATCAGGTTACTTCTAAATTTAATCTACATTATGAATACTTCATTAAGTGTAGGTAATCAATAAGATAATTGTTAAGGCCATTTTTGTAGTGGCCATAGATTTCTGAGGTGTATATGCTCACACTGAAAATTGAACAATTGACGTTCATACAAGAGCTGGCTCTGTGCATAGGTAGTTATAGAAAATAGCAGCATTTTTTGAATTACACTTTTTGGTATAAAGCCTGCTAGTTGGATTTATGCTATCGACCTCAAAGCAGGATTTTTGGAATTCCAAATAAAGTAGACCCTTCTTTAGCAAGTGGCACATTAGTATTTCTGATTTGTTCCAATGTAACTTGCTTTCTTGTTTTATTGGAATGTAAAGAAATGGTATTCATTCTCCCATCTTCCATGTCATGCGGATCACAACTATAGTTTCTTTAGAGTCAGCTAGCAAATCTACACCACCCCATCTGTTTCTTAGATTCCTAGAAGTCATTTGTTCACAAAGGCTGAGGTGCTCTAATCTAATCAATGTTGCTGCCACAAACCTATTGACCAGAATTTCATGGTAACTGCCAGGCTTTCAAAGTTACTGCAAAGATGTCAGGGAATACAAGATTCCAGTAGGGGAGGGGTGGGCAAGGAGCCAAGATGGCAGAGGAAAGGCTGTGACTTTCAGAGATCCCAACATGATCGTTCACATACCTCAAAAAATGCCATAAGACAATTCTTGGAGCAGCAGAATCCACAAAAGAACAGAGTGAGATTATTTTCCAGCCAAAGACTTCTTAAAAGGTTGACAGGGAAGTTCTGCTGTACTGGGGTGAGAGAGAAACATAGCATGTGGCACAGATCAAGCCCCAGGCATGTTGTGCCTCCATAGCCTCAGAATCATTAGCATCAGTGGCTTTCTTCTGAAACTCAGCTCACAGACTGGTGAGGGTGTCTAGTAGTTGGCCGGGGGAAATAGTAGGGGTCTCTGCAGCTCTGGAGCACTGCTGTGTTGTTCAGGAAGTGGATTAGAGTGGCAGTGGCCCAGTGGGGGAGGGGCACAGGCACACCAAGCATTTGACCACAGAGAATCAGATGTCAATCAGATTTATTCTCCTGGGTTAAAGAGTAAGCAGGGCCATGGTTACTTAGAGGCCAGGCAGGCTGAGAATGAGACTCTCCTTAAATTGTATCCACCTGGGACCCCCTGAAGCTTGGGACAGTGCATCCTGGAAGCAGTGCTCCACTTTAGGAAGGAGTTAAAATTCAAGAAATAGGTGGGCAAGATGAGCAGGCAGAAAATGCAGTGGACCATTGAAAGTTTCTTTGGTGACAAGGTAGATCAAAATACACCCTCAGAAGAAGATAACAAAGTCAAATCTCCAACATCCAAAGCTTCCAAGAAAAATATGAATTGGTCTCAGGCCATGCAAGCACTCAAAAAGGACTTTGAAGAAAAAGTAAAAGAGGTAGAGGGAAAAGTAAGAGAGGTAGAAGAAAAGATGGAAAGGGAAATGAGAGTGATGCAGGAGGGTCATGAAAAAAAAGTCAACAGCTTGTAAAGCCAAATTGGCCAAATGGAAAAGGAGATACAAATGCTCTCTGAAGAAAATCATTGCTTAAGAATTAAGATAGAGAATATAGAAGCAAATGACTTTAGGAGAAATCAAGACACAATAAAGTAAATCCAAATAAATTTTAAAAAATAGAGAGCAATATGAAATATCTCTTTGGAAAAACAGCTGACCTAGAAAATAGATCCAGGAGAGATAATTTGAAAATTATTAATCTACCTGAAAACCATGATCAAGGAAAGAGCTTAGACATCATCTTTCAGGAAATTGTCAGGAAAAATTGCACTGATATTCTAGAAGAAGAAGGTAAAATAGAAATTGAAACAATCCACCGAACACCTCTAGAAAGAGATCTCAAAAGGAAAACTTCCAGAATATTATAACCAAATTCCAGAGATCCCAGGTCAAGAAGAAAATATTGCAAGCAGCTAGAAAGAAGCAATTCAAGTACTGTGGAGCTATAGTCAGGATAACACAAGATCTAGCAGCTTCTACATTAAAGATTGGAGGGCATAGAATATAATATTCCAGAGGGCAAAGGAACTAGGATTACAACTAAGAATCACCTACCCAGCAAAACTGAGTATAATCTTTCAGGGAAGGGAAATGGGACTTCAGTGAAAAAGAGGACTTTAAGGCATTTGTGATTAAAAGATCTGAACTGAATAGAAAATTTGACTTTCAAATACAAGATTCCAGTGGGAATCTTGTCAACCTCCCTGACATTTTCTTACATTGCTGTTGTACCTTTCTCCTCATCTTATGGACAATGAGTTGAGTTTTGAGATGATGCTGATGTTGATGACAACAACAGTTATTACCATATTGTCATCACCTTTTTTCTTATCTTAGTTCAAAGGAATTCAAACCAAAGTGATTCTGGGACAAATTGCTATCCTTCTAGTGTTCTTTTATAATGAATGTTCTGCAGACTATTGCCTAGATGAATAAAATGACTGCCCTTAGTTATTATTCTTGTTGCTGTTGTTGCTAACAACATATACAGAAAATCTAATGATACCTAATTTCACAGATAAAAATATGATCATAAAACATTAATTTTCTGGAAAAAGACATTCTATACGTTGTGTGTATATGTGTGTGTGTATATATTTGCTTGAGATCTATTTGAAAACAACATGATAAACGTATTTGTATGAAAAGCTCAATTGAGTTGAATAAAAAAGTAATTACTCCTCAAATTCAACCACCATCCTAGTGTGAAGGTAAAAGATATGATAACGGAACGTGATCTCTTGCTTGATATTATTAATCTCACAAAGGTGTCACAGACTTCTCTTCTGGACCCCTTAAGTTGTCTTTGGCCAGAAAATTTCTCATCCTGACCTTTTGTTGGCTCTGCCATTGCAAAATTTTATTTGTGGAGTTATTTAAAGTTGTTTAGAGATTAATGTTGAGAGAGTTCAGCTGGAGGACTGCTCTGATCTGCTAGGTGGTACAGTGGATATAGTACTGACCCAGAAATTGGAAGTTCCTGAGTTCAAAATTGGACCCCAGACACTTACTAGCCAAGTGACCCTGGGCAAGTCACTTAACCCCAATTAACTTAAACATCCAGGCTATATCCAGTTGTCTTGATATATATCTTGCCACTGGCCCCAGATGGCTCTGGAGGAGAGAGTGAGGCTGGTGACTTTGCATAGTGATTCCTCACTTAAATCCATTTCGCTGTGAGTCATGACACCTTTCCAATTGTCATGGTCCTCTTTGAGACAAAAGGACAAACAACAACAACAACAAAAACAAAAACAACAAAATCTTGCCCCATTTAATTTATTGATGAATCAAAGAACTATTTTTTTTTTATAAAAGTAACTTACCTTTGGAACTTAGAAACTAGATTCATTAGAGAAACTCAATAGTATAGTGGATATTGTGAGATTAAAATTGGATATTAGATCATAAATCTCCCCTACTTAACCTTTCCCTTAATTTATCTCCCAGACTAGTAAATGGAAGAACCTTCTGGTTTTCTAGATAGAGCCTTTATTGTATGGTAGTCTCAAGGTGATGTTGATTAGAAGGATAGGAAAGTAGAAACACAATACAAATCATCTTAACTCTAAGCTTAGTCTATATTCCATATAAAACTCACCAAAAGCCGAAGGCCACCTTTGGGGAGAGAGAAACTGTCTGTGCAGCGCAGTCAGGAGATCAGCAGAGCAGGAAAAAAAAAACCCACTTCCGTTCTCTCCTTGCCTTTTAAGCTTGCACCCCGTAAGTGGAGTGCTAGCAGGCAGTCTGACTTGCGCAGCAGGCGGACTGGCGTGCGTAGCTCATGCCGTTGGTCTCCTCCCCGAAAGGGTGGTCCTTAAAAAAAAAAAAAAACTGGGTTCTTTCAGTTATCCTAACCGACTGTTAAAAAACTTTCATATTTTTTAACACAATATTCCCAATCAAGGTAAATAGTACCACAACCAGGGAAATCTGCTTGCTTGAATTTCAGATGAAAAATGTCAGAGAATGAAATATCTTACTACTTAGGGGGCACACCTATGAATTTAGCCCCGTGAAAGCAAAAACAATCACAGGTGGTCAGCTATTGAACTACAGAAACGGATTTCAGTGATATGGTCTTGATTTTTGTTTCCTGGAAAATGAAATGTCTTATTTAGAAATTAATTTAAAATATAGCTTTAAAATATAGGACTAAATGCTACATTTAGAAGAACTTTCTAAGTTCAACTTCAAGGAATTGATCAATATTATCTATCTTAGAATCAGTTCAACATTATTTATTTAAAAACAAAGAAACTAAGGGCATGATGCAAAGTTGTGTTCTGAGGGATGGTAGAGGAGATAAATAAGTTTAATTGATGGTGAAGCTAATTCTGCAAAAGCATCAGTGATCTGGAAATGGTTCCTTTGCTTCCGGGCCCCTCTCTTCTGCCCTCTCCCCTCTCCTCTCTCCACAGGCACTTGGAATAAAGAAACCAGTGAGAGTGCCAAAGAGAACTGAAGCCAGAATAAAGGAGTAGAAATTGTAGCTAGAGAGAGAAAAAGAAAAAGCAACCATGATAAAAATAGAAATTACCCAAACTACAGAAGTCTCTCAATATCCCACTGAATGGAATATCTCAAGTGAAAGATAATTTCAATTTCTTCTGGTCTTTGAAAGTATTACTTTCTTCCTTGGGGTCTTATTCTTGAGAATGAAGGAAGGAGGTATCCCCAAGTGTTGCAGGCCCACAAAAACTGACTTTATTTCATTTGGCCCCAGTATCCTGAAAAATTTAACTACAATTCCTAGGAGGATCCTTTGCATCTATCTGTCTGTCTGTCTGTCTGTCTCTATCACTCACACACACACACACACACACACTAAATAAAAACCAGTGTGCAACATCTTGGGTCAGTCAAGGAGGGATATTTCCTCAGTGAAGCATGCAAACTCATCCACAAAGTTGGAAAGGCTTGGTAACCTGCATAGTATCCCCTACATTTAGTCATCTATTTAGATGCAGCATTAGAAGTACCCCTTATCGGGGGCAGCTAGGTGGAGCAGTGGAAAATGCACTGGCCCTGGATTCAGGAGTACCTGAGTTCAAATCTGGCCTCAGACACTTGACACTTACCAGCTGTGTGACCCTGGGCAAGTCACTTAACCTCCATTGCCCTTCAAAAAAACACAAAGAACAAAGAAGTACCCCTTATCGCATCATAAATGGACCACTTTCAGTAGATAGAGCAGGGCCAGTGAAAGATGGGGCATCAAATAATGAGAACACATACCAGCAGCATTGCCATAGCTTCTAATTTTGCTGTCCTATATATGCACTCCCGTGATTTCCCCACCATGTCATTGTATACAGCACTACAGATTGCATCCCTATGGAAGGTATGATGTTTTCTTTCTATATCTAATACAATTGTACAGCTGCTATCTGTTATGGGCCTATAGTACCCCAGAAGTTCTCTGGGGCACATCAAAGAACCTTCTCCTTGAGAAACTAAACCAGAGGACAGACATGCCTAGAGAGATAAGTGGAACCAGATGAACTGAGATAGCTCCTGGACCCCCACTCTTCATTCTAGTCTCCCTCAACCCTAGGGTGATAAGATCAGGTGTGGCTGCTTCTTTTGTGTCCTGAGGAAATGGATTGAGAGATCTGCAGCCACCCCTCACCCAATTCCTCCAGCCACCACCAGTGGGGGATAGTCCTCCCTCACTAAAGGAACTTTCCACAGTCAGATGGTCACTCCCATCAGTCCTCTATAAAAGTACCTGCCTGTCTCCTGCTCGAGGAGATTGGTATCTCAGAGCCACACTCTGCCATGCCTCTCTCCCCATGAGCCGTCAAAGGATTTCTTTCATGGTTTCCCTTCCCTTCCTCAGCCCTGAAATAAACTACTATCTTATTCTAACTGCTTTTGTGTGCATGAGGGTGTAATTCTTTAAAGAGGAATTCCTAAGGACCCCAAACCCCCACCCCTACCCAAACCCCATACCCCATTTCCCCATGACATATCTATATAGTGCTTTAAAGTTTGTAAAAGGATACGCAATTCTCATTTGATCCATGGAGGAGCACTCAATTATTATACTAATTTTACAGTTGAAGTGCCTGAAGTCTAGAGGGAAAAAACATGTTTGCGGGGTCATACAACTAGCAAGTAGAGAAAAATGTTCAGAACTCTCCAGACTTTAACATTTGGGAGTATAATTTAGTGGATAAAAGGGCTGGCCTTGGAGAAAGTTAGAGCTGGATTCAAGTCCTACCTTTGAGTTATACAGTAAGTATGAATGACCATGGGCTATTCATTTAATCCCCTTCTGCCTGGACCACTCATTGGGATTGTATTTCTTATGTATCCCTAAGGTGTCCCAATAGAACTGGATCCTTAGTGTTCTTTTTACTGTAGGTCTTCCCATCCAGAAAGAGGTGGAGTCAAACCTTTTAGTTTTTTTTTCCTCTAATTCCCCTCCTGTTTTCCCTCCCCTTTACTGGTTTGATAGCCTCAGGGGCCCACCAGACTCTCCCACTGACCCAAATTGGGTGATTACAATCAGTAAAAATGAAAGACAGGCTTAAAGTCTGAGAGAAAAGGCAGGAAGCCCCAGGATCCATTTGATTTTGCCCTTGGGAGTTTTTCTATGAAATGTAGATAGAATAAATGGCTCATTAAACTATGCCCCCAGGTCTTTCCTTGGACCAATAAACCAGGAGGAAGGGTCTTGGTTTAGCTATTCAGGGAGATAAGATGTTATTGTTAATCCTTCCTTTTTCCAAAGAGGACCCATGACATCACAATGTATTATGGATGGTTTTCACTTGCAAGTAAATTGGACAAAGTTGTACAAAGTCATCAGACTCATTATCAGAGGTCCAGCAGTAAGACAAAAGTCAGGATGACTAGTGATGGTGTAGGATGCAGTGGATGTCCTTGGCATCTTTGATATCTGACCAAGCTCAAAGCATTCTGTAGGTCCTGTTGCAGTTTCCTTTTTAGCCATTGGAACAAATTATTCTCATCTGGCCATTTCATGGGGTGGAGGCTAGTGAGTATATCTTCATATTTTTGGGGTAGACAGCCTCCTATATCACTGACTGGTTTGAGGCCTATTGGTTACCTTCAACCTGGCTTAGCTCATCTGCTGAGATGATTTTACCAGGGTGTGGCCACTGAGCATGCTACAGCTCCTTGGAACCACAAGTGAGATGTAGGTCATAGGTGGACATCACAGGTAGATGAACAGCCCTGAAAAGGGCTAATTAAGTCTCTGCACCAGAGGTACTAGTATTTCCTTAACACCCCATTTGCCCCTTGGTAATATATAAGGAAGAAAAAATCCTCCTTACATTTGCCCTGCACTGTACTGCTCAAATCTCACCCTCAGCTCACCACGGTAGCATCCATAGTCATACCCAGTAAAACAATGGAGAGTGACCTTATCTGAATTAATCAAGTTTAACAACAACAACAAAAAACCCTACAAAAAAACATCAAAGCACTGAGAATGGTCTTTGTAGAATATCAAAGGGGGAAAATCTACTTCAGTATAAATCATTTAACCTCTATTTCCTCAGTTTCTTCCTAGGTAAAACATGAATAATAATTACACTTATTTTCCAGGGTGATTGGAAGGATCCAATGAGGTAATAATTATAAAACACCTAGCACATAGTAGGCATTATATAAATGTTAGCTATTTTGTTACTATTATTACCCCAACCCAGTTGCCATTATTAACTCCCTGGAAACTTGTGGAAGGGAATATAATCTGGCTTTGGCAGATACCCAGAGAGTTCTCTATGACATCAGCAAATTCATAGGGGCATTCCCCTACAGGATTTATCACATTACACCCCAAAACACATCCACAAACTTCTCCAAATCTTAAGAATTTAGCAAAGGCCTTGTTGGAAATAACTAGCACTAATGCTCACCTATTGTAAACTACCCTGAAATACAAATTTCCAATTCTCTAGTCAAGAATTCCCATAGATTCTGCCCCAGGTCAGAAACGTCAGATCATAGATTTAGACTACAAGAAACTTTAGAAAACTAAAATATTTTAATGATGATCAGGAGGAGGATTCTGATATGTAGTTAAAAATAATTAGTATTTTTATAGTGCTTTAAGGTTTGCAAAGCACTTTACAAACAGGATCTCATTCTATCTTTATAGAAGCACTGGGAGTTATGTGCTGCTATTATCCCTATCCTACAGATGAGTGACTTGTCTAGGGATGTGTGCCCTATCAGGGTCACATAGCTAGTAGGGTCTGAACTCAGATCTTCCTGACTCTAGTGCTAGCACCCTACTCACTCTGCCATCTTGGGGAATCTTCTAATATAAACTCATCCTTTTCACAGATAAGAAAACTGAGTTCCAGGGATGATTTGTTAGATATCTAACTAATGAGTGACATTCAGGTACAGAACTGACAGTACCATGAAGTATATTGGCTTCCAGTTCTAAACTCATTCCCCTACCAGATATAATTGAATATATTGTATGTTTGCACTCATGAATGAGTGTAGGCTAATTTTTAAAAAAGAGAGATATTATTATGTGCTTCCTGTATTTAGAGCATTATGCTAGACATCGGAGGAGATATAAAGTTGAGATAAGACCATGCCTCCTGCCCTAAAGAAGCTGCAACAAGTGTATAATCTTATTTATTTCAAATTATTTAAAATGTTTTATGTAAAGAATTGTGATCTTCTTGCTAGCCACTTAGAAACATCAAGGAAATTGATATATGAAGTACTGAGTGTTCTCCTTAAAGGAAACTATCAAGAGTTTCAGGGCTCTTTAAACTCCTCTAAAGTGCTTTAAATTTAGTTTGTACAATACTTATTAAAGAAACATGAGGAGATTCTTTTTTTTAATTAACATTTTCTTTAGGTGAAGATGATGAGTTATTTGTTAACTTGGAGACACTACAGACTATTAGGACACTTCGAAGATAAAATGGCCCCATCTCAGGAAGAAAAAAAAAAGTTTACTTGGAACACTTTCTCCAGAATAGTAACAGAATACATAAAAACATTCCCACATTACTCAACTTCTGCTCCATTCTGCTTTTTCCTCCCTTTACCAAATATATTTTAAGTACATCTTGCAAAATATCTAAAGTGCAAAATTTAAAAAAAATAGAGAGGAACATTTCTTAAGTTTACACAGCCAAAGCATTCATTTAAATTCATAAATTGGGAAAGTATGTGTACTCATTATTGCACATGTTGTTCTGTGAAATTACTCTAAAAATCATAGTTTATATGCTACATTAGTATGTGGTTGTGTGGTTTTCTAAGAAAGACTTCTGTAGCTCATAGATAACATATGTATCCTATAATGTGGTAGTTATTAAAGAAACAGGATTTTTCCATGAATGGCCAAGAACCATGGTTATAAAATCTGGGCTGTATAAATTGTTAGTGCATGAAGTAACGCATCATGATTGATTAGGGGGTTGCTTCCCTTCTCTTTCAAAATATTGTAAAGAATACCATTAACAAATATGACCCTTATAACTGAGTTGGTGGTACAATACAAACAAATTCTGATCAAGGCAGATGAGCATTCTGTGGTTCCCAGGGAAAAGTCCCTATTTTGAAGCAGACTCAGTAATTGAAATCTGCATGGAATTTTTCAGTGGTGTAATTCAGAGTAAAATAGGGTAAGATTCTACTTCACCAATGCATGATCTCAGCTTTCAATAGGTCCCCGAAGCTAAAACTTCATAGATCTAGTGCAGTTAATTGGGGTTACTTCTCTGGTTTCCAGAAAGCTCTGCTAATGCATGGCACTTAAAAATACCCATTACTGACATTCCCCTCATGTCCCCTGAAACTTACTTCAAATCCTTAAGATTCTCTATATTATAAAGACTTTTATGATGTTTAGCACCCCAATTTTTCATTTTCTGATTTTTCTTCCTTTTTGTGGAAGGACTAATAGCAAGTTATTTGTGAATCACTTCATGGATCTCATCTCTCTAACCTCTAAAAGCTCTTTCTTTAAAATAAAAATGTACTACTACATGGGCCAAGGTGTGTTCTGGCCTGGATTGGAAAATTCTGTTCGGAGAAGTCCAAAAGCAGACGTCAAAACTTTCACTCCATTATAACTACATTAAGCTAAGAAGTCATGTCTTTCTCATGGCTGGTTTATGAGGTGATAATGAGAGGAAAATGCCCTGGCCTACTCAATAACACATATTTCAAAGTGGACTAAGAACACTTCAACCTTCCAAAGTCCACTAAAAGGGATCTGAATGACATCTTGGGAGGGGGGAGGATGAACATTTTGTAGTTAGGAAAGATGGCAAGACTGAAGCTTTATTACTGCGTTCACCAAAATAAGTCAAACAACTCATCCTGAATGCTTTCCATAAATTCTGAGGCCCTCCCTCAAACTGTTGCTCTACTCTGAGTTTCAAAATCACTGGAAATGAAGGCCCAAAATATACTGTCAGTGCTATATCATGATATTGGGCATTGTACAACTAGAGCAACTGTGGTGTAACGAAAAGAAATAAACAGAGTAAAAACAAAATAAAATAAGTAAACACAAACTACTGGAACAAAAACAGAGAAATGTTAGACTAAAGGCCATCAATTGACCAGGTCTTCACAGCACTAATCCAGGAGAGTTTTGAAATAGTATAATCCAACCCAGTTGCAGAAATTTCAAGACCTAGAGTAAAGAGAGCATAAGTGGAATTTAAAATACATTAAAGTCTAGACCAGAAGGAAAGTATTGTAGTAAAAAGGCTTGTACATTAATTCAAACTGACAGATCTAAATTTTTTGTAATGGGAAGATTTTAAGTATCACAAACATTTCTGGTTACTATTTGCATCATTCAACTGGAACTGATTTTCTCTTCATAGAGAATGCCAAATCTACCTATATATACCCTATGTATACTTTCAATCTGGGTGGGGAGAAGAAAAAATATATAGCAAAAATATTAAAAATATAGAGATGGGCAGGACATTGATGTTAGAAATACCCTTCTCCTCCCAGTGTACTCAAGTGTTCCTTGATGGAGGAGAAGCAAAGAACAATTGAGATAACAGATATTTCATTGGTTGGTACATCTGAAATAGTGCTTCTTATTTTTTGCCTGAATTGACCAGTATTCAATATAAATTTCCAATTGAATGTAAGGGGGCATCGTTTCAAACAGGAATAAGACAATGACCCTCTAAGAGTCTCTGACCCTCTAAGAGTCTCTGACCCCATAAAGTGGATACTTTGATGATGCTGACAAGTGAAAATGGATAGCTGGTGTTCAGCTGCCAATTTTTCCTGTGGATGGGTTAGTCAAGCCCCACTTTAATTCCTAATGGTACATGCTTAGACTTAATGTTGAGTGAAGCATGATAGAAGGAATCAGTGAAAAGGGAAGAATGAATGACAATTAACTTGAACTGATCTGATACTCTTTATTAGTACTAAATATTTCTGAGTTGCAACTGTAGTCAGTTCCAAAATATTAAATCTACCAAACTAGGTTTGAATATTTAACAGCATTTGGAAACCTTGTGGTGTTGCTAGACACTTTCTCATTTAGTTGATACTAAAGCAATAACTTGCACCTAATTTAATATCTTGAACTGTTTCTGTTTAGATTGTAATCTAGCTTAATTGCCATTGAGAAAGTAAATTCTGTGAAATAGCTATTAAATACCATTCATAATTTGACCAAAATAATCAAATGGAATTGAGAGTGAAGAAAAAGGGAATTAATAGCCATTCATCTTCAAAACATACCTCTAATTTTATGTCATTTAAGACTTTCTTGAGCTTCTGAATAAGATGAGCATTTCAAACTTTATTTCACAGAATCTATTAATCAAACCTTTGGTGGCTTTTCCCTGCTTTAAGTCATTAAAGACAAAGTCTTAGGCAGATAAGGCAGAATGTTAGCTTAGCACAGAAACTTCTCCAAAATTTAAATGCTAAGGACCCAATAAAAAGCATCACTGTATAGTTTTTAAACATGACATGACCTAGTGTGTAATAACTGTGATATTGATTGGGTAACTAGGTATATTTTAATAATTAGCCATAAAAACTATCCAGTAGTGGTCCTAGAGAGACAAAGAGAAATGCTAGACAAAGTATAACCTGCCACCCTTATTAGTGTTTAGTGTATTTTCTATGGGATTCATAAATATTAATTGTGCTATTTTAAGCTAAATAGCAAAGGCTACCTTTTAAAGCCCATTGGGATGATACTGTGATTTTGTTTAGATGTTCAAAGACTCCCAGGTTACACATACGATAAAGCCTCATTCCCAAGAATTAAAAATAACAACAACATACTACAATCAATAACAAGAATTTATTAAGTGCCTATTATGTGCCAGATGCTATGATAGGCAGTGGGGATACAAGGAAAAGAGAAGGAACAAGCAACAGATTCAAAGTGAGAGGACCTGTTTTTAAGTCTTTGTTCTGTAGTTTATTAGTCCTATAACTTTGGGCTAGCTATTTTGCCTGTGGGGCCTCAATTTCCTCATTTATAAAATGAGAATAATTGCATTATCTCTAAGGTCCCTTTCAACTCTAAAAGCATTAATACCATGTGACATGATATCCTGTGTTATTTAACATTTAGTTTATATTATTTGCAATGTAAGCTATCTTTTTGATATGCCTATAGAATATCTCTCTAGTTAGGACTGGTAGTTCCTTGTGAGCAGTGATCATATTTTAAAGTCTTTATTTAATTTTTGTCTTCCCTAAATACCATAGTCCTCAATTGGATCCTAAGCTCTTTGATGAGAAGTACTATGTCATTTTTCATATCCCTAGTCCCTGGTCCAATGTCATGGACTTACTAAATTTCTTTTACTCAATACCTTTTGATTGATTAATAATGATGACAACACCTTGATTTCCTTTAGTGATCTAATTACCATCTCTCAATACTAATCTGGATGGCTAGATTAAATTCCACTTTAAAAGATGAGAAAGAAAAAAATAATACTCTAAGTGTGAAGTCAATTGTCATCATCTGAGAAAAAAAAAGGGATTTATTAAATGTGACACTAGGCTCCAGAATGTTGTACCAGAAAGAGCATTAATATAGAAGTCATGAAACTCTGATTCTAGTCTTGACTTTTCCACTAACTAGTTGTTAGCAAACATTTACTAAGCACTTTCTAGGAGGGGAAGAAAACTCCTCCACAAATGGATGCCTAGTGCAATGAATAGAATGCTGAACCTGCTGTCAGGAAGACCTGAGTTCAAAGTCAGACTTAGAGAGTTACTAACTGTTTGATGCTGGACAAGTCATTGAAACACTGCCTGCCTCAGTTTCCCCTTTTGTAAAATGGGCATAATAATAGTTCTTATCACCTCCACAGGATTGTTGAGTGGACAAAATGACACAATATTTGTAAAGTATTTTGCAAACCTTAAAGCTTGATGCATATAAATGCTAACCATTACCTATTATTATGAACTAATGAAAATCAAGCCCTTCATTTTAAAAATGTGGGAGTTGGACTCAAAATTCTAAATTTCAATGATTCTATCACTCTTATTCATTTCTTGCTCAATGATCAGCATTTAAGTAGCAATTTATACAAAGTGCTAAATTAAATTGGTATAAAGAAAATTATAGAAACGGAGCTCTTATATAACTCCTATCCTTGTCATATTCCTTCATTCCTTTGTTGTGGCCTTTTCTTTATGATTCTTGTTTTTATCATACCTTGTCTGATATTTTTGTCATCTTACAATATGCCTGAAATGTATTAGCTGAACTGAAGCTGGGAAGTAATGACAAGTACGTTTTGCTCTGAATGATCATTTCATGCTAAACTGTAAGCATCATGAGGATTGGGACCATGTTTCCTTTAGTTCCTAGAACAATGCTTTAAAGCATGATAAGTAATTAAATAATATTTTGTTGAATTCAGTAGAATTGTGGTCATGCAATACACAAAGTGGTTTGAGCCTGTACCTCAAACAATACAGCAGAGATTGACAATAATTACTGATAGCATGTAAGAGAGCAGTTAAATGCTTTGTTCTTTTATGAAAAATTATTTTGGTCAATCAAGACTTTAGATAGATTATTTTTTCTTCTTCTTTTCTTTTTTTTTCTTTTTTTTTTGGGGGGGGGGCAGGGCAATGAGGGTTAAATGATTTGCCCAGGGTCATGCAGCTAGTAAGTGTCAAGTATCTGAGGCTGGATTTGACCTCACATCCTCAGACTGGTGCTTAATCCACTGCACCACCTAGCTGCCCCTAGATAGAATTCATTATATATATACACACACACATACATATATGTATGTATATATATGTTAACTGAGAGTTATGAGTTAAATGAGTTAACTGAGTTAACTCAGTTAACTGAGAGCTATGGTAATGGATTAAATTTAAAAGAAATGGCAAGGATGTTCGTTCAACTTGGTTATTCTGACTTTAATTAATATTTCCTCTGTAATCTTGGGCAAATCACAAACCACTCTGAGTCACAGAGATAAGATCTGCAGTTCAATTTGCCTAGAGTATGAGGTCCTTAAGATGTGTTGGTAGTGGTGGGTGGTAGTGGAAGAATGCAATATATACACAGCAGAGTTATTTAGAAGGGAGGGAATGATAGAGAAGAAAAGAGAATATTTTCAATTACTGGGATCAGGAAATTCAACAGTACAGAGAAATTAGAATCTGGGAAGAATCTTGAATGAAGGAAAAGAGTGTAGAAGGTAGATCTGAGGATGCAGTTCATTCCAAGAATAGGAGACACTTCATACAAATACTTGGAGGTAGGAATTAGGCACTTCAGAAAACTAGGGAATTAAGATTTCAGAAAACATCTAGTCTATTCTACTATAAGCTCCTTGAGGGCAAGGACTATCTATGAATAATATTAGCTAAAGCTAGCTAACATTTTTATAGTACTTACTGCTTTTCAGACACTGTGCTAAGCATTTTACAATCATTATCTCATTTTATCTTTACAACTACCCTCAGAGGTAGGTGCTATTATTATTCCCATTTTATATGTGAGAAAACTGAAGCAAAGAGAGGCTAAGTGAATTGCCCAGGGTCACACAGCTAGCCAGTATCTGAAGCTAGGCTTGAATTTAGGTTTTCCTGACTCCAGGCCCTCTCTTTTTGAATCCCTAGTGCTTAGCACAGTGCCTGGAATTTTCTAAGTGTTTAATAAATGTTTATACTTTGATGGATTAATAGTGGTTCAGCCAATTAGGCTATTTATAAAAGGATTCTTCACTGAAAGAGGGCTCAATTTTTTTTTTCATTTGTCCACAAAGGGCAAAACTGAAAGTAGTGGGTGAAAGTTTTTAAAAAGGCAACTTAAATTTTTATGCAAGCATAAGGGATGTTTTATCCCTGCATCCATCCCAGTAATTACAAAAAGGCAAGGCATTTCTATTGAATCAGTTAGTCAATCAATCAAAAATATAAATTAGATGTAAATAAATTTTAAATCAATTTGGGAAGAGTGAAATACTTGAACCATTGGTTGAAATCAGATGGCAACACAGAAAATATATTGGAAATGACTGAAAGAATCAAACACTCTTCCAGGCTTATGTTTATTACAGCAAGTTACTTTGGGATTGAGTTTTCTAATAAATGTACTTTTTTTTTTTTTAAGCAGGACAGTCTAGTAGCAGACCAGGTTAGTGGTGATCAAAATAAGCACTTTTGATGGGTATTGGGTAGGTAGAGGATTGAGTTTCCTTTCCTACCCATCCTCATGAACTGAAGGAAGAGCTTGTCTACTTTTGAAAGGTTTGAATTTCCATCATAGTACCAGTGTCCTTGGAGCTTCAGCAGCTGACTGCCATGGGAGCTGAGAGACACAGCTAAGGCAAACTAGATATGCTGATGAAAGTAAGCCTTAGGATCCTACAAAGGCATCAATTCTTATTGCCCTGCAGTGACCTATCTCTAAGAGGAATTTTGTTAGAAAACAAGAGTCCCTTCAATAGCTGGGAGCTGAGAGTTTAAGCTTTGGTCACATGTGCACTTTAAGCTTTAACTCACTTAACCTATGGACCTTGTGTATAATTGTGGCAAATGGTGTCCTTGACTTTCTTGGGGATTGCTTTTGTACCTGTTCCTGGTATATCTACTTAGGAAATATCCTTTTCCAAAAGCTAATTAAATGTGGGTGATAATCAATGGGGAGTATAACTGTTGGAGACTAATGAGATATATTATAAGAGAACACATAATGCTAGAGTTACATGTAGAATCCTGAGGTGAGAAGTAGATACCCTCTTTCTCTGGATGCAAAATAACTTTGAGATGGTAGTTGGGAGACTGAGCCAAATAGTTACTCAAGGAAGAGGGGGAATGGGAAATACTGTAATAAGACTTATTAATACTTTGGGAATAGCAGATTTCCCCTTCATGGGAGGTTTTCAAACAAAGATTGGATGCCAATTTCATGGGTATGTTGTAGAGGACATTCTTATTAGTGTCTAGACTAGATGACCTCTAAGCTCTTCTCTTGACCCTAAGAATATATGAATCTTTGAAACCTTTAAAGACTATAAAATGTGAATTGTCTAATTTGTCTCTTAGCATTACAAAAAGGGCAGCTAGGTGGAACTTTGGATAGTATGCTGGACCTGGAGTCAGGAAGACTCATCTTCCAAAATTCAAATCTGACCTCTGACACTTACTAGCTGTGTGACTCCAGGTAAGTCACTTAACCCTGTTTGCCTCAGTGCCCTCATCTCTAAAATGAACCCAAGAAGGAAATGACAAACCTCTCCAGTGTGTCTGTCAAGAAAACCCCAAATGGCATCATGAAGAATTGGACACAGCTAAATGAGTGAATAACAACAACAAATAGCATTACAAAATAAACTTTCCACACATATGGCTACAATAACACGATAAGTAGTAATAAAGAGTTATAGAGGATCTGTTGGTTGTAGAGACCACTTCTTATCTTCCTTGAAGAGTTTCGATAACATTGAGATAAAATCCAAAATATATACAGTTAGCCTATTTTATAATATTGTTTATCTCTCCAGATAATAATTAACTACCACTGTCCACTTCATGGCAGCAATTCTTCTTAACCATTAATGTTTTTTGGTTTTTTTTGGTGAGGCAATTGGGGTTAAGTGACTTGCCTAGGGTCACACAGTTAGTAATTGTCAAGTGTCTGAGGCCGGATTTGAACTCAGGTCCTCCTGAATCCAGGGCCAGTGCTCTATCCACTGTACCACCTAGCTGCCCCACATCACTTGTCACTTCTTTTGTTTTGTAGGTTTATGTTACTCATTCAGCAGTAATTTTTCAAGTAAACATTAGACATTAACTTGCAAGATTCTATTGAAGATGTCATTGACACCCTGGAAAATATTTTGATGACATTTTCTTTTTTGTTGTTGTTTTTGGTGAGGCAATTGGGGGTTAAGTGACTTGCCCAGGGTCACACAGCTAGTAAGTGTCAAGTGTCTGAGGTCAAATTTGAACTCAGGGCCTCCTGACTCCAGGGCCAGTGCTCAATCCACTGTACCACCTAGCTGCCCCTGATGACATTTTCAATAGCACATTTTCACTTCTAATACTATTTTAAAACCAGAACTTAGCGAGATGATGCAATTAACCAGGTAGTTGGGAAAGGGTGGATATATTCTGAATATAGCTTAATTTCAATAGTGCTAGAGCCAACAGGCTCTCAAAAGAATTATGGAAACAACTCAGTTATAAAACAGTTGTTTTATTGAAATGGACCCACCTCCTTAATAGTGGTTGAAAAGGAAAGTCTTCTTCATACCCCCAAAGAATGGAGAGAAAATTAAAAAAGTATCAAAAGCACCCATGGAAAACAAAAACAAAAACATTGGTCTTCAAAGAAAGAACAGTATTATTCATTTTGATTAGATAAAGGTTAAGGAATATCATTTTCCCCTAATCCCCACTCCACCCCTGGGTACTACAGCCATTGTTTTTGTTTAACTATTCAACAGTATTTTTTTAATGACCAAAAAAAAAATACCCCTTACTTTTAAAAGTATTAAAAAATTACCACTACATGTTAAGAACTAACAAGCCCGTGTGAGCTGTTGTGAGCTGGGAATCATATGTATTGTCATTTAATAGGAATGAGAGCATTCCTCTTGTGCATCCTTGGATGCTTACTCACTTCCTGCTTGGTTACTTTTGTTATTACCTTTATGAATAATAAAAATATTAGTAATGCAAGAATTAATTTCTTGTTAGACACAAACTAGTAATTGACTACATGTCAACATTTTTTCCTACTCATTAAAAATCTGGTTTAATTTTGTTCTGTTTAAACAATCAACAGTATCATAATCTCTGAGCCTGCCAATCCAAATATGGAATTTTTCTTTAAAGATTTAACATAGACATTCTAAAAAGACTTTATATCCTCTTCTTTGTGAACCTTGGAGACATACATCACTATATTTTCACTGGGTTTGTTCAATTCAAAAATATATTCTATTAATATATAGCATACATTAATATGCACAATTATAGTAGGTAGGATATAATTTCAGTTTTATTAAGTTGTGACCTTCCCATGGCCTCATTTCTAATCATCCATCTTATTTTTTCTAGATCCTCAGCTTGCAGGTTTCTAATATACATCATTGATATAATTATATATACAGGTTTGGTGACAGTTTTAAAAATATTACATAGAATTGTACTTTTAAATTTATCAAACTGTTATTATGCCCATAGACTATTTAAAGGATTTTTTATGATATTTAAAAAAAAACAAAACAAAAAAACCACAAGTTGAGGATATCTCATTACACTAGGTTAGGTTATCAATAGCTATGCAGTCATTAAGTCAAAAAATTCAGTGATCTTTCAAAACCTCTGAAATTGTATATTATTAAAGAAAACACATCACTGAAAATACAAAGGCTATTTCTGAGCTTTCTGTGAAAACCTCAGTATTCCATTTGTTTATGGAATTAGAACTGTGCATTAGCAAGACCAATGACTCTTTGAGTGTGGACAGGCACATCTTGGGGGCATGACTGCTAGTGTTTCAATGAGACTTTGTTACACTGAATGAATCACGTCTAATGAGCACACCCCTCTAGTGTCCCATTCAATCAAAAGAGGATTATTTTTAGAGGAAATAAATTGCCTTTACTAAAGTGGACTGATTGTTGAAATCGCTGATACACTGGACAATTTAAGTGGGGCTCATTTGTGCAGTTGGAAATAGCCTGGAATCTGCCCAATCTCAAACCTTGCTCCCTCTCCAGCCTTTTACCCCTGCAGGATCTACATAGCAAAGTTCCATGTGATCTGTGAAGTGCGTGACTGGAGCTGCTTTTGCAGGTGGTGGGAGGGAAACCTCTTTCAAATTAATTCTTTGGGCTGTTCTGAACCCAGACCTCATCCCCACCTTTGGATGTCCTCTGCTGCTCTGGGCACTGGCAGCCCTGTTTGAATCTGGACTGAATTGTCAGCCTCTCCCACTGGTGGAGTGCATAGTTTTTGTCCCCCCTCTCTCTCTCTCTCTCTCACTCTCTTCCTTTTTTTTATTTCAAAGCCCCATTGTTGCTTAAGCTCAGCAATAGGCAGGGGCTGAGGACTGCTTTGAAAGGAGACTTGATTCCTTTTTGCCATGGGCCAGAGCAGTAAGAAGCAAAATGTACCTCACATCTGTTTAAATCACAATGGACAGAGTCAAGTTTTAAACAAATGAGCTGTATGTTTTTCTCTAATGCTGATTGCTCTGACTGTGCAGTGGGCCTGAAACATTTTCAAAGACTTCTTGCTCCCTGCACAGAACTGAGAGGTTTTGCCAATGGTTCTTTGAAGAGCAAACACTGCCGGTGGGACAGGTAGGTAGTTTGGGCCCAGCTCCAAAAATGATAGGGAATAGAAGAGGGAAGATTCTGGCTGGAAGAGCTCAAGAAATTAATTTAAAAGAAGCTTTCCTCTGTCCCCAGCTATAGATCTCTCCTATTCCAACAGCATGTTTTGAAACTAGTCACAGATATGATTTCTAACTCAAATAACAGTAAGAAGGAAACTTTCATACTTGCTCTTTTTTTTGGTCTAAATCTATACGGCAGGCATTTTAACAACTTCAATTTGCTATGCCTCTCAAAAAAAAGTTGGGGTTTTTTTAAGCCATGGCAATAGAGTCTCTTTAATTCATACTCCTCTGATTTTATTTTTTAATTTGTGATCCTCTCTAAGGGACTGGAGAAAATTTTACTTTTATGCTATCCATGAAATAAAAGGTTTGTTAAACAAAGCCATGGGATAAACAAGATTGATAGGGCATATATGCCTATAGGAGGAGAAAGAAGAGACTTTCTTTTGCCTTCACATTCCATGAAATATTTTAGACTCCTTATAAAGTTTTTCAAATGAATGAATAAATGAATGAATTAATATAATGAAGTTTCATATACAAAGGTCAACAAGGCTCATTATATATTTTTCTAATCCTTTTTATTAGCATGGTTTAAAGTTATAGGAATTTTTTGTCTTAAGGAATTAAAGAGTCCAACACTCAAGTATCTTTGCCAAGAAAATCTCAAAGTGGGTCACAAAGAGTTGGATAAGACTGAAATGACCACACAACAACAACAACCATCTCTACCCAAACCTGAGGCAGTTTTCTGGAGGAATACTTACTAGATATGGGCAAGAAGACATGATTCCTGATTGACTGAATGAGCCCTCACACTGTATACTTGTGTGAACAGAGAAGGGACTTGTGCTAATTGTTGGCAGACTTGAGGAAAATGGTCAAGGAAGGAAATTATGGACTTTTAAATGGCAGACTCCATTTCTCCACAGAGCTGAAGACTAGTGGGGAATTTGACCCCCAGTCTTTGCCTTCTAGTCCTTGTAATCCTAGAGAGTACTAAAA